>NC_082684.1:146136170-146447083 GCF_949987515.2 Delphinus delphis
CTATGATTGCTATTTTCATCTATTTACAGTTAAAATCAGGCAGGAGAATAATAGATGCCACAGCAGATCACCTGAATAGCGAAGCCATTTCCCCCTGCTCCTTTAGATATCAACAGTTCTACCTCTTCATAATGATGAAGGTTATTACCCTTGCCAGTGTGGTAGTTACTTTCTTTGCCTACCAACTGCTGTAGAGGGACAAGGATTGCAAAGTGACCAGGAAGTAGTTATAGCTTTAGGTTTAGAGGTACTCTATGTTCCTTGGTGGAAGGACCCACCCCCCTGAAAATTCAGAACTCTCAACCCTCAGATTCTAAACCTGAAAGGATAGGAAGACAAATTCTCCAAGTGGGTCATTGAGAGTGATGCTGAGTAGGGATACTACTATTTCTACCCCTTAGAACCTTAAGCTATGCATTCTAACTACCTGAGACATAGCTCCATATAATAATCATCACTTTAGTATGTACACAACATTCTAAAGAACAGCGCTCCTTTCTCACTCGGGAGTCATCTGCCAGCTAGCACCTCAGCAAAAGCTTCAAAAAGCCATTCCACCACATTATCAGGCTGACAGCTCCCGGGTCATGCTATATGTGGTAGGACCAGTGGATTCTATATTCAAACGCAAGTTGTCTCTTCTCCTTTGCCATAAGATGGGTCCTTTGTTCTAAGGAGATATTATATGGGATCTTATGTCAGTTAATCAAAATCTATGAGCCGTCAAAGAATACAGTTAGATTAGGTTCTGTAAACGAGAAAGACACACCCATACCCAGAACGATCATAGTTAGAACGAATTTTTGATCTTTCAAAGGTGGACATTATCTCATGTAATCAACTTGCCACCAAATGACTGCAAGGGAGACCAAAGGGTCTCCTTACGGCTCCTCTCATCCCAAGCAAAAACAAGCATCGTTGACTCTTCAGCAACATACCACAGTCCATGGTCATGACCAAGTCCAATAGTATCCTTCTTCTCCTGTTCAGACTTGCAACCGCTCTGACCCAGAAGACCTTTCGCATATGTATTTAGAAAAGTGTCTCAGTCTACATTACAATTTGTATAAATAAAGAATTCTAAATTTATCTAAAGCTCCTAGGTGCATTAAAACCATTTCCTTACTTATAAACGGCTTCTATTCTCTTTCCACTTTGTTAGTTCTACTTTTGAATGCTCTTTGCTAGACAAAATGGAAGGAAAATAGGAGTTACCAAGTCCTGTCTTCCTTAGTAAACATTGCTTAACCTGCTAAAATAGCTAAAGTGTGTCTTTTCAATCATTTTAATCCAATCATCTAAACATCTTTTTTTAAAATGGGAGATGGGGCACTTTTCATGTCTTTAGCATATCTTATCTATTGAACTCCAGCCTTCCAGTCTTAAACATTCACAGCACATTTTGTTGTCTTTGAATTATGTGACACACCCTCTATTTTGTTTTAGATCATTTTAAAGCCTGGGCTTATCACAAAGCTCCCTATATAGCTGATTTTATTTCCTTGTATGCTGGTTATCTCACTTTCCCAATGATATAATTAATGATTGCATAGTGATAATTTTATAAAAATCTCATATATTTTGAACCATATTCTTTTATAGATATTCTAACCCTAGTATCCACAACATATGGATAATCTTGGCATGTGGCCAAAAACTCATGGATGCTGAAATCACTAGGGAGGTCAGAGTCTGTACTTAAAGTAAAATAAATTTTTGCCTTTGACAATCCCATTTTCAGTTCCAAAGCCAGAGGAACCATAGAGGACATGGTCTCTCTCTTCAGAGATTCCAATCTCACATTATCCTCGGGTCTTTGTTAGTCAGATTTAAGTCCATAGTGGTATTTTCCATTATTGTATGAGAATGTTGCCTCAGGTCTGGCATGCATCTTCACAAATCTCTTTCTTTTCATTAGATTCCACAAAAGTCCAAACTGAAGTTACTTTAAACACTGTCATGAATTCGATTTGGTGGTTTTCTTTATATTTTTCACATAAAATCATCCACCTACCCCTGAAATCTTGTCCTCTTTAAAACTATAATATTTTCTGAAGAATAAATTCTGTGTTCCAGGCTATAAAATTCCAACATGATCAAAATGCTCTGGAAATTCAGAGGTGGGGCAAACTGGAAAGGGTAATGGCTTTCTAAATCAAGAATGGGTTATAACCCATCTTTGCTTGAGATGGAATGAGGACATAGTTCAAGAAAACAGGAAGAACTGGAAACACTCAAGATGTCTTTAGAAGACAAATGAACTAGTTTATCTGGAAGGTTTCCAGAATCAGATGTGAGAGTTAAATCTGGAATGAAAAAGTGGAGAATTTACATGCCAAACTAAGAATTAGGATAATATCCTGGAGTGAGAAGGAAGTCTTCAATGGTGTTTAGGAAGTGAATTGATGGCATTAAAACTTTATTTTGGGAAGATGTGTGATGCATTAAGCAGAACTATCAGAAGGAGAATTAATGATAGTAAAGAAATTTTGAAGTTATTCAAGCATGAGGGAATAAGGCCTCATACTGATGGTAACAAAAATGGAAATAATGAATAGATGGAAGGCCTATTTCAAAACACAGGGCTTGTTTGGCTGTTCCTAAAAAGGTTAACCATAGCATTACCATATGACCCAGCAACTCCACACCTAGGTATATATTCAAAAAAACTGAAAACAGGTGTTCAAACAAAAACTTGTACACATATGTTCATAGTAGCATTATTCATAGTAATCAAAGAGTGGAATCAACTCAAATGTTCAAATAATGAATGGATAAACAAAATGTGGTCTACCTATACAATGGAATACTACTTGGCAAATAAAAGGGATGAAGTATTCATACATGCTATAACATGGATAAGCCGTGAAGATATTATGCTAAGTAAAATAAGCCATATACAAAAGGACCAGTATTGTATGATCTCATTTATTTGAAATATTTGGAATAGGCAAATCTGTAGAGACAGAAAGCAAATTAGTGGTTACCAGGGACTGGGGTAAGGGGATGATGGGGAGTGACTATGTAATGAATACAGGGTTTCTTTTCAGGATGATGAAAATGTTCTGGAACTAGATAGTGATAACGGTTGCACACCACTGCGATTCTTAATTCCACTAAATTGTACATTTTTAAATGGCTAAAATGGTCAATTTTACGTTATGTGTATTTTACCACCAAAAAATTCCCAGAAAACAAAAAACACAGGGCTTGCTAAATGATTGGAAAGGTTAAGGAAAAGGGATGAGCCATGATATTATCATTTGAAGTATGGTTGACTGGGATACAGATGACACCATTATCTGAAAGAAGGAAATTAATTAGGGGATTTATTTAGGGGAAAACTATGTGGCAGGTCCCTCCCTAAATGGCAAGAGGGGAGGTCATAGGGGTCAAAATTAGGTTTCCTTTAGCTGGCTTGTTTACTGTGAGTGGTTAAGCCTTATACCCAATAATACACAATGAAGGTGGAGCTGATGCCTGCTGATTTATGAAGGAGGAGACTTCCACCTAAATGCTTCAGATACTGCCTCACCGACTGTGAAGGACAGGACATACCATCTAGATTCCCCTTCATGGAAAGAGTTTGTAACTCCAGCTGCTGGAAGTGCTGTCAGCAGGCAGCCTTTAGCTGTCAGCGCTTATGGGGTCCGCCTCAGGCACAGATAGTGCCTAGCCCAAGGTCATGCTCTTTCCAGAGCAGCTCATAGCCATGACTTATTAACAGGGGAGTATAAAGGCCCTGCCAAATGGGCCCAATACAGGAAAACTCTGATGGGCTATTTTAGCTCCAGAGCTCCTCCCTCCCTTCCACAGCTATTGATCACAATGGCACTCCCTAATAACAACCTGTACCCTAAACTCCAATTCAGTATGCGTCCCAGAAAGTCCAACCTGCAATAATTAGTGCCAGGGTGGTCTAAAACACAGATAAGATAGGGATCTAGAGTTAGTTCATTCACTACCTGCTCGGTAAAGAGGATGCCATCACTGACAGCAAATGAAGCATGGACAGCCTCTGGAGGCAGGGAGCTCTGCAATGGTCCAAATTTCCACTCGTGGTGAACTGGGAAGGCATACCAGTGGAAAGAAATAACCTAGCTGGTCTGATGTATTAGACATTTGAGAAATATGGATACATTAGTAACTGCAAGGACAATGGAATTCCATAGCTAATGCTAAAGTGGATTGATGCTCTAGAAAAAGACAACAAAAGGCTGAGAGCAATTAACACACAATTGAGAGTCAAATGGAAAACCAGGCGGCCCCTTAGCAGCATACAAAGTGGCTCTCCTTTCCTGAAGTAGGAGGGCATAGAAAACTTAGGACCAGGCCCAGAACTTAATTGTTAGAGTAGGTACTTTCCAAAACAGTTCAACTTTCAAACAAGACAGGTCAAGACACTATTTGAGAAAGAATTGGGCCTTAACACTTAGAGTGGGGAAGTCTGGGTTGATACCCTTGAAAATATCAAATTCTCAGGTTTCCTGAAAGCTATCAGGCTACAGAAAGGGCCCAACCCTCCCTATTCAGAGCTACCATGTGTCTCTTGCTTTAAGAAAATGCAGATTTCTCTCTCCTGCCAGACAATATGTGCTCCTCTAAGAACCTGTAAGGTAGGCAGTTGGGGGAATGATTCTGATGGGGGTCAAAGCAAAACCCAGCTGGGGGCATGTTGGGCCTAATAAGGACAGAAAGGAAATGCGGGAGCCAGCCAGCATGGGCTGGAAAGAGCTTGGGAAGTATGCCTGGGACTGTATTCTGGAGTGCTTGATCAAGAGGATTAGAACAAAAGATTGTAAAAGGAGTTATTTATTAAATGCTGAGATATAGGATTTAACAACTATAGCAAAGATCCCAAGAGGGAGTGTGAACTCACTAATTGGATAGCACATAGAAGCATGCAAAAAATGATGGTGCATAATAAAGGAAGTCAAAATGCCAGAATCCCTGTGGCAGATGGAAAAGGGGATTGAAAGGCACAAGGAAATAAGCATCCTAGAGTAGATATACCATATCATACAAAGAACAAACCAAAAAAAACCCTCTAGTTATGTTCAATGGGAAGACCTGAAGGATACACAATTTACCGAGACCATACGGACGTGCTGGTGAGAGGAAGACAAGATTCCCTGTAAACTTCAGTGTTGGTTCTCTTTTGTATGCATGTACTCTTGATAGGAGAGACAATTAGATAACCAGGTTTACTCATGGCAATAGGGATGATAAGGTCCCCAAAAGATAGAGGACAGGTGGTAGTACTTAATGATCAGAAGCCAGGTTGATGCAATTATTGTAATGAATGGCAAGTTCAGGCTGGGAACTGAGAGGAACTGACCCATGGAGAATTATGGAGATGGTTAGTATGATACAGTATCCCCAGCAACAAAACAGATGGACAAAACCAAATGCACTATTCAACTTGTACCATCAGAAGAGAGCAAGGATAACTAATTAGGAGGCTGAGGACAGTTGTCCCAACAAAACTTCATGATCGGGACTTCTCTGGTCCAGTGGTAGAGAATCCACCTTACAACACAGCGGACGCAGGTTCGATCTCTGGTCAGGGAACTGAGATCCCACATGCCGTGGGGCAACTAAGCCCGTGTGCCACAACGAAAGATCCTGCGCACCACAATGAATGATCCCACGTGAGGTAACTAAGACCTGACGCGGCCAAAAATAAATTAAAAAAAACCAAACAACTTCATGATCTTTTGCCCTGTTTTCAAAATTAAACCAGTTTTTTGGACCAGAGGATGCCAGCTCCTCAGAAGGAATAGCCCTACAACAGCAGGGCAAATGTACACAGTAAAAATCTTTTCCCACTGGGACCTATGGACATTTACTCAGATACACATGTACTGGGAAAAGGGAACTGTCCAAATGTTTCAGAGACTGCTGAATATTGCTTTTAGACTTGGTAGTCATGTCTAAAAACAGCAGAGGTGCCAGCTGAGGATGACAAACATCTGGACTGAGACAAGCTGCAATTACAGGGCTGTAGTTCACCTCACTAACATTCCTCTTCTAAGTTTTCTCCAGTAGGAGAGGTCCATCAGAATCCTAGAGGAGCTTCCTTCCGGTCCTATTTTAAGAAGTAGATTTGAGCTGTGCAGAGGGTATATAGCGATAGACACAAAACTGTGATGCCCAGACCCCTGTTTAGAGAAGGACTTTGCTGCCCAGTCACTAGCTTTTTTGGACCCAGCTCTTAGCTCTTTCCAGGATTGCCTCAGCTGCAGAAACATCCCTCACCCAAGGTCACAACCCTTCTCAATGGCACACATCCAATGACTGATTGACACTAAGAATAAGGGCCCCATCATTTCCACCCCAAATAAAGCAACTCTGACGATTAGCTCCAGAGCTCTCCCTGGCATTGGCAAAAATGTCATCAAGCCTGCATTACAGTTTGGTTTTTCTCTTTGCACCTACCTGCTTCTTTTTTTCCCGCTACAGGTATTAATTCTGAGGGTATTCTGTAATAAACACCTTGCACTCTAAACTCTAACTCAGAGTCTGCGTCCTGGAGGACCCAACCTACAGTAGCTACCTTCTCCAAATCAAATGGAAGGAGACAAGTGTTGAGTGGTTGGTGGTAGTAGAAAATGGGGTATTGGGTCCCTGGGTTTTAAAATTTGCTCCCTTCTCCATATAAAGCTTCACTCTCTAGACCTTCAGGTGGTAGTTAGAAGATCTACCCCACTCACTTTGAAAATGTCCCTATCTTTAACCTGCTCTATTTCCATCTGCACATTCTGCAGTGTTTGCTTCTCCATTTCCTTGGAATCTGCCACCTGTCCCTACACAACTCATCAACTCCTAAACCCTTCTTGGGACCTGTTGCATATCTACTGCATGTACAAAATCTATTTTGCATCACCCTCATGGGACTTAGGGGTGTAAAGGCAACCAAAGGAAACAGAAAGCTTATGCTGTCTGCTGTGCCATGAGTAAAAAGTCCTTTGTCTCTGACCCAAGAGTCTTGTGTCTTCTGCCAGCATCCCTGAAAGTTTCAGGCTGACGTTTAGCATGCAAGTAAGGCTCGGTTTCAGATCCTTCACTGCTCTTCACACATTTTTTTTTTAATAAATAAATTTATTTATTTATTTATTTTTGGCTGCATTGGGTCTTCATTGCTGGGCGTGGGCTTTCTCTAGTTGCGGTGAGCGGGGGCTACTCTCCATTGCGGTGCACGGTCTTCTCATTATGGTGGCTCCTCTTTGTTGTGGAGCATGGGCTCTAGGCGTGGGCTTCAGTAGTTGCGGCATGCAGGCTCAGTAGTTGTGGCATGCAGGCTCAGTAGTTGTGGTGTGCAGGCTTCAGTAGCTATGGCTTGCGGGCTCTAGCGCGCAGGCTCAGTAGTTGTGGCACACGGGCTTAGTTGCTCCACAGCATGTGGGATCTTCCCAGACCAGGGCTCGCACCCGTGTCCCCTGCACTGGCAGGTGGCTCTTAACCACTGCACCACCAGGGAAGTCCCACTGCTCTTCACACTTTTGTCCCATGAAAAGTTGGGAAAAGAATGGGAGCAGGAAGTTTCCACTCTACTTGTGGCTGGGATTCTTCTCAATAATCATAATCAAACAACGATCAACCTTGAAGTTTAATTTATTTTAACACATCTCTCTACACAAAAGACTTCTATTTCTCTTACTGGCATAACTTTGATTTTATTTATTACAAACGTAGGCCTTATGTTAAAAGAACATAACATCCTCCTTGACCTGGGCTAAACTACAAAACATTCTGACATTAAGTAACAAGGGACACTCTGCTCATGTTGCTTTTCCCTGTTTCTCCCCTGATTAGAGGAAAAAGAGTACAGAGGTAGTTGTCCCAGCTGGCTCTCTCTGTCTCAGTGGGAATATAAGTGGTATGGTAATAAATAGGCCACATTTGAGGTGATAGTGGAATACCCAACTAGAAATTTCCAGTAAGCACTTGGATGGAACTTGAGGAAAATGTCAGATTTAGAGATAAAGACGTAGTAATTTGAAAGTTAGTCACAAGCTTGTATAAGATATGCAACTTATTCTATTTTTTTACATTTCAACTTACTTTCTGATCGTGACTTACTTTCTGACTCCATTCCACTGGGATGACAGGAAAGTTGATCTCAGCCACTCTTAAGGATGCCCTTCTCCCTGGGTTGTACCATAATTTCAAGGTCTTATACAGTGCCAGGGCATGGAGGGGAACTTACACAGTTCCCACTGGGAGTCCATTGTCCTGTTTCCATGGACCCTCCAATTCTAGAAGATCTCTGCTGCTTTTGTGCCAATTTAGTGCCTGGGAATCTTTTTCAGACTGCTTATGTTCCATCTGTCTAGATGCTCCAAGAGCCATTTCTCCCTAGCTGCTTTCTTTCTCTGTGCTGTCTCCCTGGTGGTATAGCTGAAAGCAGTACCCCAATGTCTAAGCTCAGTACCTCACAGATCCTTTCATTCCTGCCTCTGAGAGAATATCTGTACAGTCTGAGATCTTTGTTTTTTCATGTCTCTTCTGAGACATGCCATTTATGCCTAGGAATTTTATCCCCACTTCCTTTTAACTTCCCCTTTAAGTTTTTTTAAGGGCTCACACTTTTGGGATGCAAAATCCAAGGAGACTTGGTCGATTTCTGCTTTCCCTTCTGCTGCATGCCTTCTTCTAGGCAATGATCACAGGGCTACGTGCTTGAATGAGAAGTAAGGAGAAGGGAAATACAGAGATTAAAAACCCCATAGATTCATATCTCACAGCTACACAGTTTTGATCATGAGCTAAAGGTGAAGCCATTAAAATTAATTAAATATTTTTTAACCTATTACATCAAAATCCTTTGGTCTATCTTGCACTTTAAATCACACTTCTGCCATTAAACTAGTCAAAGTGTTTCAAACTCCGGTGATTTCATTTTCTTCTGAACTCAAGAGAAGTAATTATCACTAGATTCATTCTTTTGGTAATGACCATGTACTATCTTGTAACCTATCTTGCTCTTTGGATATCCTGAGGTTTTGCCCATAATTGTTTTAAATTGCAAAACTATTATGTTTTCATTATAAAGAATTCGTTTGGGGATTTAATTTTGTGTGATGGCAGGTAAGTATTTGAACTAATGCTTTTACTGAAAACACCAAAAAATGCTGAATATAATATATATGTTTTAATTAAGAGCACTAAAAATCTGACAAGATCATAAGGAACTACCAGGCCAAAATCCAAGGGAAAGCCGAAATCCAGAGAGAGAAGTCACAACACCAAAGCTATTCTTGGCCTGAGGGTTTTGTTATTCCTGGAAAACTTGAATTTGGTTTGGAAAACCTGCAGGGTAGGGGGGACAGATGTCAAATCCTAAGTGGGAGGCGAGGAGTCTAGTAGAAGATTTAGTCAAATTAAACTGAGGCCATAAAACGCTATACTCTCAAGATAGAGATGAAACAAGTAAATCTGCTCTAATTCCGACTTCTGGGGAACTGCAAAGAATCTTGCGTTGGTTCTGGAAGAAGAAGAAGAAGAGGAAGGAGGAGAAGGGGGAGGGGGAGTGGAGGGGAGAAGGAAGAAGAGAAAAAAGAAGGGATTAAAACCTTCTCTAAGAATTTGTGACTACACAGTGTATCCTCCCATGGATGTGCAGCCTGGATTAATATCACCGGATGATCAATAAAACCTCAAGCCATGAACTTGTTTTGAGAGATGGTTCTGGACTGGAGCCTGGCAGAAGCAAACACAAATACTCTCTGGAGAAGGTACTGTGGTAAGGCAGAATAATGCCTCCTCCCCCAGAACAAAAGGTGTCCATGTTCTAATCTGTGGCGCCTGTGAATATGTTACCTTACTTGGTAAAAGGGACAATGCAGATGTGATTAAGTTAAGAATCTTGAGCTAGGAGCTTATCCTGGATTATCCAGGTAGGCCCAATGCAATCATAAGGCTCCTTATAAGAAAGAGGCAGGAGGATCAGAGTCAGGAGTAGGAGATGTGGTGATGGAAGGAGAGTTTGAAGTGATGCAAAAAAAGAGCCAGAAGCCAAAGACTGCAGGCAGCCTCAGAAACTAAAAAAAAGGCAAAGAAACAGATTCTTCCCTAGTCTCCAGGAAGAATGCAGCCCTGCTGACACCTTGATTTTAGACTTCAGAACTGTAAAAGAATAAAATGTGTTATTTTAAGGTATTAAATTTGTGGTTGTTATAGTAGCAATAGGAAATTTTTACAGGTGCCTTAATTATAGGTCCCAAAGAATCCCCATCAATGATTTTCAAGAACAATGAGCCATACACAGTAAAAATACCAAGCATAGAAAAATGCATTTCCAAGCTATAGATGATGTTGCAACAATTAACTTTAAACACATAGTTTGGGAACAAATCTAAGACATAAACTTGTCTATAAAATAAGTTTTCACCGCTAACTGAAATATCAACATAGAAAGTTTCTATCTCCATTTCAGATATAGCCAAAATTAGAGACCAGAATATTAGGTATCAACTTTTCTACAATTCCAAAGTGATGCACTATACTTCTAAGCAAGACCTGCAAAAAAATTTGTCAAACCTGTCATTGTTTTTGGTGGTGGTAGTGTCTCTAACTTCTAATATATTCTCTGCACCACCATGTGGATGGTGTCTATAATCCAAAAGTATTGTCCTGGTTGTGTCATCCTATTCATAAACATTTTTATTTCTATAGCATTCTATTGAATACTATGTGAAAGGCTTTAGGCAGATGGATGGCAGTGCAGATTAGAGAAGAAGGAGAAAAGTGTTCAATCCAATAAATTTGGAGATTTTGCCAATTATGATGCTTTCTTGGAACTGTCCCAACTATATAAGCATATAGATGACTTTTACAAATTCTAAAATCAGGAAACTGATTTTAGTATTAATTATTGTAATTGTTTGCAAATGCATTTGATGAAGAAAAATTTTTAATGAAATCTATTTATATACAAGCTTGTAACATAAATAAAAATTATTCTCAAAAAAATGTAAAGTACAATTAATGAAAACCAGCAGAAACAGCATAATAAATAGAGGTACAAAGTATTCGGATATAAGAACTATCAGACATAAATCTTAAAACCCTCTATTCCTTCTGTGTTTGACGAAAGGAAAGTTTGGAATTTTCTCTAGAGAATAGGTATAAAATAGACTGCAAATGACCAATTAGAAATTGCAAGAAAGAAAAAATACATACTAACTACAATAAAAAATGTAATGGATGCGCTTATCAGCCAATTCTAGCTAGTGGAAGAAAAAAATAAATGAATCAAAAAATAAGTTAGAATAAATTATCCAGGGACTCCCCTGGTGGCGCAGTGGTTAAGAATCCACCTGCCAATGCAGGGGACACAGGTTTGAGCCCTGGTCCGGGAAGATTCCACATGCCGCAGAGCAACTTAGCCTGTGTGCCACAACTACTGAGCCTGCGCTCTAGAGCCCATGAGCCACAACTACTGAGCCCGTGTGCCACAACTACAGAAGTAACCCTGCCTAGAGCCCATGCTCCGCAAAAAGAGAAGCCACCACAATAAGAAGCACACACACTGCAACGAAGAGTAGCCCCTGCTCACTGCAACTAGAGAAAGCCCGCGAGCAACAAGGAAGACCCGACACAGCCAAAAATAAAAAAATAATTATCCAGAAAGAAACATATAAGATAAAAACACATAAAAATTTGAACGAAACATTAAAAAACATGGGGATAGAGTGACAAGGTCTAATAAACATTTATCAGAATTCCAGGAGAAAGGAAAGAGAGGGTAGACAGAGGCAATATTTTAAAAAATCATGACCATGGCTAAGAATTTTCCAGAACTGATGAATGACAGCAATCTATAGATTCATATAGAATAAGATACATAAAAAGAAACCATAATCTAGGTATATCATAGTGAAAATGTAGAACACCAAAGGTAGAGTCTTAAAGGAAGCTAGATGTGAAAGATCACCTTAAAGATCAGCTGTTATACTTACGACTTATTTTTCAATAGTAACAATGGAAGCCAGAAGACAGTAGAATATCTTTAAATGTTGTTAAAGGAAATAATTGCCAACCTAGGATTCCATGTACCAAGAGAAAACAGTTTTGAGACTAAAGGTAAGTTCTAAAGGCTGTACTTCAGGTAAAAGGAAAGTAATCTCAAATAGAAGGTCTGAGATACAATGAGGAATAAAGAACAAAAATGGTGGACATAATAGGTAAATCTAAATGAGAAATAATAACATCTTGTGAAATTTAAAAAATTACAACATAGAATTTTAAAATTCAACAACATGTAAGTGGAGATGGGAAAATAAAGTTAATGTGTTCTAAGAAATTTGTATTGTGCTGGAGGAGAGCAAAGGTATTGATTACACTTTGATAAGTTAGGTATAAATTTTTTTTTTTTTTTTTTTTTGCGGTACGCGGGCCTCTCGCTGTTGTGGCCTCTCCCATTGCGGAGCACAGGCTCCGGACGCGCAGGCTCAGCGGCCATGGCTCACGGGCCTAGCCGTTCCACGGCATGTGGGATCTTCCCGGACCGGGGCAAGAACCTGTGTCCCCTGCATCGGCAGGCGGACTCTCAACCACTGTGCCACCAGGGAAGCCCTAGGTATAAATTTTTAAATTTCTAGTGTCACTATTAAGAGAAGAGAAACTTGATGTATAAATTCCAAACTAATATTAAATTTTTTAAGAAGTCAAAAAGAAGGCAAGAAAAGAGAGAGAAAGAAACAGAAAAGTGAGACAAGTAGAAATCACAGATAAAATGACAGATTTAAACCCAAATATGTCAGGAATTGCCTGACATAGACTTAATGCTCCAGAAAAAGAAAGATTCAGGCTGGATAAAATAACACAATTAACTGTATGACATTTACAAGAAACATGTCTAAAACAATAAGATTTAAATTAAAAAATGGAAAAAGATATACCATGCAAATACTAAACTCTTTCCTAAAAACCTAGTGTAGCTGTTGCTATGTTAATATCAAACAAATAAAATGCCGAGACAGAAAACATTACTGGAAACAAAAAAGATCATTTCATAATGAAAAAGGTACAATTGGCCAGGATGATATAAACATTTATAATTTGTATAATCCTAATAATACAGTCTCAAAATTTCTAAAGCAAAAATTTGCCAAACAACAGGCACACAAAAATAAGTATATAAAAGACTTGAATAAAATAAAGAAAATTGACCTAAACAAAGGATTAATGTAAAACACACACATTTTTTTCCAAGCGCACATGAAACATTAAGTCTCAACAAATCTAATATGGTTAAAATTATATAGAATTGTTTTAATTAATAGACCTTATTTTTTTGAGTCATTTTAGGTTTACAGAAAAACTGAGTGGAAAGTAGAGACTTCCCATAAACTCCCTCAGCCTACTCCCTCACCACTGAGTTTCTGCTATTACTTTTTTTTTTAAATCAACACGTCCATCACCTCACAGTTGCCATTTTTTTGTGTGTCTGGCGAGAACGTGTAATATTTACCCTGTTAACAACTTTGAAGAATACAATACAGCATTTTGAACTATAGTCACCATGCTGTATATTAGATCTCCAGAACATATTCATCTTATAACTAAAAGTTTGTACCCTTTGACTAATATCTCCCCATTTCCCCCACCTCTCAGTCCCTGGTAGCCAACAATCTAACTTTCCATTTCTATGAGTTCAACTTTTTTAGACTGCACATATAAGTGAGGTCATACTTATGAGGTCATAAGTGAGGTATTTGTCTTTCTCTGACTTATTTCACTTAGCATAATACCCTCAAGTTTCATCCATGTTGTTGCAAATGGCACAACTTCCTACTGTCTTATTGCTGAATTTTATATATATATATATACACACACACACACACACACACACACACACACACATATATATATATATGTGTGTGTGTGTGTATATATGCCACATTTTGTTTATCCATTCATCCATCAGTGGATACTTAGGTCGTTTCCATGTCTTGGCTATTGTAAATAATGCTGCAATGAACATGGGAGTGAAGATATTTCTGAAATAGTGATTTCATTTCCTTTGGATATACACCTAGAAGTCAGATTGCTAAAACATGTAGTAGTGTTATTTTTAATTTTTTTATGAAGCTCCATACTGTTTTTCATAGTGGTTGCACCAATTTACATCCCCACCAACAGAGCACAAGAGTTCCCTTTTCTCCACATCCTTGCCACCACTTATTATCTCTTGTCTTTTTGATAATAGCCATTCTAACAGGGGTGAAGTGATATCTCATTACGGTTTTGATTTGCATTTTCCTGATGATTACTAATGCTGAACACCTTTTCATGTACCTACTGGCTGTTTGTATGTCTACTGAGGTCCAATGCCCATTTTAAAAATCAGATTATTTGACTTTTTCTATTTATATGGGTTCCTTATATATTTTGAATATATGGTTTGAAAATATTTTCTCCCATTCTGTAGGTTGCCTTTTCATTTTGTTGATCATTTATTTTGCTGTGTTGAAGCCTTTAGTTTGATATAGTTCCACTCATTTATTTTTTATCTTGTTGCCTATGCTTTTAGTGTCATATCCAAAAAAACACACACAAAAAAACCCCAAAATTGCCAAGATCAATATCAAGGAGCTTATGTTTTCTTCCAGAAGTTTTATGGTTTCAGGTCTTACATTTAAGTCTTTAATCCATTTCGAGTTAATTTTTGTGAATGGTGTTAAGATTGGGGTCTACTCTTTCATTCTTTTGAATGTGAATATCCCATTTTCTAACACTATTGAAAAGACCATCTATTCACCACTGAATATTCTTGGCTCTCTTTTCAAACATTTAATTGACCATATATGCATGGATTTATTTCTGGGGTCTTGATTCTGTTCCATTGGTCTATATGTCTATTTTTATGGCAGAACTATACTGCTTTGATTACTATAGTTTTGTAATATAGTTTGAAATCATGAAGTGTGATGCCTCCAACTTTGTTCTTCTTTCTCAAGATTGATTTGGTTATTCAGGGTCTTTCATGATTCCAAATGAATTTTACGATTTTTTTTTCTACTTCAGCGAAAACAAATGTCATTGGAATTTTGATAATTGCATTGAATCTGTAGATTGCTGGGGGTAATACGGACATTTTAACAGTATTAATTCTTCCAATCCCATGAACACTAGATATCTTTCCATTTATATATGTCTTCTTCAATTTCTTTCATCAATGTCTTACAGTTTTCAGTGTACAAATTTTTTACTTCTTTGGTTAAATTTATTCCTAAGTATTTTATTGTTTTTGATGCTATTGTAAATGGGATTGTAGCCTTTATTTCTTTTTCAGATAGTTCACTGTGTATAGAAACACAACTGATTTTTTATGTTGATTTTCTATCCTGCAACTTCACTGAATTTGTTGATTAGATATAACAGTTTTTTGGTGAAGTCTTTAAGGTTTTCTATATATAAGATCACATGGTGTGTGAACAGAGACAATTTTATTTCTTCCTTTTCTGATTTGGATGCCTCTTATTTCTTTTTCTTGCCTAACTGCTGTGACTTGGCCTTCCAGTACCATGTTGATTTTAGAAGAAAAGCTTTCAAATGTTCACTGCTGAGTATGATGTTAACTGTGGGCTTGTCATATATGGCCTTGCTTATAGTGGGGTATGTTCTTTCAATACCCAATTTGTTGAAAGTTCTACCATGAAAGAATGTTGAATTCTGTCAAATGCTTTTTCTGCATCAATTGAAATGATAATATGATTTTTATCCCTCTATTAATGTGATATATCGCATTTATTGATTTACACATGTTGAAACATCCTTGCATCCCAGGGATAAATCCCACTTGATCATGTTATATGATTCTTTTAATGTGCTGCTAAATTCAGCTTGCTAGTATTTTGTTGAGAATCTGTGCATCTAAATTCATCATGGATATTGGCCTGTAATCTTCTTTTCTTGCAGTGTCCTTATTTGGCTTTGGTATCAGGGTAATGCTGGCCCTGTAAAATGAGTTTGCGAGTATTCCCTCAAATTCAATTTTTTTGGAAGAGTTTGAGAAGAATTGGCATTAATTCTTTTTAAGTGTTTGGTAAAACTTACCAATGACACCATCTGGTCCTGGGCATTTCATTTTGGAGAGGCTTTTGATTACAGATTCAGTCTTTTTACTCATTATTGGTCTGTTCAGATTTTCTTTTTCTTCATGATTCAGTCTTTGTATATTTCTAGGAATGTATACATTTCTTCTAGGTTGTCCAATTTGTTGGTGTATAATTTTCATAGTAGTCTCTTATTATCCTGTGTATTTCTGTGGTATCAGATGTAATATCTCCTCTTCCATTTCTGATTTTATTTACTTGAGTACTCTCTCTTTTTTCCTTGGTCAGTCTAGCTAAAGTTTTGTCAATTCTGTTTATCATTCAAAACCAACTCTTAGTTTTGTTGATCTTTTTTTTCCTGTTCTCTATTTATTTCTACTCTAATCTTTATTATTTCCTTCCTTCTGCTACCTTTGTGCTTAGTTTGGTCTTCTTTTTCTAGTTCCTTGAGGTATAATGTTAGGTTGTTTATATGAGAGCTTTCTTTTTTTCTTAATTTAGGCATTAACAGCTATAAACTTCCTTCTTAGAACTGCTTTTGCTGGATCCCATAAGTTTTGGTATGTTGTGTTTCCATTTTCATTTCTCTCAGATATTATTTGATTTTCCTTTTGATTCCTTAGAAAATGTTCTCTTGTCACAAAAGAAGTAAGCTAGAAGTTAATACTAAAAATCAGGTACAGCAGAAAGACCAAATGGGAGTGTGGTTTAAGTCCTGTGAGAAGATCAGAACTTGAAAAAAAAATCAAGCCAGTGTCAGTGAGGATGGAGGAAAAAAGGAAACATATATTTAGAAATATATGAGTAGAGAGGTGCATCTGGGGAGAAAATAGGTTTGATTTATCTGCAGGACAACAGTTGTCCAGAAGTCAGTTGGAAATATGTGTCTGGAACTCGGGGGAGATGTCAGGCCTAGAGTTGCCAGAGTCATTAATGTATGAGGTCATGATGTGAATCACCTTGGGAAAGTAAAATATAAGAAAGACGCCAAGGACTTAACTCTGAGGCCCCCAAATTTTTTCCATGTTTTTATCATTCTTTTCTATTTTATATATTTTGATATAAAATGAATATAATAATTAAATACAATTTTATTTTTAATTAAATTATTCTGAATTAAAATAAAATTTGGAAAAAGGATTATTAGAACTATGTGGGGAGTATGAACAATTTTTATTTCATCATACTTTTCCACTTAAAAAGGAAAGCATTATCTTTAGAGAAAATTAGAGTCAAAAAATCACTCATAATCTCCTCACTCATTTGAGTGAGTCATTATATTCAATTTATTTCTTACCCATCTTTTTTCTACATACTTTTAATTTAACAAAATAATAATCATTCAACAAATATAATAAATGATTCAATAAATATATTCCTTCTTTCTAGTTGATATTGTATAAGAGGCATTTTACATTCTATCCACACATACTTGGTAAAATGGAAATATAATATTCTATATAGAGGATGTCATAACAGCCATTCTGTTATTTCTGGACACCACTTTAAATACTATTTAGATGACATTTTTATGCATAAAGTTTTTTTCATATTTAGGATTATTTCCTTAGGTTAGATTCAAGAAGTGTAATTTCTAGGACAAAAGAAATAAACACTTTTAGGGACTTCCATACATATTGCCAAAATGCTTCCTAAAAAATATTTGTACTAACTCACATTGCCATCAGCAATTGACCTAGGCAGCTCACTGATATTAGGAATTCCACTATCAATCTTAAAAAATCTGTTAAATTTATAGATAAAAAATGGAAGTTCATTTTAATTTGCACGTTTCTGATAACCAGTGAGGTTGGACACTCCCATGTTTATTGAAGATTTGTATTTTCTCCTCTGTGAATTCATTTCCTTTGTGTATCAATTGAAGTCTCAGTATTTTATCAAATTTGTATCAGTCCTATCAAATTAAGTGTGATTTTTCCTCCAGGTTTATGTTTGTCTCAATTTTAGTTGTGGCTTACCTTGGGGATAAAAAGAAATGTTAAATGTTCACATAGTTAAATATTTCCCTAATTTTTTCTATTGCTTTTCAACTATCTACTTCCAAAAGTTTGATAAATATTCACTTCTATTTTTCTTGTTTTAAATTGTTTGTATATTAACTCAAACCATCTGGAATTTATTTTTATGTTTGTTGTGAGGTGAAAATCTACATGATATTTTTTCCAAACTGCTAAACAATGGCTCTAGCATTATTCACTGAATAACTCCTTCTTTTTCCATTGATTAATGATATATCCTTTATCTATATTGCTTTCACATTATATTCAAGTCTATTTCTGGGCTGTCTTGTGCCACTGATTATCTCTTCTTGCCCCAGTATTTAATGGTGTTTATAATTGTGTGTTACAATATTCTTTAATTCTAGTAGGACCAAAACTTAACAGATGGTTTTCAAACATATTTTTGTTGTTTTTCTTCTAGAAATATTTTCAGTGGGGATTATTTGCTGATTGTCTGTGTTTCAAAACAGGGATATAAGAAACTTACAACACAGTCATAGAAAAAGATGCAAATAATATTGAAGATTAGAAAGCAAACAGAAAAGCTTGCTCCCTCCATGTTCCTTTCAAACTCTCAGTGCTGCTCCTTGGGGGCCACTGTTAACATTTTTTTTGGTTGTATTTTTCCAGAAATTGTCCATATATTTATTTATAAGAACATATATAATGTCCAGTCCCCCTTCCCAATTTTGACACAACTTGGTTCATACTACACATTCAGTTCTTAAACTTGTTTTTTTCCCTTCACCTGTCATAATTGTGGTACATTCCTTAACCAAAAAGAACTCTAAAATAACTTGTGACATTCCAAAATATTCCACTGAAGTTTTGTCTGGAATCGCATCAACTCCTATAAACACTAACAGGCATATTGAACTTCCTTTACTCCCTCAGCGATAAAGGGCCTCCTCTTGCCCCCGGGTCTTGCTTAGAAATTCCCTTAGATAGGAAGAGTACTCTCATCTGCCTCAGTTCCTTTCTGCCCCCCTTCATCTTGGTAACTCTTAACCACCCTTCAGGTATTAGCTTGTGATATTTCTCCCACTTTCTGATATCCAGTGCTTATCCAGTGCTTTAATAAAATCATACTAATTCTGATGGTTTTAGAAATTCAAATGAAATTTCTTGATGTCAAATATAATTTGCAAATAATGAGAGTTTACCTATTTCTGGTTTATCTTTATTGCACTAACCAGAACTTCCAATGTAATATTAAGTGGTAATAGTGATGGTAGACATCCCAATATTGTGTCTACTTTTAATAAATATGTCTTTTCTGTTTTAATTTAAAATATGATGTCTACTGGTGACATATGTAATATATACTCTCTACTATGTTAAGGAAGTAACTACCTAGTCCTATTATTTTAGAGGATATGAATGGTTTTGGTTTTATTAAATGCCCTTTTGGCATCTGTTGACATGATTGTGATTTTTATATGACTTATTTATACAATGTATCACAGGAAAAGTTTCCTAATGTTGAATCTTGATTTCTTTCCTGGGATAAATCTCTTTGGTCTGGGAGATTAAAAATACAATTGTTGCTTTCTCTTTCTCACATTCTGTTTAGCATTTTTTGCACCTATATGAATGAGAAGGATTAGTAACAATGATTTGAGAGCGGTAACTTAGAATGAGAGAACATCAACATTTAAAGGAGCAGGGAGTCTCTCAACTTAAGCCAGAAATGCCTTTTATTATAAATGAAAAACAATTGATAATCTGAAAAAAGGTATTGATAATCTGAAAAAAAGATAATCTGAAAAAAAAACAATTGATAATCTGAATTCGATTAGCATGAACCCATATCATCTCATCATCTGTGGATGAATCAAATTACTCAATCTGTAGTTCTTAGGGGGGAAACACTGTATTGGGGCAGAAGTATAAAGTATCATAGCCATGAAAACTGCCTGCATGCAGTCAGCCACACCAATTCTCACAAGTTCCTAGGTCAAAGACCTTATTTTCAAAGGGCAAAAATATTACAAAATTACTTCATTATATAGATACCACAGTTTTCTTTTGCTTTTCAGTTATTTTGACTACCTGAGGATTTAAACCCATATACTAACCTCTGTTAACTAATATCTTTTCGGGAATTTTCTTTTCATTTGCCTTAAAAGGGTTCTATTTTTTTCCCTTTCCCATTCTGTGACACAAATATCTTTAAAGGCCTATTAAGCATTTAGGAACCCTTATATTCAGAAACACCAGCACTTTTGTAATGCTGAAGGTAATATGCAAGTAACTCAGATGTCATTTAACCTGTTCAGTTCAAGTTTTCTATCACACACACAATAACTTTCTTACCAATCATTAAAAAAAAATCCCCGGAGTACCTCTGAACTCAAAAGAATCAAACTTAAATCAAATTAAGTCTTTCTGAAGCTATAAAGGACAACTTTGCTTTGGTTTCTGGTTTAATTCAGTGACTGATAACCCAACACAAACATTTGGTTGAAATTACTTCAGCAGATCTATGACAGGCATTAGTTATTCATGTGGCTTTGCAATAATGTTGGTTTTTCTAATTAATGTTCACTCTTAGGCATAAAATCTGCATTGAGAATTTAAATGATTCAGCCAGGGACTGACAAATGTGGAAATCATTCCCAGCTCCGATGATTCTGTTACATCTCTCTCCAGATAACTTTATTCAGAACAACAGTTCTCTGAAATTAAAAATATCCTGATGGAGTTATGTTCTTTTGTATCTTTCTTGTGGACAATGTTTCTTTTTCTTATAAATCTGCTAGAAAATGGTTAAAGTAGGCATAACCTTGCTTTTATTTGTAGCAGCCACAATCATACATTATTTAACTTGGCTCATGTAATTTATTCCTTATGCACAGAAATTACATCTATCATTACCACCCCCCATCTTTGCCTTTGGGTAGAATATTCAGAAGATAAAAGGGGGTTATTTACCCCTTCTGGTAAAATTATTCCTGCATAAGAACGTGTGTATTTTCAAGACTTACACAATGTGAGGGTTTAACAATAAAATAAATAACATCCTTCATCTCCCTAACACCAAAGGTAATTCCCACAAAGCAAGCTAAAGTTGTTAGTAAGGATCATAGGGAGGAAATGCCTCCAAATTATCTCTCAATTCTTATAGCCCATTTCTGCTTTTCTGTACACAAATTTAATATTTCTGAGACATTTGCTTCATGTTAATATAATTACATTAAGAAAAATGTTCTGATATTTGTAAATAAAGCAAAAGGATAAGTACATACCTTTTTCATGTGTTGACTGAAAAAAAATGCACCACCTAAAAGCTGAGAATTATGTTTTATTCAGCAGACTTACCGAGAACTTCAGCCCAGGATACAGCCTCTCAGATAGTTCTGAGGGACTGTTCCGAAGAGGAAAGGGAGGGGCCAGGATATATAGGAATTTTTGCAAAAAACAAAACAAAACAAAACAAAAAACCCAAAACCCAGGTAGTCTAACATCAAAAGATTGCTGCTAATCGAAGAAAAACCAGACATCTCAAGTTAATGATTTTAGCACTTTTCTAAGTATGGGAATATGCAAGAGTCTGGACTTAATGAAATTATTCCTTTGATATGAACCTTAACTATTTAGGGCCAGTATCCTCTTTTTCTCCATCCTGAATCCCCTTCAGGGTGCACCACTGGGTAGGGGGTGGGGGTGGCTGCAGTAGCTGATGGCTTGATAGCTGCAACATCCTACTGATATGGCAGGAGATATTGTTTGTCCACACGTTACTCTAAAGCACTAATGGCTCTGTCCAAAGATTATTTAATTCCTGAGTAGGGAATTTTACCCTTGCTTGACTATTTACTCTTGATTAGGGGCTAGATTCTATAAAATTAGATATTAATTATAGATTTTTTTCTGGAAATAAAGGTAACCCCAGTGGTTACGGCTCTCTTGCCCTATAGGACATTAACTAGTTTGTAGCTGTTAGCAAATACATTTCAGCTTTCCTTTCACTGGAGAACCACCTATCTTGGGTTCCTCAGATTTTTTTTTGAATCAGCTTTGCCATCTTTATGATTTCCTCAATAATGGATTAAGAAATCCCTGACCCACCATGCTCACTATAATATTTGCATAATAAACCAGTCTTAATGTTTTAAAGAAACTACACTTTGACAATTCTCATGTTTAACACATAGTTCACTTTTGAGGTCAAAGCTTCCTATGTTATTCTCCTCCCAAGCTCTTCTCAACACAATATGAAGGCATGTAGTTTCAAATACCATAAAACATGAGAAACTATAATCCCTGTGGCGTATTTCTAAATGCAAGCATCAAGTAAACCCCTTAAAAAAAAAAACCCTGTCACTGATAAGTACATGAACAGGGTTATTTTTTTTTCCTTAAATTAACAAAAAATGAAAATTCTGAATGCAATTTAATAGATTGCATCAGGCCAATGTTCCAGATGCAACAATTAGAAAAAAATAAATAAATGACAAAAACCACATTTTTAAAGACATCAGAGTGATATTGAAGCAAAAAGGACTGGATAATATTCCAAAGAAGGAAGAACCCTTTCTAATAAGCTATGCTGGCAAGCAGTTTTCTTCCCTGGTGGAATTGGCTAATTCTGGGCTTGGATTACAGATTAGACTTGGTGCATGTAGAAGAATTAGAATGAGTGTAAGAAAAACCTGCAGATCTTTGGGTAGTTACAGAAGGTGACATGACAGATTGGAACTTGAGGAGCCTATACAAATGCTAATCAAAAGAAAGCTGGGAAGGCAATACTAATATCAGAAAATTGGACTTCAGAACAGGAATATTTCTGGGGATAAACAGAAAAGTTACACAATGACCAAGGTATCAGTTCACTAAGAATACACCAAAAAATGCTAAGTTCACATGCACCTAACAGAAGACCTTCAGAATACAAGAAGCAAAACTGGGTAGAATGAAAAAATAAAGACAAATGCAAAATTATGATTGGTGATTTAAACATTTTTCTCTCTATAATCAACAAAATAATTAGACCAAAATTCAATAAGGAATTAGAAAACCTGAACAACATGTCGACCAACTTGAACTAATTAGTATTCATAAAACACTCTACCCACCACAGCATATGTTATCCTTTCTAAGAAAATATGAAACATTCACCAAGATAGATGATATTCTGGGCCATAAAACAAACAACACATTTAAAAGACTTAAAGCCATACAATGTATGTTTTTATAACAGAATTAAAGTAAAAAGAAAGATTTCTGACAAAATCTTCTATTTGGAAAATTTTAAAACTCTTCTAAATAACAAATGGGTAGAAGAAAATTTTGGAAAGGAAATCAGAAAATATTTGGGATTGAATGAAAATGAAAATACAACATATCAAAACTACTGGGATGCAGATAAAGCTGTCCTTACAGAGACATTTTTAATATTAATGCTCATACTCACAAACAGATGGAGAGATATACCATGTTCTTGGATTGGAAGAATCAATATTATCAAAATGACTGTACTACCCAAAGCATCTAGAGATTCAATGCAATCCCTATCAAATTAATATCATTTTTCCCAGAATTAGAACAAATAATCTTCAAATTTGTATGGAAACACAAAAGACCCCAAATAGCCAAAGCAATCTTGAGAAAGAAAAACGGAGCTGAAGGAGAGAGGCCCCCTGACTTCAGACTATAATACAAAGCGACAGTCATCAAAACAGCATAGTACTGGCACAAAAACAGAAATATAGATCAACAGAACAGGATAGAAAGTTCAGAGATAAACCCACACACCTATGGTCACCTGATGACAAAGGAGGCAAGAATATACAATGGAGAAAAGATAGTCTCTTCAATAAGTGGTGCTGGGACAACTAGACAGCTACATGTAAAAGAATGAAATTAGAACACTCCCTAACACCATACACAAATGTAAACTCAAAATGGATTAAAGACCTAAATGTAAGGTCGGATACTATAAAACTCTCAGGGAAAACATAGGCAGAACACTCTCTGACATAAATCGAAGCAAGATCTTTTTTGATCCACCTCCTAGAGTAGTGAAAATAAAAACAAAAATAAACAAATGGGACCTAATGAAACTTAAAAGCTTTTGCACAGCAAAGGAAACCATAAACAAAATGAAAAGACAACCCACAGAATGGGAGAAAATATTTGCAACCAAAGTGACCGACAAGGGATTAGTCTCCAAAATATACAAGCAGCTCACGCAGCTCAATAACAAAAACAAAAAAACAACCCAATCAAAAATGGGCAGAAGATCTAAATAGGCATTTCTCCAAAGAAGACATACAAATGGACAAAAAGCACATGAAAAGATGCTCAACTTCATTAATCATTAGAGAAATGCAAATCAAAACTACTATGAGATATCACCTGGCTATCACAGAAAAATCTACAAACAATAAATGCTGGAGAGCGTGTGGAGAAAGGGAACCCTCCTACACTTTTGGTGGGAATGTAAATTGGTACAGCCATTATGGAGAACAGTATGGAGGTTCCTTAAAAAACTAAAAATAGAATTACCATATGAGCCAGCAATGCCACTACTGGGCATATACCCAGAGATAACCATAATTCAAAAGACACATGTACCCCAATGTTCATAGCAGCACTATTTACAATAGCCAGGACATGGAAGCAACCTAAATGTCCATCAACAGAGGAATGGATAAAGAAAATGTGGTACATATATACAATGGAATATTACTCAGCCATAAAAAAGAATGAAATAATGCCATTTGCAGCAACATGGATGGACCTAGAGACTGTCATACTGAGTGAAGTAAGTCACACAGAGAAGGACAAATATTGTATGATATTGCTTATATGTGGAATCTAAAAAAATGGTACAAATGAACTTATTTACAAAACAGAACTAGAGTCATAGATATAAAACACAATCTTATGGTTACTGGTGAGGGGGGAAGGGGGAGAGGGATAAATTGGGAGATTGGGATTGACATATACACACTACTATATATAAAATAGATAACTAATAAGGACCTACTGTATAGCACAGGGAACTCTACTTAATACTCTGTAATGACCTATATGGGAAAAGAATTTCTAAAAAGAGTGGATATACGTATATGTATAACTGATTCACTTTGCTGTATAGCAGAAGGTAACACAACATTGTAAATCAATTATACTCCAATAAAAATTCTTTAAAAAAGAGAGACATGACTATATGTAATGTGGTATCCTGGAAGGGATCTTGAAACAAACAAACAAACAGACATCAGTGGAAAAACTGGTGAAATCCAAATAGTCTGTAGTTTAGCTAATAGTACTGTACCAATGTACCAGTGTTGGTTTCTTAGCTGTGAGAAATGTGCCACTCTGAGGTAAGGTGTTACAATAGGGAGACAGAGTGAGACTTATATGGGAACTCTCTGTATTATATCTGCAAATTTTCTGTAAATCTAAAATGATTCCAAAGTTGAAGTTTATTAAAATAAAAAACTAAAAAAATGCTACTAGAAAATTAGAAAGGTCTCACATCAGTGATCTAAGCTTTTATCTTAAGAAAGTAGAAAACTTATATGAACAGACAAAGGAGCTAGTATAACAAAAAAAACCAGAAAAAAACAAAGGAGGATATTTCCTATATGGTTTCGAGATGTATTACAAATAATCAAATAATCAAGATTGTAATACTGGTGAAAGAACAGACACATAGGTCAATGGAACCAAGTAATCCAAAAATAGAACCATAGCTAACTGGTTTTCAACAAAATTTCAAAGGCAATTCAATAAAGAAAGGATGTCATACTTTCAACAAACAGCATGGAAAAGTAGGACATCCATTTCAAAAACAAAACTAAATCTCAGCACATAATATAGACCATACACAAAAAGGAAGTCAAATGAGCTACAGATATATGAAAAATCTAAAGCTATAAAACAACTACAGTAAGATACAGGATAAAGTCTTTGTGACCTTAGGTCATGCAAATATCTCATAGACAGATTTCTTACTCAATAATTTATGAACCATAAAAGAAAAAATTGATACATCAAAATTCAAAATTTCAGGTTTTCAAAAGACCATGGTAAGAAAATAAAAGATAAGTGACAGACTGGGACAGAAATATTTCAATAACACCTATCAGTTAAAGTCTCACGTCCTCAGTATATAAAGAACTCTAAAAACTTGATAAGAAGAAAACAGAAATCCTGGAAAAAAACTTGGTGAAAGATCTGAGCAGATACTTTACCAAAAAAGACATATGGAATATGGAATCATTGTTATACACCTGAAACTAATATAATTTTATATGTCAATTATAGCTCAATAAAATAAGTATTAAATAATAAAAACAAAACAAAGCAACTTATAGATGATAAATAAGCACATAAAAAGATAATTTACATCAGTAATTTTTAGAAAAATGCAAATTAAAATCACAACGAGGTACCACTACACACCTATTAAAATGACCAAAAAACCTGAAAACACCCAGGGCTGATGAAGATGTTAAATTTTTATACATTATTGGTAGGAATTTAAAAACTGTATGACTACTTTGGAAATGAGTTTTCAGTTTCTTAGTTATCAATTAACTGTTTACTGATCATATGACACAGCAATCCAACTCCTAGGTAATTACCAAGTAAAAAGGAAAGCATACATTCACACAAAAACCTGTATTGAATGTTCCTAGCAAATCTATTCAAAATTGCCAAAAACTGGTAGCAAGTTAAATGCATTACTACTAATAGTCAAAAAATGGGAATAGGGAGAGGGGGAAGATGGCATACGAGTAAGACGCAGAGATCACCTTCCTCCCCACAGATACATCAGAAATACATCTACACGTGGAACAACTCCTACAGAACACCTACTGAACGCTGGAAGAAGACCTCAGACCTCTCAAAAGGCAAGAAACTCTCCACGTACCTGTGTAGGGCAAAAGAAAAAAGAATAAACAGAGACAAAAGAATAGGGACGGGACCTGCACCCGTGGGAGGGAGCTGTGAAGGAGGAAAGGTTTCCACACACTAGAAGCCCCTTCGCGGGCAGAGACTGAGGGTGGCGAAGGGGGAAAGCTTTGGTGCCGTGGAGGAGAGCACAGCAGCAGGGGTGCGGAGGGCGAAGCGGAGAGATTCCCGCACAGAGGATCAGTGTTGACCGGCACTCACTAGCCCGAGAGGCTTGTCTGCTCACCTGCCGGGGCGGGTGGGGTGTGGAGCTGAGGCCCGGGCTTCGGTCGGAGTGCAGGGAGAGGACTGGGGTTGGCGGTGTGAACACAGCCTGCAGGGGGTTAGTGCACGACGGCTAGCCAGGAGGGAGTCTGGGGAAAAGTCTGGACAAGCTGAAGAGGCAAGAGACTTTTTCTTCCCTCTTTGTTTCCTGGTGCGTGAGGAGAGGGGATTAAGAGCGCTGCTTAAAGAAGCTCCAGAGATGGCCGCAAGCCGCGGCTAACAGTGCAGACCCTAGAGACGGGCATGAGATGCTAAGGCTGCTGCTGCCGTCACCAAGAAGCCAACCTGCAACCTACAAAAAGGAGACCCCAAACACAGTAAGATAAACAAAATGAGAAGACAGAAAAACACACAGCAGATGAAGGAGCAAGATAAAACCCCACCAGACCTAACAAATGAAGAGGAAATAGGCAGTCTACCTGAAAAAGAATTCAGAATAATGATAGTAAAGATGATCCAAAATCGTGGAAATAGAATAGAGAAAATGCAAGAAACATTTAACAAGGACCTAGAAGAACTGAAGATGAAACAAGCAATGATGAACAACACAAGAAATGAAATTAAAAATACTCTAGATGGGATCAAGAGCAGAATAACTGAGGCAGAAGAATGGATAAGTGACTGGGAAGATAAAATATTGGAAATAACTACTGCAGAGCAGAATAAAGAAAAAAGAATGAAAAGAACTGAGGACAGTCTCAGAGACCTCTGGGACAACACTAAACAAACCAACATTCGAATTATAGGGGTTCCAGAAGAATAAGAGAAAAAGAAAGGGACTGAGAAAATATTTGAAGAGATTATAGTTGAAAACTTCCCTAATATGGGAAAGGAAATAGTTGATCAAGTCCAGGAAGCACAGAGAGTCCCATACAGGATAAATCCAAGGAGAAACATGCCAAGACACATATTAATCAAACTGTCAAAAATTAAATACAAAGAAAACATATTTAAAGCAGCAAGGGAAAAACAACAAATAACACACAAGGGAATCCCCATAAGGTTAACAGCTGATCTTTCAGCAGAAACTCTGCAAGGCAGAAGGGACTGGCAGGACATATTTAAAGTGATGAAGGAGAAAAATCTACAACCAAGATTACTCTACCCAGCAAGGATCTCATTCAGATTTGATGGAGAAATTAAAATCTTTACAGACAAGCAAAAGCTGAGAGAGTTCAGCACCACCAAACCAGCTTTACAACAAATGCTAAAGGATCTTCTCTAGGCAAGAAACACAAGAGAAGGAAAAGACCTACAATAACAAACCCAAAACAATTAAGAAAATGGGAATAGGAACATACATATCGATAATTACCTTAAATGGAAATGGATTAAATGCTCCCACCAAAAGACACAGACTGGCTGAATGGATACAAAAACAAGACCCATATATATGCTGTCTACAAGAGACCCACTTCAGACCTAGGGATACATACAGACTGAAAGTGAGGGGATGGAAAAAGATACTGCATGCAAATGGAAACCAAAACAAAGCTGGAGTAGCAATTCTCATATCAGACAAAACAGACTTTAAAATAAAAAGTACTATAAGAGACAAAGAAGGACACTATATAATGATCAAGGGATCCATCCAAGAAGATGATATAACAATTGTAAAGATTTATGCACCCACCATAGGAGCACCTCAATACATAAGGCAAATACTAACAGCCATAAAAGGGGAAATCGACAGTAACACAATCATAGTAGGGGACTTTAACACCCCACTTTCACCAATAGACAGTTCGCCCAAAATGAAAATAAATAAGGAAACACAAGCTTTAAATGATACATTAAACAAGATGGACTTAATTGATATTTATAGGACATTCCATCCAAAAACAACAGAATACACATTTTTCTCAAGTGCTCATGGAACCTTCTCCAGGATATATCATATCTTGGGTCACAAATCAAGCTTTGGAAAATTTAAGAAAATTGAAATTGTATCAAGTATCTTTTCTGACCACAATGCTATGAGACTAGATATCAAAAACAGGAAAAGATCTGTAAAAAATACAAACACGTGGAGGCTAAACAATACACTACTTAATAACGAAGTGATCACTGAAGAAATCAAAGAGGAAATCAAAAAACACCTAGAAACAAATGACAATGGAGACACGACGACCCAAAACCTATGGGATGAAGCAAAAGCAGTTCTAAGAGGGAAGTTTATAGCAATACAATCCTACATTAAGAAACAGGAAACATCTCGAATAAACAACCTAACCTTGCACCTAAAGCAATTAGAGAAAGAAGAACAAAAAAATCCCAAAGTTAGCAGAAGGGAAGAAATCATAAAGATCAGATCAGAAATAAATGAAAAAGAAATGAAGGAAATGATAGCAAAGATCAATAAAACTAAAAGCTGGTTCTTTGAGAAGATAAACAAAATTGATAAACCATTAGCCAGACTCATCAAGAAAAAAAGGGAGAAGACTCAAACCAATAGATTTAGAAATGAAAAAGGAGAAGTAACAACTGACACTGCAGAAAGACAAAAGATCATGAGAGATTACTACAAGCAACTCTATACCAATAAAATGGACAACCTGGAAGAAATGGACAAATTCTTAGAAATGCACAACCTGCCAAGACTGAATCAGGAAGAAATAGAAAATATGAACAGACCAATCACAAGCACTGAAATTGAAACTGTGATTAAAAATCTTCCAACAAACAAAAGCCCAGGACCAGATGGCTTCACAGGTGAATTCTATCAAACATTTAGAGAAGACCTAACACCAATTCTTCTCAAACTCTTCCAAAATATAGCAGAGGGAGGAACACTCCCAAATTCATTCTACGAGGCCACCATCACCTTGATACCAAAACCAGAAAAGGATGTCACAAAGAAAGAAAACTACAGGTCAATATCACTGATGAACATAGATGCAAAAATCCTTAACAAAATACTAGCAAACAGAATCCAACAGCACATTAAAGGATCATACAACATGATCAAGTGGGGTTTATTCCAGGAATGCAAGGATTCTTCAATGTACACAAATCAATCAATGTGATAAACCATATTAACAAATTGAAGGAGAAAAACCATATGATCATCTCAATAGATGCAGAGAAAGCTTTTGACAAAATTCAACACCCATTTATGATAAAAAGCCTCCAGAAAGTAGGCACAGAGGGAACTTTCCTCAACACAATAAAGGCCATAAATGACAAACCCACAGCCAACATCGTCCTCAATACTGAAAAACTGAAAACATTTCCACTAAGATAAGGAACAAGACAAGGTTGCCCACTCTCACCACTCTTATTCAACATAGTTTTGGAAGTTTTAGCCACAGCAATCAGAGAAGAAAAGGAAATAAAAGGAATGCAAATGGGAAAAGAAGAAGTAAAGCTGTCACTGTTTGCAGATCACATGATACTATACATAGAGAATCGTAAAGATGCTACCAGAAAACTACTAGAGTTAATCAATTAATTTGGTAAAGTAGCAGGATACAAAATTAATGCACAGAAATCTCTGGCATTCCTATACACTAATGATGAAAAATCTGAAAGTGAAATCAAGAAAACACTCCCATTTACCATTGCAACAAAAAGAATAAAATATCTAGGAATAAACCTACCTAAGGAGACAAAAGACCTGTATGCAGAAAATTATAAGACACTGATGAAAGAAATTAAAGATGATACAAATAGATGGAGAGATATACCATGTTCTTGGATTGGAAGAATCAACATTGTCAAAATGACTCTACTACCCAAAGCAATCTATAGATTCAATGCAATCCCTACCAAACCACCACTGCCATTTTTCACAGAAGTAGAACAAAAAATTTTGCAATTTGTATGGAAACACAAAAGACCCCGAATAGCCAAAGCAATCTTGAGAACGAAAAAAGGAGCTGGAGGAATCAGGCTCCCTGACTTCAGACTATACTACAAATCTACAGTCATCAAGACAGTATGGTACAGGCACAAAAACAGAAATATAGATCAATGGAACAGGATAGAAAGCCCAGAGATAAAGCCATGTACATATGGTCACCTTATCTTTGATAAAGGAGGCAGGAATGTACAGTGGAGAAAGGACAGCCTCTTCAATAAGTGGTGCTGGGAAAACTGGACAGGTACATGTAAAAGTATGAGATTAGATCACTCCCTAAAACCATACACAAAAATAAGCTCAAAATGGATTAAAGACCTAAATGTAAGGCCAGAAACTATCAAACTCTTAGAGGAAAACATAGGCAGAACACTCTATGACATAAATCACAGCAAGATCCTTTTTGACCCACCTCCTAGAGAAATGGAAATAAAAGAAAAATAAACAAATGGGACCTAATGAAACTTCAACGCTTTTGCACAGCAAAGGAAACCATAAACAAGACCAAAAGACAACCCTCAGAGTGGGAGAAAATATTTGCAAATGAAGCAACTGACAAAGGATTAATCTCCAAAATTTATAAGCAGCTCATGCAGCTCAATAACAAAAAAACAAACAACCCAATCCAAAAATAGGCAGAAGACCTAAATAGACACTTCTCGAAAGAAGATATACAGACTGCCAACAAACACGTGAAAGAATGTTCAACATCATTAATCATTAGAGAAATGCAAATCAAAACTACAATGAGATACCGTCTCACACCAGTCAGAATGGCCATCATCAAAAAATCTAGAAACAATAAATGCTGGAGAGGGTGTGGAGAAAAGGGAACACTCTTGCACTGCTGGTGGGAGTGTGAATTGGTACAGCCACTATAGAGAACAGTATGGAGGTTCCTTAAAAAACTACAAATAGAACTACCTTATGACCCAGCAATCCCACTACTGGTCATATACCCTGAGAAAACCATAATTCAAAAAGAGTCATGTACCAAAATGTTCATTGCAGCTCTATTTCCAAGAGCCCGGAGATGGAAACAACCTAAGTTTCCATCATCGGATGAATGGATAAAGAAGATGTGGCACATATATATAATGGAATATTACTCAGCCATAAAAAGAAATGAAATTGAGTTATTTGTAGTTAGGTGGATAGACCTAGTGTCTGTCATACAGAGTGAAGTAAGTCAGAAAGAGAAAGACAAATAACACATATATATGGAATTTAAGGAAAAAAAATGTCATGAAGAACCTAGGGGTAAGACAGGAATAAAGACACAGACCTACTAGAAAATGGACTTGAGGATATGGGGAGGGGGAAGGGTAAGCTGTGACAAAGCGAGACAGAGGCATGGACATATATACACTACCAAACATAAAATAGATAGCTAGTGGGAAGCAGCCGCATAGCACAGGGAGATCAGCTCGTGACTGCCTGGAGGGTGGGATAGGGAGGGTGGGAGGGAGGGAGACGCAAGAGGGAAGAGATATGGGAACATATGTATATGTATAACTGATTCACTTTGTTATAAAGCAGAAACTAACACACCATTGTAAAGCAATTATACTCCAATAAAGATGTAAAAAAAAAAGTGGGAATAACTCAAATGTTTTTCAATTGGTGAATGGGGAAAGACTGGCTTTAAAGGGACACAGGCACAATTCTGGGAATCACGGAAGTGTAATATACAGGCATACCTCATTTTACTGTGCTTCACTTTATTTTACTTTATAGATACTGCATTTTTTTTTACAAATTGCTGGTTGTGGCAACCCTGCACTGAGCAAGTCTCTTAGTGCTGTTTCTCTAATAGCATTTGCTCACTTCATTTCTCTCTGTCACACTTTGGAAATTCTTCAAATATTTCAAACATTTCCATTATTTGTATATCTGTCATGGTGTTTTATAATCAGTGATCTCTAATCAGTGATCTTTTATTTACTATTGTAATTTTGGGGGGCACCTTGAACTGCATCCATGTAAGAGAGCAAAATTAATCAATAAATGTGTATGTTTTGCCTGCTCCACTGACCTGTGTTTCCCCCATCTTTCTCCCTCTCCTCAGGCCTCCCTGTTCCCAAAGACACAACAATCTTAAACTTAGGCCAATTAATAACCCTACAATGTCCTATAAGTGTTCAAGTTAAAGGAAGAGTCATATGTCTCTCACTTAAAATCAAAAGCTGGAAATTATTAAGCTAAGTGAGGAAGGCCCATAGAGAGCTGAGATAGGCCCAAAGCTAGGCCTCTTACATCAAACAGTTAACCAAGTTGCAAATGCAAAGGGAAGTTCTGGAAGGAAATTAAGAGTGCTACTCCAGTGAACACATGAATGATAGGACAGCAAAACAGCCTTATTGCTGATATGACGAAAGCTTGAGCGGTCTGCATAGAAGATTAAACCAGCTACAACATTCTCTTCAGTTGAAGCCTAATCCAGAGCAAGAACCCAACTCTCTTCAATTCTATGTAGGCTGGGAGAGATGAGGAAGCTGCAGAAGAAAAGTCTGAAGGTAGCAGAGGTTGGTTCATGAGGTTTCAAGAAAGAAGCCGTGTCCATAACATATCGGTGCAAGGTGAAGCAGCCAGTGCTGATGTAGAAACTGCAGTAAGTTATCCAGAAGATCTAGCTAAGATCAATATTGAACATGGCTACACTAAATAATAGATTTTCAATGCAGACAAAGTAGCCTTATATTGGAAGAAGATGCCATCTAGGACCTTCGTAGCTAGAGAGGAAAAGTCAATGCCTGGCTTCAAAGCTTCAAAGGACAGGCTGACTCCCTCATCACATGCTAACGCAGCTGGTGACTTTAAGCTGAAGCCAATGCTCATTTATCATTCTGAAAATCCTAGGCTCCTTAAAATTATGCTAAATCTTCTCTGCCTGTGCTCTATAAATGGAACAAGAAAGCCTGGACAGCAGTACATCTGTTGACAACATGGTTTACTGAATATTTTAAGCCTACTGTTAAGACCTACTGCTCAGAAAAAAAGGTTCCTTTCAAAATATTACTGCTTATTGTTTTCATGCCTGCTAATGCAACATCCATACTTCAGCCCATTGATCAAGGAGTCATTTCAACTTTCACGTCTTATTCTTAAAGAAATACATTTTGTAAGGCTATAGATGCCATAGATAGTGATTCCTAGGATGGATCTGGACAAAGTAAACTGAAAACCTTCTGGAAAGGATTCACCATTCTAGATGCCATTAAGAACATTAAGGGTTCATGGTAAGAGGTCAAAATATCAACATTAACAGGAGTTGAAAGAAGTTGATTCCAATCCTCATGGATGACTTCGAGGGTTCAAGACTTCAATAGAGGAAGTAACTGCAAATGTGGTGGAAATAGCAAGAGAACTAGCATTAGACATGGAGCCTGAAGATGTGAGTGAATTGATGCAATCTCATGATAAATCTTTAACGGATGAGGAGTGGCTTCTTAAGGATGAGCAAAGTGGTTTCTAGAGATGGAATCTACTCCTGGTGAAGATGCTATGAAGATGCAGTGGCAGAGTTTGAGAGGACTGACTCTAATTTTGAAAGAAGTCCTACTGGGGGTACAATGCTATCGAACAGCATTGCATGCTACAGAGAAATGTTTGTGAAAGCAAGAGCTTACTGATGCAGCAGACTTTGTTTCTGTCTTGGTTTAAGAAATTGCCATAGCCACCCCAACCTTCAGCAACCACCACCCTGATCAGTCAGCAGCATCAACACTGAGGCAAGACCCTCCACCAGCAAAAAGATTATGACTTTCTGAAAGCTCAGGTGATGGTTAATATTTTTTAGCAGTAAAGTATTATTTAATTAAAGTATGTACATTTTTTTAAAAAGACAATGCTATTTCACATTTAATGGACTACAGTATAGTATAAACAACTCTTATATGCACTGAGAAAGCAAATCTGTAAGCTATGCCTGCATCTTGACCGTGATAGTATTTAAGAAGAACTAGTAAGGAAGTAATACAGAATAATAAAATAATTAATCCTAAAAAATAGGAAAGAAGGAAAAAAGAAAGAACAGATGAGAGAAATTAAAAACATAAGCAAGTCAGTTATATGACTAATTATATGAAGTACAAATGGACTAAACCCTTCAATTAAAAGGCAAAGATTTCCAGACTGGATTTAAAAAAACAACTCAAGTGTGTGCTGTTACACTTTAAATATAAGTACACAGATTGAAACCAAAGTAATGGAAATAAATATCATACAAACTATAAAGTAAAGGAAGCTTGTGTGGAAATGTTAGTAACAGATAAGGTAAACTTTAAGGCAAGAAGTATACTAGAGATAAAGGGTGGCATTTCCTAAGATAAAAGGGTCAATTCAACATGAATACACAGCAATCCTGAGTTTTTACATCCAAAATAACATAGTTTCAAACAAGGTAATAATACAAAAAAGGAGAAATAGACATAACCCCAAACTTAGTTTAATACACCTATTTCTGGTGTGTTGACTAAAAAAAGAAAACTAAGGTATATAGACTCTTTGAACAAAATTATTAAAAAATTTAACCTACCTGATATATATATATATATATATAGGACACTATATATGTACGACACTACATATATATATATGTAGGACACTACACTAAGCAACTGGAGAATACACATTCTTCTCAAGTGCTCACAAAATATTTACCAAAATGCACTATATGGTATACATACAACAAGTCTGAAAAAACTTCAAAAAATTAAAATCACATAGGGTATGTTCTCAGGCTATGGTGGAATAAAACTAGAAATCAATTAATAGATAACTAGAAAATTTGATAACGTTTAGAAGTTAACCAACATTCTTCTAAATAACCCAGCAGTCAGGAAAGCACGATGAAAATTAGATATTGAAAATAAAACACACTAAACTTTATGGGATATGGCTAAAATGGTGTGTGCTGGTTATTACTTACTGCCTTTCAGTTCTAAGTTCCACCTATTAGGCTGCTTTGTGAAAATGGGTTTGGGTCCTTTAAATATTTCCCCTTGCCAACTGGTACTTTGCCATTAGAGGGCACTGTAAATACATTGCAGCAGGGAAAAGTTTTTGCTTCCTGGTTCTGGGGTGCCTGCTGTGCAAGCTTCTCCAGGATGCATTATTTCCCCCTACACTAGACTTCTGCAGTGCACAGTGGCCAGCAGCACCTAGCAGCCAGCGGCTTCCCCTGGCATATCCCTCAGGCACTTTTGTAGCAAAGGGCCTCCAGTGAGATATCTCCCTGTGAAGAGTCTTCCCTGGCACCCCACAAGGTGGATTTCCAGCGAGTTTCAGAGGGTGGATTTCCAGCATATTGAAGCAGGATGGCACCACAGTAACCTTTCTGCCATCTAGTGAGCCACGCTGTGCCTTCTAAAGAAAGGTCTGGATCTCAGGCCTCAGTGGGCCTCTTCCTTGGTGTGCTATCTCAGCTCTGGGGTGTACTAGCTTTTCCCTGTATCTACTATTCCTATATTCTTTTGAATCCTCTTTAATTCTTGCTAACCAATCACTCATTACTGCCATCCCCTGGTATGGTTAATAATTCCTTATATTAAAATCTTTCTGTTGAAATTACTGTGTGATTTCTCTCTCCTGATTGGACCTGTTGATTCACAGTGCTTAGGAGAAAAATGACTTTCAATGCATATATTGGAAAAAAATGAAAAATCAACTTCTAAGTTACCATCTCAAGAAGTTAGAAAAAGAATAAAAAATAGAAGGAAATTAATAAAAGTGAAAACATAAATTGAAAAAAGAGTAAGCTCACATACATAGACAAAAATCAACAGAATCAAAAATTTTTTCTGTCATAATATCTATAAACTTGATAAACTCTTAGAAAGACCAATCAAGAAAAAGAAAGTATACACTACTAATATCAAAATGAAAGGGAGATATCACTGCAGATCCTACAGACATAAAAAGATAATATAGGGTTATGATACCTAGTTTTATATAAATAAATTTAACAAACTAAATAAAACCGATGATTTTCTTTAAGATCACAAGTTATCTAAATTGACACAAGAAAAAAATTTTTTAATCTGAATAGTTGTTAAATATATTAAATCCAGAGGGGTCCAGATCAAGATGGCAGAGTAGGGAGATTCTGAGCTCACCTCCTCCCATGGACACAACAAAACAACAACTACATATAGAACAACTATCTCTGAGAATAACCTGATGACCTGCAGAATGGATTTTCTACAACTAAGGAGAGAAAGAAAAGGCCACATCAAGACAGGTAGAAGGGGCAGAGACATGGTCTAGTCAGAACCCACACCCCAAGTGCTGTGACCCACACATGGGAAAGATATTACAACCACAGAGGTTCCCCTGGAGGAGTATGGGGTCTGAGCACCATGTGGGTCGCCACGACCCAGAAAATCTGCACCAGGAAGATGAGCCCCCATAACATTCAGCTTTGAAAACCAGCAAGGCTCACCAGGAGAGCTGGCGGGCTTTGGGAAAGCAAGACTCTACTCCTGAAGAGCTCATGCACAGACTCACTCACTCTGATACCCAGCACAGAGGCAGAAGCTTGAAAAGTACCTGGGTCACACAAGGAGATTCACTGGCTAATTTTAGGGCATATGCTGGAGAGGCAGGTATCTGGTGGAACTTTCTCTGGGGATGGAAGTGCTGATGGGCACCATCTTTTATTTTTAGCTCTCTTTCTACCTAGCTGGCCCAGGGCTGGCAGGCACCATTTCTGTCACTCTCCATCAACCTAGCTAATGCCATATGTCCTGCCCTGGCATTCCCCTGAGGACCCATCTACCAAGCCTGCCAGCCACTGGCCAGCCCCTCCAAAGTGGCTCCCACCTCGCCCCACTTAGTGGGTACCCTGGCTGGCACTGGCACCCCTCCAAAGCAGCTCCCACTCTGGGGGGCAGCCCTGTACACCAGCATGACTACAGAAGTCACAGCCAGGCCACACAGCCAGTATACCAGGGGATAGCCCCCCTCACCAGTGTGTCTGCAACAATCAGGGCCCAACCACAACAGGAGAGTGCACACAGCCCACAGAGGGAATACTCCTGGAGGCGCTGGTGACCAGGGGGATTGCACTATTGGGCTCCACAAAACACTTTCTACATAGGCTGTTCTTTCAAGACCAGGAGATGTAACTGATATACCTAATAAAGAAACAAACACAGAAAGTTAGGCAAAATAGGAGACAAAGTAATACCTCCAAATGAAAGAATAAGACAAAACCCCAGAAATAAAACTAAACAAAATGGAGATAAGGAATTTACCAGAGACTATAAAGTAATAGTCATAAAAATGTTCACCAAACTTGAGAGAAGAATGGATGAAATCAATGAGACCTTCAACAAAGATAGAAAATATAAAAAAGAACCAGCAGAACTGAATAATACAAAAATGTAAATGAAAAATACACTAAAGGGAATTAATAGCATATTAGAGGATACAGATGAACAGATCAGCAATCTGGAAGACAAGGTAGTAGAAATCGCCCAATTAGACCAGCAAAAAGAAAAAAGCACTAAAACAAGCAAACAAAAATAAGATAGTTTAAGAGACCTCTGAGACAACGTTAGGTGTAAAAATGTACAAACAAGACTACCATACCCAGCAAGGTTATTATTCAGCATAAAAGGAGAGATAAAGAGTTTTCCATACAAGTAAAAGCTGAAGGAGTTCATCGCCATTAAACCAGCCTTACAAGAAATGTTAAAGGGACTTCTTTAAATAGAAAAGAAAAGGCCAAAACTAGAAACAAGAAAATTATGAAAGAAAAGTATTATTAGTAAAAGCAAACACATAGTAACGATAGCGGATCAACCACTGATAAAGCTAGTATGAAGGTTAAAAGACAAAAGTAGTAAAATCATCTATCTAAAATAATTAGGGACTTCCCTGGTGGTCCAGTGGTAAGGAATCCGCCTTCCAAGGCAAGTTCCATCCCTGGTCGGGGAACTAAGATGCCACGGGGCAACTAAGCCCATGCGCAGCAGCTACTGAGCTCGTGCGCCTCAACAAGGGAGCCCATGTGCCGCAAACTACAGAGTCCATGAGCCCTGGAGCCTGCACGCCACAACCAGAGAGAGAAAACCCACATGCCACAACTAGAGAGAAGCCCAAGCACCACAACTAGAGAGAAGCCTGCGCACTGCAACAAAGAGCCTGAGCGCTGTGGCAGAAGATCCCACATGCCACTACGACAATCCCACGTGCCGCAACTGAGATCAAGGCAGCCAAAGAAATAAAGTAAAATAAATAAATTAAAAAATAAAATAATTAGTTAAGCAATACAAAAAATAAAAAGGTGTAAAATATGACATCCAAAACATAAAACATTGGAAGGGGGGAGTAAAAAATGTAGCATTTTTAGAAGCATTCAAACTTAAGTGACCATCAAATTAAAATAGACTGAAATATACATTGGTTTTTATATATGAACCTCATGGTAACCACAAACCAAAAACCTATAACAGTTACATAAAAAATAAAGAAAGGAATCCAGACATAACACTACAGACAGTCATCAAACCATGAGGGAAGAGAGCAAAAAAAGAAGGAAGGAACAGAGAAAAACTACATAAACGACCAGAATACAAGTAACAAAATGGTAATAAGTACATACCTAACAATATTTACTTAAAATGTAAATAAATTCTCCAATAAAAAGACACAGGTGGGGCTTCCCTGGTGGCGCAGTGGTTGAGAGTCTGCCTGCCGATGCAGGGGACACGGGTTTGTGCCCCGGTCCGGGAAGCTCCCACATGCCGTGGAGTGGCTAGGCCCGTGAGCCACGGCCGCTGAGCCTGCATGTCCAGAGCCTGTGCTCCACAATGGGAGAGGCTACAACAGTGAGAGCCACACATACCATAAAAAAAAAAAAAAAAAAAAAAAGACATGGGTGACTGAATGGATTAAAGAAAAAAAAAGAAGACCCATATATATGCTGCCTACAAGAGACTTACTTTAGATGTAAAGACACAGACTGAAAGTGAAGGGATGAAAAAAGATATTCCATGCAAATGGAAATGAGAAGAAAGTTGGGGTAGCAATACTTATATCAGACAAAATAATCTTTAAAACCCAGACGGTAAAAAGAGACAAAGAAGGGTATTACATAATGACAAAGGGATCAATCCAACAAGGTGACATAACACTTGTAACTGCCTATGCACCCAAAATAGGAGCCCCTAAACACATAAAGCAAATATTAACAGACATAAAAGGAAAAGTTGACTGTAATGCAGTAATAGTAGGGGACCTAAACACCACACTTACATCAGTGGACAGATCATCCAGACAGAAAATCAATAAGGAAACATTGACCTTAAATGACATATTAGACCAGATGTACTTAACAGATATATGTAGAACTTTCCACCCCCAAACAGCAGACTACACATTCTTCTCAAGAGCACCTTGAACATTCTCCAGGATAGATCACATGTTAGACCACAAAACAAGTCTCAGTAAATTTAGGATGACTGAAATTATATCAAGCATCTTTTCTGACCATAACACTATGAGACTAGAAATCAATTACAAGAAGAAAACTAAGAAAAAAACACAAATACTTGGATGCTAACCAACATGCTTCTAAGCAACCAATGAGTCAATGAAGAAATCAAAGAGGAAATCAAAAAATTCCTTAAGACAAATGAAAATGGAAACACAGTGTTCCAAAATCAATGGGACACAGCAAAAGCAGTTTTAAGAGGGAAATTTATAGCAATACAGGCCTACCTCAGGAAACAAGAAAAATCTCAAATAAACAAACTAAATTTACACCCAAAGGAACTAGCAAAGAAGAATAAACAAACCCCAAAGTTAGTATTGTAGAAGGAAGACAATAATAAAGATCAGAGTTGAAATAAATAAATTAGAGATTGAATACAATAGAAACAATCAATGAAACTAAGGGCCGATTCTTTGAAAATATAAACAAAAGTGATAAACCTTTAGCCAGACTCATTCAAGGAGAGAGAGAGAGACAGACACAGAATTCAAATAAATAAAATCAGAAAGAAGAGAGAAGTACAACTTAGACCTCAGAAATAAAAAAGATTATAAGACATTACTATGAACAATTATACACCAACAAATTGGACAACATAGGAGAAACGGATAAATGCCTAGAAGCATACACTCTTCTAAGAATGAGTCAGGAAAAAATATAAAATTTGAGTAGACTGTTCACTAGTAATGAATCAGTAATCAAACAACTCCCAACAAAAAAAAAAGTCCAGGACCAGACAACTTCACAGGTGAATTCCACCAAAGATTTAAAGAAGAGTAAATACCCATCCTTCTCAAACTACTAAAAAAATTGAAGAGAAATGAATGCTTCCAAATTCATTCTACAAGGCTAGCATTACCTTGATACCCAAACCAGATAAAGATACTACAAAAAAATTACAGACCAATATCCCTGATGGACACAGATGCAAAAATCCTCAACAAAATATTAACAAACGAAATTCAACAATACACTAAAAGGATCATACACCATGATCAAATGATATTTATTCCAGAGATGCAAGGTTGATTCATTATTTGCAAATCAATCAACATGATACATCACATTAAGAAAACAAAGGATAAAAATAATATGATCATCTGAATAGATGCATAAAAAACATTTGACAAAATTCAACATTTATTTATGATAAAAACTCTCCAGAAAGTGGGTACAGAGGGAACTTACCACAACATAATAAAGGCCATATATGAAAAACCCACAGCTAACATAATATTCAAGGGTGAAAAGCTGAAAGCTCTTTCTCTAAGATCAGGAACAAGATAAGGGTGCTCATATCATCACTTTTAGTCAACATAGTATTGGAAGTCCTAGCCGCAGCAATCTGATAAGAAAAAGAAATAAAAGGTGTCCAAATTGGAAAGCAAGAAATAAAACTGTCACTATTTGTAGATGACATGATACTATACATAAAAAAACCCTAAAACTACCAAAAACTATTAGAACTAATGAATGAATTCAATAAGATTGCAGGATGCAAGATTTTAATATATAGAAAACTGTTGCACTGCTATACACTAATAATAAACTACCAGAAACAGAAATTAAGAAAACAATCCCATCTACAACTGCAATTGCATCAAAAAAGAATAAAATACCTAGGAATACATTTAACCAAGGAGGAAAGACCTGTACTCTGAAAACAATAAAACTGTGGATGAAAGAAATTGAAGACAATACAAATAAATGGAAAGATATACTGTCCTCATGGATTGGAAGAATTAATATTATTAAAATGACCATACTACCTAAAGCAACCTACAGATTTAATGCAATCCCAGAATACCAATGGCATTTTTCATAGAACTGGAACAAATAATTCAAAAATTTGTATAAAACCGCAAAAGACTTTGAATTGCAAAACCAATTTTAAGAAAGAAGAACAAAGCTGGAGGTATCATGCTCCCTGATTTCAAGCTATACTGCAAAACAACTGTAATCAAAACAGTATGGTACTAGCACAAAAACAGACATAGATGAATGGAACAGAATAGAGAGCCCAGAAATAAACCCACATTTACACGGCAAATTAATTTACAACAAAGGAGCCAAGAACATAGAGTGGGGAAAGACTGTTTTTAATAAATGGTGTTGGGAAAACTGGTCGGCTACATGGGAAAGAAGGACACTGGACCATGTTCTTACACCATTTACAAAAATAAATTTAAAATGGATTAAAGACCTAAATGTTCGTTCTGAAACCATAAAATTCTTATAAGAAAATATAGGCAGTAGGTTTCTTGATATTGGTCTTAGGAATATTTTTTTTGGATCTGTCTTCTCAGGTAAGGGCTACAAAAGCAAAAATAATCAAATGGAACTACAACAAACTAAAAAGGTTTTGCACAGAAATGGAAACCATCAACAAAATGAGAAGGCAACCTACTAAATGGGAGATGATAGTTGCAAAAGGGGTTAATATCCAAAATGTATAAAGAACTCACACAACTCAACATCAAACAAAAACAAGTAAAAATTGGGCAGAGGACATGAATAGACATTTTTCCAGGGAAGACATGCAGATGGCCAATGGACATATGAAAACATGCTCAACATCAATAATTATCAAGGAATAGCAAATCAAAACCACAAGGAGATATTACCTCACACCTGTCAGAATGGCTATTATCAAAAAGACAACAAATAATGAGTGTTGGCAAAGATGTGGAGAAAAGGCAACCCTCATGCCCCGTTGGTAGGAATGTAAATTGGTGCAGCCACTATGGAAAACAGTATGGAGGTTCCTCAAAAAACTAAAAATAGAACTATCATATGATCTAGCAATTTCACCTCTGTGTATTTATCTGAAGAAAATGAAAATATAATTCAAAAATATATATGTACCCCTATGTTCATTGCAGCATTATTTACAATAGCCAATGTGGAAATATGGAAGCAACCTAAATGTCCATCTATAGACAAAGGGATAAAGAAGATGTGAGATACATATATATTATATATCTATGTATTATATATATATAAGAGAATATTACTCAGCCATAGATATATACTCTATGTTATCACTTGCATGTGGAATCTAAAATACAAAACAACCCCTCAGGGGCAAAACTGCCCCTGGTTGAGAACCACTGCTTTTGACAAATTATTAAGCAGAGAGTATCTCATACTCCACTCTGAATCTGAATAACCACTGGCAAGAGATGATGATTCACAGAGACCATTTTAATCTTCTCATTAGTCATTATGATGCTTTTCCTATGCAAAAATAAAACTGACAACATTGCAAAAAATACAAAACAAGTGAATAAATAAAACGAAATGAAACAGACTCATAGATTCAGAGAACAAACTGGTGGTTATCAGAGGGAAGGGGAGTAGGGGGTTAAGCAAAACAAGTAAAGGGGAATAAGAGGTACAAACTCCTAGATATAAAATAAGTAAATCATAGGGATGAAATGTACAGCATAGGGAATATAGTCAATACTATTGTAATAACTCTGTATGGTGACAGATGGACTTAGACTTATTGTGGTGATCAGTCTGTAATGTATATAAATGCTGAATCAGTATGTTGTACAATTGAAACTAATATAATATTGTATGTCAACTATACTTCAATTAAAAAATAAAAAGGAGGCTTCCCTGGTGGCGCAGTGGTTGAGAGTCCGCCTGCCGATGCAGGGGACACGGGTTCGTGCCCCGGTCCGGGAAGATCCCACATGCCGCGGAGCGGCTGGGCCCGTGAGCCATGGCCGCTGAGCCTGCGCATCCAGAGCCTGCGCTCCGCAACGGGAGAGGCCACAACAGTGAGAGGCCCGTGTACCGCAAAAAAAATAAAATAAAATAAATAAATAAAATAAAAAGGAAAAAATGGATAAGGTAAAATAAATAAATAATAAAAGAAAGAAATATATTAAATCTGTAACTAAAATCTATCCCAAAGAAAATTCGAGTATAGATGACTTTACTGGTGATTTCTGCCAAACATTTAAAGAAAGAAATAATACCAATCTTGTACAACCTCTTTTAAGGAATATAGAGAGAGCACTTCTTCCTAACTCATTTTATGAGACCAGCATAAGCCTGATACAAAAATATACAAGGAAATTACAAGAAAAGAAAACTGCATAAGTGTACTTCTTATTAATTGATACACACATTAGTATAAAATATTAGAAAATCAGATCCAGAGAATATATGTACTACGTCATGACCAAATTCTCTTATTCTAGGAATAAAAAATGGTATAGGGACTTCCCCAGCGGTCCAGTGGTTAAGACTCTGCCTTCCAATGGAGGCCGTGGGTTTGATCCCTAGCGCGGGAACTAAGATCCCACATGCCATGGGGTGTGGGCAAAAAAATTTTTTTAAATGGTTTAAATTTTGAAAGTTAATCAATATAATTTACTTCTTTAACAAAAAGTGAACATTAAGGCCATATGATTACCTCAACAGATACAAAAAGGCATCCAGGGCTTCCCTGGTGGCGCAGTGGTTGGGAGTCCGCCTGCCGATGCAGGGGACACGGGTTCGTGCCCCGGTCTGGGAGGATCCCACATGCCGTGGAGCGGCTGGGCCCGTGAGTCACGGCCGCTGAGCCTGTGCGTCCGGAGCCTGTGCTCCGCAGTGGGAGAGGCCGCGGCAGTGAGAGGCCCGCGTACCGACAAAAAAAAAAAAAAAAAAAAAAAAAAGGCATCCAATTAAATTAACCACTAGTTCATGATAAAAACTCTCAACAAACTAGGAATAGAAGAGAACCTCTTTAATATGATTAAGTTTATACATAAAAAGTCTATTGCTCACATATTTAATGGTGAAATGTTGAGTGCTTTCTCCCTGAGCTCGGAACAATTCAAATACATTCGTTTTCATCATTTCTGTTAATTATTGTTCCATAGGTCCCAATTAGTGCAAAAGGGTACAAAACAAGAATTATGAGGTATAAATATTGGAAAGGAGCAAGTAAAAATGTAATTCCAGGTGACGTGGTTGTCAATATAGAAAAACTCAAAAAAATATGTACACTATTAGAATTAATAAATGAATTTAGGTAGGTCATTAGATACAAACTCAATATATAAAAATCTATTGCATTTCTATATATTACACTTGCAAAAACAATTAGTCAATAAAATTTTAGATACAACACTATTAACAATAGCTTTGGAAATGGTCTAATATCTAGGAATGAATCTGATGAAAGACATGCAAGATTGCTAAACTGAAAAATACAAAACATTGTAGGGAAAACCACAGAACACTTAAACAAATAGATAAATATACCATGTTCATGGATTTGAAGACTCTGTTTTATAAAGACATCAATTCTCCCAAAATTAATTTATTGACTCAATGCAGTCACAGTCAAATTCCCAGCAAGGTTTTCTGTGGAAATTTATCAGGCAATTCTAAACTTTATACGGAAATGCAAGAGCCAAAAAATCAGGAAGAAGAAATTGTTGGAAGATTTACAAGATCAGATACCAAGACTTAGCATAAACCTACAATATTTAAGATAGTGTGGTACTGGTGCAGTGATAGGTAAACAAACAGTGAAATAGAAGAGAGAGTCTAGAAACAGGCCCATGCCTATACAGTAACCTGATATACATCAAAGGTGCTACTGCAATTTTGTGGTAATGAGATTTTTTTTCAAAACTTGATGCTGGAGCAGTTAGATAATTCATACGTAACAAACTTTAACCCTATTTTATACCATTTACAAAACTTAATTCCAATTGGATTATAGGCCTAATATGAAAGGAAATCAATAATTTTCTAGAACAGAGGTTAGTAAATTTTTTCTGTAAAGTACAAGATACTCAATATTTTCAATTTTGTGGTCCACATGGTCTCCGTTGCAACTACTCAACTCTGCTGCTACAGCACAAAAGCAACCATAGACAGTACACTAACGAATTGGAATCGTTGTGTTCCAATAAAAATTTATTTACAAAAACAGGTGGCAGGCCACATGGGCCATAGTCTGCTGACACGTTCTAGAAGATAACATAGACGAATAATTCCATGCCCTTGGGGTAGGCAGCGATTTCTTAAATAAGACCCAAAAAACCATGAACCATAAAAGATTTATAAATTCTGAAATTCTATTTATCGAAGTACACCATCAAGAGAGTGAACCAGAAAGTCATAGACCAAGAGAAGATATTTGTGATATATATGCATATATATATATGCATGTTTATATACATATATCATAGATGTAGCATATATATCCAAAAAATATCTCATAGCCACAATATCTAAAGAATGCCAACAAATCAGTAAGAAAAAGATAAACAACACAATGAAGATAAACAGCTCAAACAAAATGAGAAAAATCTTGAGTGGGAGTTTTAGAAAACAGAATATCAGCATGGACATAAGTACATGAAAAGATATTCCATATGATTAGTTATCAAGCAAATAAAAATAAAACCAGAATGTAATATCAGTATGGACTCATCAGAACGGCTAAAATGAAAAGAATTGACAATATGCAGTGGTAACCAGATTATGGAGCAACTGGAACTGGAACTTCCATATACACTAATGAAAGTGTAAATTGTTACAATTACCTTGAATCACTCTACTAAAACCTCCTCTACGACCCAGCAGTTCCAGTACTAGGTATATAAGAGAAATGCATGAATATCGCAGAAGGCATGTACAAGGCAAGCCATAGCAGTTTTCTTCCTAATAGCCCCAAACTGAAAATAACTCAAATGTCTATCAACAGAGGAATGGATAACTAAATTGTGGTGTATTCATACAGTGGGATACTATAAGCAATAGAAAAGAACTGATAACATGGATTAGTATAGTAGACATGATATGAAACTAAAAGAGCCAGACACAAAATTAGAATAAGCTGTATGATTCTATTTCTATGAATTTCAGGGACAGATAAAATAATCTGTGGTGGTGGGTACAATGGAGGACCACAATGGAGCATTCTAGGGAGCAGAAATATTCTACATCTTGATCTGGGTAGTGGTTACATGAGTAATACACGTTTAAAAATTCATTGGGCTATATACTTATAATTTGTGCACTTTAGTCTCAGTATGTTAAAACTCAAAAAAAAAACTTTAAAAAATCATAGAAATTTACAGGATATATTTTCACTGAAAGATTCAAACAACACTGAAATATAGAGACTAAAACATTAGTCTTACCTCTGTTTCCTGTCCCTCATTCTTGCTGTCCTCCCTAAAAAAAAACATTAGGTGATTCTACTTCCAAATTATTTTTTATACATTTACATGCACATATATATGTGCATATATATATATATATGTATATGCATATGTATGTGTAACATTAAAAAATTCACATCCACACTTCACAATAATTCTGTAATTTTATTTTTAGCCTAAAAATACATCTCTCAGCTCTTTCTGTCGAATACAGATCAGTCTCATTTTAACAGCTGCACAGTATTCTATTGTATCAATGTAACATAATTAATTAATTTCCCTACTAACGGATATATAAATTACTCCTAATTTTTCACTATTTGAAACAATGTTGCAACAAACTTTCTTAAAATTTCCTGGTGCACACAAACAAGTATTTTCTTTTTTGTGCACTATGAACAATTCTTTTGGCTGAAACAGTAGAAACAAAATTGCTGAGTAAAAGAAATTGTAGAGTAAAAATTTTGGTAAATTCTGCTAAATTGCTTTCTAAGAAAGTCTTACAAATTACATTCTGACCAACAGTATATGAAAATACCTGTTTCCCAACATTTTTATAAACACTAGATATTATCAATCTCTTACACATTTGCCAGTTCTAAGGGCAAAAAAAAAAAATGCAATTCACTGTTATTTTAAATTACTTTTTATTCATTATTTACATTTCTCCTTATGGAAGTGGTTATTTAGATCCTTTGCACATGTTTTTATTAGGTTGCTTATATTTTTATTATCAATTTTGGGGTGTTCTTTATTAAATGTAATAATATATATTTTGAAAATATTTTCTCCTGGTTTGCCACTTTTAACTTTCTTTTTCTTATCATATAGCATTAGCCAGGACTCTCAAAGCAATATTGAAAAAACTTTCATAGGAAAGCTTCTAATACTTCATTAGCTATGATGCTTGTGTATGCAGATATCTTTCATTAAAACAGAGAAGTTTCTTTCTATTTCTGGTTGGCAAAAGTGGTTTTCTTTCTAATCAACCTAGGGGCAGGACAGGAATAAAGACACAGACGTAGAGAATGGACCTGAGGACACAGGGTGGGTGAAGGGTAAGCTGGGACGAAGTGAAAGAGTGGCATTGACATATATATACTACCAAATGTAAAATAGCTAGTGGGAAGTAGCTGCATAGCACAGGTTTCTGTGCTTTGTCACCACCTAGAGGGGTGGGATAGGGAGAGTGGGAGGGAGATGCAAGAGGAAGGGGATATGGGGATACATGTATACATATAGCTGATTCACTTTGTTATACAGCAGAAACTAACGCAACATTGTAAAGCAATTTTACTCCAATAAAGATGTTAAAAAAAATAGATGTCAAATTGTATCAAACGCCATTTGTATCTCTTAATATTTTTTTTATTTTGAATGTAATGATTTGCATTAATATATTTTGAATTTTGAATCAGCCTTGAATACCTTAGATAAATAGCTTAGATAAATCCTTCTTACTTATGACATTTAAAAAATACATTTCTGGCATTAGTAAAGTGTTACTAATACCAATACTTAAGATATCTGTATATGTGTTCATAAGTGAGTGTACGCTTTTCTTGCCAGTTTTAAAATTCAGGCCATGTCAGCTCCAATGTAAATGAGTTAGAAAACTTTCTATTTTTTCCATGCTTTGGATTAACTAATTAATATACCATAGGGATTATTTGTTCCTTACTTATAGAACCATCTTTGTTTGGTGACCTTTTATGAGAGAGCTTTGACTATGCTCTCACTGTTTTTATTGTTGTTGTTTTAAGGTGACTATTTCTTCATGGGTCAATTTTGGTGATTTCTATTTTCCAGAAATTATTTTAATCTAGAATTTTCTAATTTATTATCTTAAATTTTGTATTCATCTCAGATTTTTTAGAATCTACTCTATACTTATAATGTCCCTTTCTTATTTCAAAGGTTGATAATTCTGTCTCTCTTTTTTTTTTAACCTTGATTAAACATTCTAGACTTCTGATATTTTTGCTTCTTTTCAGATGATCAGTTTTAATTTTATTCAGATTAACTCTACTCCTTATTTCATGCATTTCTGGTTTTTTCTTTAGTAATACTTTCCTTATATATTTTTATTTTTCTTCCTTTAGCTTCTTGAACTGTATGCACGATTTACTTCCATTCAATCTTTTCCTATTTTCTAATGCATGCATCCAGGGCTATAAGTTTTCTCTGAGTATGTATAGATTTTGAATTGTATTGATCTCATTGTTCTTCTTGTTGTAGCAGTTAAATATACTGGCTCTGGACTATACTATCTAGGTTCAAATCCCAACTCTGTCATCTATGGACTATGTGCCCTTGGGCAGGTTATTTAACAGAGCTTTGTGTTTCAGTTCTTCATCTGTGAAATAGATGATAATGGAATCAACTTCTCAGGATTATTGTGATAATAAAATGAGACAATCCAGGTGGATCACTTACCACAAAGCTGGTTGTATAGTAACGTTTAATAAATTTTTGGTATTGTTATGTTTAAATAATTGATAGCTTCAGTTTACATTTCTTTTCATTAAAGTTATTCTAAGTTAAAGTTATTTAAAGGTGTGGGTTTTTTATTTCCAAGTTACAAAAATTGTATTCTTTTGTACTAACTCCAAATTTTATTGCAGTGTGATCAAAGAATGTGACCTGAATGATTTCTTATCTGGGAATTTATTAACATTTTCTTTTCTCTCTTTGTTTTAGAAAGTAGTTAATGTTGCATGTGTGTTAGAAGAGATTATGCATTCACCATTTATTGTGTACAGTCCTTTACACCTATTCAGTCAAGTTTCTTTATTGTGTTATTCAAATTCTCACTACGCTTGCTTCCTTTTTTCCTACTTTATCTGTCAATTTCTGGGTTGAAGTCTTCCAAAATAGCTGTGTATTTTTCATCACTACCTGTATTTCTATCAGTTTTTACTTTATACGTTATATTATAAACATGACTTTTGATGTTATATTGTTAGGTTTGTAAAGGTTCATTATTAATTGACCTTTTAGAACTTTCCTCTTATCTCTTCATCACACCTTGTCTCTGCCATCTTTATGCTGCATTCATCCAAAACAGGGGTGGCAGGCAGGCTAAATCTGTCCTGCTGCCTGTTTTGTAAATAAAGTTTTATTGGAACACAAACAGGCCCATTCAATTACATATTATCTATGGCTGCTTTCACACTATAGCAGCAGAGCTGAGTAGTTAAGACAGAGTCTGTATGGACCACAAAGCTGAAAATATTTACTCTCTGGTCTTTTACAGGAAAAGTCTGCCAGCATCTAATTAGATTTTAATTTTATGTTACTAATTTTTAAACACAGGCCATAATTAGACAAGTTAACTAGTTTCTTTCCTTTCCACTGTTTCTTGAATATCTTCACCTTTCTTGGATTCATTATCTATTTTATTAAAATTCATCCAAAAGTCAGTTATCCTTTCAAGGAATTTCTATTGATGATACACATCTGCTGAGTTTTCTTATTTTGAAAATCATGTTTTTAACCCCTAAGATCACTGTTTGCTTCCTTTCCACTAATGTAATAATGTCCTAATCTCTTTGAAGATAACTGTTAATTTGTAGCAAGTATATATTTTACTTATAGTTATATTTTTCTTAAAATAAGATGAAATTTATACTTACTTTTCATTTATCTTTCCACAGGTATTATTTCAGTATTTACTGAGTTTGTTGCCTCTACAAACTTGGGTTATTCTTACGTTGATTAATCTTTTACTTTGTAAATGAAAATTCCTTTTAGTGCTCTACTTCTTCTTAATGTGAGTTGACTCCCGTGATTATAGGAGAAGGGAAGGACATACTGCTGGGCAGAGTGATTTCAGAGCGAGGGGTCTCCCTGTCCCTCCTGGAGTCCATTGCTATTATTCTATCTTTGGCTCCCAGGACCCACAGGCTCACTGCTTTAATCTGGGGACAATTCTAAGCAGGAAAAGGGAAGGAGATCAGCAGTCCAGCTGCTCCAACTGCTATATCTTCATTCATTGCTCTGGTCATTATGCTAGCACCCTCTACGCACTGAATCTGCTCTTTCTGAGATGGGAGCAGCCCTGAAATTGCTTCTAATCCTTTAGCAGTCTTAAGCTTAGGAGTATTTGAGGTTCAGGTGCTCTAATTTGTTTTTCCAAGAAAATTTTCCAAATTTTCTGATACACTGATGACACTTTTTTGTCCCCAGTCCTGTTACCAATTATTCCTCTCCCCCTTCCCCTTTCCCCCATCTCTCAACCTTTTCTGTCATTTCATAAGATTTGGTAGAGGTAAGCTTCCTTCAGTCTGACGTCTTGATTTAATCTTCAAACACAGGATTTTAAAACTAACCCTTTCAAAACACCATTAAATATAATTTATTTGTGGGTGGTAACTTATTATCTTACCATTTTTAAAATTTCAAAACATTTAAAAATATACTCAGAAAGAGCATCTACGACACAGAAAGAACATTGAAGCCCTACTCCAACAGCATCTCTGAGGGGACTCGAAATGAGAAAACGATGTTCACCAATTAGAGTGAAAAGGGGTACTTAGTCTTGAGTCACTTGCCTTTAAAAATAGATTCGGTGGTCCATTCAATTAAAAAGTGTTCCTTCATGGGGGTGGGAGACACCGGTTGCTGCAGAGCTGTAATCATTTAGCATTTTCCGCCTGATAACAAATGACACATTAGGCAGCAATCAGTGACATCTGTGACATATTCAGTCAGAAAAATCTGACTAACAAGCTCATCCTGTTTTGGAATGCTACCCCCGTCCTGCCATACCTCAATCCCTGCCTGCCAAGCAGCCTGTTCATAGCCTGTTTATGAGCTAACTTTAACAGTTTTTAATCCTGATTTAAGGGAACTCTACCCAGAGCAGCTGGAAAACATAAACCCTGACGCCCCCCTCCCTCAATCACACACACACACACATTATCTGGGCTGTTAAGTCCCTGGGAAGAGTAGCTGGTCTCATTGGGCTTTCTTTCGGGACCTCAGAAGGGATACATGTGGATGTGAAATTCCTATGAATACTCTGAGATTCCTCAATTGATTATTAACACCTTCCCTTCTTTCTCCATTTCCAGTGTTGGGTTTATTTGCAGGGGTTGCCTCTGTACATTCTCAGAACTCTCTGAGACAGCATTAGATGAATCTCAAATTTTTCTCTGCTTCGTGTAGGCCAAAAATTTTCCCCTTGCCATTAATGATGCCTATCTCACTATCAACTGTGCCCCAATTTCAACCTGGCAGGGTTTGAATGTCCTTCCACACTGATCAAAAAATCTCCTGTGGCAGCTGCCTCTGGAGCAGTGTGGCTTTGGATGACTAAGACCTGTGCTTTAACAGATTTTCAAGTGGTGGCACACGGTCCCTCAGCTGCTGGCCCATTTGATTTTCAGGGGCCCTGTTACTGTCAAGGTCCTTGTCCTCCACCATCATCCTATGTCTTCCCTTCCCTTCTCCACCTCCTCAGGAATATACAGGAAATTCACATTTATTTGGCTCTTACGAAGTATAAAACATTGTGCTAGGTATTTTCACAAATATTTTTCATCAAACATTCAGCATAACTATGTAAGGGAGTCCTATTTCCCCACTTCTACCACTTTGAAACCAAGGCTCAGAGAGTTGTGAGGGACTTGTCTGGGACTACAAAAGTAGCAAGGGGTATGGCTGGGATTTGGGTCCTGGACTCTCAGCTCTGAAGCCCAAAGGATGTTCCTGAGAGTGAGCCTCAAGCCTGGCCTGTCCAAGAGTGTGGATCTGAATTCAGATGAGAAACTGGAGGCTGAAGGGAGAACGTAGCCGACTCTTCTACTTAAAAGGAAGAGGGGGCTTCCCTGGTGGCGCAGTGGTTGAGAGTCCGCCTGCTGATGCAGGGGACACAGGTTCGTGCCCCGGTCCGGGAAGATCCCACGTGCCACGGAGTGGCTAGGCCCGTGAGCCATGGCCACTGGGCCTGCATGTCCGGAGCCTATGCTCCGCAACGGGAGAGGCCACAACAGTGAGAGGCCCGCGTACCGCAAAAAACAAAACAAAACAAAAAAAAGGAAGAGGGCTGGCCAAAGTACCTTTAAAACTGGTGAATCATAGCACCAGATGTCTAGCTGAACAGACAATATTTGGCTGCTTGGGAAATTTTTGTATAGTCACAGAGACATGAATTTTAAGTATGAATTAACTAAGTTCTTAGTACATGCACTATTATTACGGACAAGCTATTGAGTTTTCTTATTAGCCCATTCTGCTTTTTCCTGCATCCTGCCTTTTTTTTTCTTGGCCTAAACAAAAGGAGTTCTCTCTAACCCAATAATTCAATTCAACAAACATTTATTATTTGGCTACTTTATGGTAGGGACTGTACTATATGTAGGAGATACAGAAAAGAATAAAAACATAGGGCTTCCCTGGTGGCGCAGTGGTTGGGAGTCCGCCTAACGATGCAGGGGACACAAGTTCGTGCCCTGGTCAAGGAAGATCCCACATGCCGCGGAGCGGCTGGGCCCGTGAGCCATGGTCGCTGAGCCTGCGCGTCCGGAGCCTGTGCTCCGCAACGGGAGAGGCCACAGCAGTGAGAGGCCCGCGTACCGCAAAAAAAAAAAAAAAAAAAAAAAAAAAATTATAAAAACATACATCCTAACCACATACAGTTCACAGTACTTGGAGCCAACGGTGGGGAGGGTAAGTACAAGAAATTGACAAGTAAGCCTACAATTACCATATAATGAGATAGTGTCTTTGACATAAGGCTGTGTGAGGTCCTAAAGGACCACAGAAAAGGGACAGCTAACTCAACCTGGGTGCGGGTGAGATGAGGAATGGATAAGGTAAGACTTTCAAGAGGATGCAATTCTTGACATTTAATTGAGCCCTTCAGATGGTCAGGACCATAACTGCATGTGTAAGAATCTTTTGGAAGAGAGAGATCCACCCTAAAGTAAGGTAGCAATGGAAACCTTCTCCTGAGGATCTGAGGAAATAAACCACTTGCTAGAACTGCACTGGAACCTAAATGGACTTTTAGTTCCCTAGCTCTCTTCAAGTCTGTATGAAGTCACTTAGACTTTCTGCTCCTTGGTTTCTGGTCAGTTATTCTGGATTTCCCCAAGGCCTGGCCAATAATCTGCTCTTCCTCATTTGTGCCCTCTTACTCTGGAGCTCCATCAAAAAATCTCCCCAGTTTCTACCCACCTCTGGGCCTATTGCTCCTACCATTACTAAGCAACTATCTTATCTTCCGAAAGCCTTTTCTGCTTGTCTTCTCACAGTTGCCTCTTACTTATTCCCTCTTCTGGTTGCTGCTGCCTAATGCTTTCTGAGGTCTGCCTCACTTGTGTCTCTTAGCTACTTTATTTTTTTTTTACCGCCAACTGCCTAACTGTCTCTCTTTATCATATTCATATTCTCCAAGAAAGGAATCAATTTGTTAATTAATTACTAACCTCTTCCTTGAGCAAAGACCTTATATTTAGCCAGCTCACAGGTCACCAGGGGATTGGTTGCCCTTATGTTGGATGCTGAGCCCTGTTCCAACCACAGACCCAGGGTTACAAGTGACGAGGATGGAGGCTTACATCAGCTGAGCCCTTTAGAGGGTAGCTACAGAAGGCAGAAATCTGAGAGCTTGGCCAACTCAGGAGAATGATGCTAATAGGTACATTAGAGGCACTATAAATAGGAAAAACAAAAGATTTTTTAAAAACCCATACTAACATCAAACCACAATTCTTACTTGGTACAACTTCAGGTAATGGGGGCGGGAGGGAAGGATGAAGAAAAACAGGAAGTTCCTGGGAGTATGTATATTTATATACAAAAAAGAGCAAAGAAAATAAATGTACCCAAGGAAAGGACACAAGTTGCCCTACTTCATAGGAAAGGATCTTTCCTGAGGTTCCTAAGAAGAAAGTCCAAAGACTTCCTCCTCTTCTCAAATACATGAGGGATGACATAAAGAGTGTAGTGAACGTGACTGTTAGTTTTATGTGTCAACTTGACTAGGCTAATGTACCAGTTATTCAATTAAATGCTAACCTAGGTGTTGCTGTGAAGGAATTCTGTTAGATGTGGTTAACATCTACAATCATTGGACTTTAAGTAAAGGAAATTATCCTTGATATTCTGGGTGGACTCCATCTAATCAAGTGAAAGGCCTTAAGAGCAAAACTAAGGTTCTTCCTAAGGAAGAAGAAATTCCACCTGTAAACTGCAGCGCCTGTTCCTGCCCAAGAGTTTCTGGCCTGTCAGCCTGCTGGCCTGCCTTACAGAGTTTGGACCTATTAACCCGCACAATCAGGCAAGCCAGTTCCTTTAAATTATATATTATAATAGAAAAATTACAATAAATATTGTGATAAATATGTGATCATAATGAATATTACAAGAAATTTATAATATATTCTACTGGTTGTTCTCTGATACAACCCTGCCTTATACAGCGAGGACAGAAGCAGAGATTTGGAATTTGGTACCCAGCACAACCTTTATCATCAGCTATTCACTCCGGTTAGGCCAGTCTCCTGTTTGTCTCTTTAGTCATGCTGATTTTCCTGCTTCTGTTCACACTGCTTTTCCCTTCTGGCTTGCTGACATTCTCTCTCCCACTTTCACAAACTTCTTCCCTTTCCTTACACTCCAACTCTGTCCGAAGCCCTCTGTGAAGCCACCTCTGTTTTACTTTTTTTTGGCCCTCCGTGAAGCCACCTCCATTTGCTCTTTGCTTTCTCTTAACTCCCTCAGCAGTTATTAGCTGTGCCATTCACTGTGATGCTTAATCTTACACATCTCGCTTAACACTGCTTTGTATATAGTATCCACCACTAGTTAGGTTTAAAGCTGTAAGTACAAATTTGGGCGTGCAAGAAATGTCACGTTTCTTTATTGTGTTTAAATCAAATTAAATTCACGTCAGACTTAAATGATCCCAGCCTTAATTCCACTGAAGTAGAAGGAACTCCAATCCCAGTTATTACTGGGCTTCTCTCCGTTCTTCCCTAGAAATGCACTAGAGTCTGGAAGATTTATGTTGAGCCCAGAAAATGGGGGAAGATGGACTTTGACAACTTCATTGTTCAGGGATACATGGTCCCTAGAAGCCAAGCAACAGCTCTGCTCATAGACCAAGAGTGGTAGGGCGATCCAGCCTCCATAGGGTCACCATGCATCTGTCTGAGGTCTGGCTATCACTTGGGGTGATCGAGGAAACAGGGCTGGTGTCCCCACTACTGCAACCCTGAACTTTGACTCTCTTCCAGTTTGGGAAATTTTTTCATTTGCCACAGTTCCACCTACGCACAACCCCTCCTTCCTTCTCTCTCTTTCCTCCTTTCCCTCACCAGATGCCCCTACCTCTTGAACCCCCTAGCAAAATCCCTCTAGGAGCAAGGAACCTGGAAGGCAAATTGCTGGGCACAACTCCAGGGGTAACAGCATCCTAAGGAGTTGTGGTCCAGGAGGCTTCAATTACAATGTGAGTGGTGCCCCCTGGAATGGTCTAATATGGAGCTCCTGTAAACTTCTTTCTGCCTAGAAACACAAAACTCCCTTGAAGCATGTTTGGAATGGAGAGGAGGGAAAATATAAGGGGAACATAAACCAAATTAATAGCTCAATAAATTATCCTGGCACACACTTATTTTTTTGTTTGTCCCCTGCATTTTCACTTCATGTTTAAAAATATGTGTGGGCTGATATGTCTATGTTCCAATTAGATTATGAACTTCTTGAAGATTAGAACAATACTGTATTTACTACTTATTTTTTTTAATTTTTTTTTTGATTTATTGATTTATTTTGACTGTGCTGGGTCTTAGCTGTGGCACGCAGGATCTTTGTTGAGGCATGTGGGCTCTTTAGTTGCGGCACGCGAACTTCTTAGTTGTGGCATGTGGATTCTTAGTTGCGGCACGCATGTGGGATCTAGTTCCCCGACCAGGGATCGAACCCAGGACCCTGCATTGGGAGCACAGAGTCTTACACACTGGTCCACCAGGGAAGTCCCTTACCACTTATTTTTAAATCTTTCTGTAGTTTCAGCATAATAATTAGTATATAAGAGGGACTTAAATGTGTCTTGAACTGAGGAGTGATGAGTTTGTGGATTACTGACTAGGCTCTACCAGTTCAGACTGCACCAGTGCTGACCTCCTCATTGTAGGACTGGCTCTAGTGTCTTTTTACTGTCACTTTTAGGGTTAGGTAAATATGCTTTTCCTTTACCAGCTTCTGTTCATAGCTGCTGCTGGCCTGAATTTCCAAGATCTCAAATTGCTACTTGGGGCCATGTAAACATTTCTTTTAAAATTCAGACGGATGATATTAACTTGAACCTTCTTTCATAAAAAAAGAATGCAGGTCACAACATAAACGTGTATTGTAACAACAGTGGAAAATTTCTAAATGAAATCAAAGCAGTACCTGGCATTCATTTTCACAATACCTTTCACTTGAAGAGCCAAGTACATTACGAGAACTTTATCCCAATAATCCTTAGGAGTAAGTAAAGGGACCTGACAGAATGACTGGTATAGATAGGGTCACATAGCCAGGTAGTGACAGGGTTGTTAACACCTTGCTGCCTTACCCAGTTTTTGAATAGTTAGGCCACTTCCCCTTAACAAACCATTGTTTTGATGACATAATAAAATATTTGCGCTCTAACAGGAGAAATCATATTTTCACATCATGCTAACATTAGTAAGTATGGCATGGAGAAAATTTAACCAAATTTGCCAATATGCACCTGGTTTTGAGCCTTCCAACCTCCCTCTTCTGTAATCTTGCTTCCTCTTTGTTGTCTTCCCCCTGACTGCCCTCACCTCCCTCCCTCTAATGCTAGTAAAAGACTGAAAACTCAATTACATTACAGCACTGGAACTTGATACATCAGCTCCCCTTGTACTACATGCATTTTGAAAGACAAGAGCTTAGTCCAAAGAAATTAATCATCACTTTCTGATACACAGAAAGTTTTTTTGGAGATGGAAAGCCTTCCTTCCCTGTTCCCTTAAATAATAACATGTAGATAATTACATATTCCACTTTCAGCTGCTAGAGGGAAAAGTTTGCAATGGAAGAAGGCAGAGAAAGTAATGATAAAGGAAAAAAGGATGAGGGAATCCTTTGTTTTTAAGAGGGAAAGGAAAAGAGGGTAGAACCTGATCTTTTCCACATCTGTAAACCACCATACTTGGTGGAAATTAAATGTACACTTTAAGCACTTAACCAATATTAACCAATGATGAGCCTATTTGAGGCCTCATTTTGTCAGAACAATCGTAACTAACACAGAGTAACATTTAGTAAAATGGGCTGTGTCTCCCTCCCCTCCTTTCCCTCCCCTATACACTCCATTAAGGATCTGAGCACAGAGCTAACACTGGGTTCTGCATTATGCACTCATCTCATGTGCCCTTTCATGGCTTCACACCAGTGTTCATGCTGCTCCTTGACCTGAAAACATCTTCCCTCAGTGTACTGCCTGTTGAACTTCTATTCACCCGATGAGACCCCATTCAAATGATAGCCAAGAGGCCTTCTCCAAAAGCTCTTTTACCTTGAGCAGGACCAATCCCTCCCTCCACTATACTCACCACCTTGTGTAACTAGTATATATTAATAGGTCTCTCTGCTCCCCAGAATGTAAACTACTTCAAGTTAGGACCAGGTCTTACCTATCTATCTATTTATTTATATTTTCAATGCCTGACACACTTATGTATGGGGTATAATAAATGTATGATAAACATATGTACATAAACATATGTACTCCTTTAGTTTCATAAAGGAGACAAAGTTTAGACATAAGAGAGCAAGATGGTATAATGTACTGGGCTAAGAAAATTCAGGTTAGGTAACTACTCAATTCAACAAATATGAACACCCAGGAGTAAGGAATTGTGTCCCGGGATTACTAAGATAAAATAAGGCTTCAAGGTACTCACGATCCGCCTTATAGATTGTCTTTCTCTGTGTACAGCATTTCCCTGGTTTAGGTAACACCTTATGTGTTTCTCACAATAACCCTGTGAGATAGGTAATGATTTTCATTTTTATAGAGATGAGAACAGAGGGTTTGAATTCCTAGGTTTTCTGACTCTCAGACTGGAGTCTTTCTTCCCCACTACATCAGTGTTTCTCAAAATTTTCCACGGGAGTACACTTTCCCAGGGAGAACAGACTTATACTCCTCAGGGTTGAGAAACAAAAGCTCAAAATTTAGTGTATTCTCTTGAAAATTCATGTTCACTATAATGTTTTCCGCTACTTCTCACTGAGTCAAACCGAAGGTCTGAGGAATTCAGCCACATTGATTCTGGGTCCCTGAGGGACCTTAGTACAGAGTTTCATAACCAGAGGGGGGCAAACACAATTTCAGAAGCACCATGGCTACACTGCCACCTTTACTCGAGGTATCTGGGTTTGGCTTGAGTCCCCACCCACGATTTTGAATAACTTCATCAGATTTCTTTTAGGTTTCTACTGGTATAACCGTATTCACCGCCCTCTCGGAAGACGGTAACAAAACACACACTCCACTCCCAGATTTTAAGTGAGCAGTGGGGGCTGACTCTTTAAAGCCTCCCTGCAAGGATGTCCATTCTGGCAATAAGATCTCTTAAGTCTGACATTATCTGCGACCCCTCTCATTGCTGGTTGAACCTAAGAGTCCCAGATGTCAACCCCCCGTGGGCCCTTGAGGGCCCACAGGCTCAACACTGCCCTCTCGTCAGGCCGCTAGAGGGCAGTTCAGGGTTGCGGCTCTGCTGTGCCCTCTAGTGGCTGCTGGGATGACATGCTCTTTTATGGAACCTATAAAACACTGAAAAATAGCAGTCGGGAAGTCAGCCTGTGTGACACCCGGTAGTAAATTTTAAAAGAAACGTCTTGGTTCTCAGCTTCCTTTTCTTAAGGCGTTTGGCAGTCTCAGATACATTACCCTTCTTGGATGAACCTCCTCCCTAGGGTCTCCCCCTCCCAGGGTGTGGCAACGTGGAGCCATCATTCTCTCTTGGCAAGGTAAAAAAATTAGAACCTGGGAGACTTTGCAACTTTCCCCAATGCCTTTTTACTCCCTCCATCTTCCCCATGGATATACAGCTTAGACATGCATTCAAGATTTTTCAGTATAACTTCATTTTCACCAAGGCTTGTAAGCTCTGGCATTAGACTTCAGGATTCAAATCCTGGCTCCCTCATTTACTATTTGGGTCACTTTAAGAGTGTTAACCTCGCTAAGCTTCTGGTTCTGTAAAATAGGGAGACTAGTACTACATTATACAATTTGGGGATGACAATATATGGAAAGTGCTAGGTCGGCCTTGCACAGTAAAAAGTGCTCAGCAAACATCAGGCATTTTCATTCTTCAAAGCTTCTGTCTAGTGCACAGCACGTCTATCAATTTGGTACAGAAAAAAAGCCTGTTTTTACATAGAACATAAGGGTCCATAAGCAAAATGAATTCATAAACAACTAATATTTTCTAAAAATGGCTAAGCGAATAGTGACCCTAGGTTATGGAAGAGGGGGCTTGTTTGTGTGGCAGAGTCAGTGCAGTGGGTTTCAGGGTGCGAAGGAATCCAAGGGGCTTTGAATCCTCATGGAGGAGCTGTCTAGCACGCAGGTATCCTTCCTCCCTCCTACTCCTCCTGCTCCCACCACGTGCAAGAACTCAGGGGGAAGCTGGGAGTGGATTCTGTGAGTCAGGCCTGAGGGCACAGTGGTGCAAAAGCGAAAAGGTTCCAGGCCAAGGCAGGGAACCTAGAACTCCAAAGGCCAAGAAACCCAAGCCAATCAGATTCCCCACCCAGGAGGAGTCTAAAAGGTGGCAGGGACTCACTGCCCAAAGTCCAAGCACTGCAGGAAAGTGGCCAGAGAATCTGACAGGTAGAAACCTGATAGAAACTGTCAGAAAAGTTAAAGCAGAATAGCTCATAACACCCACAGGCCCATAGAAAGGTCAGTGTGAGCTGAGCAGCTGTTCCGTCTGGTGCCAGAGGCCTTGGCTGTAGTCTTCTACACCCAGGCAGTTTAGGCCTCCCTGATCAGCCCCACCTAGAAAAGCCAATTCTTCTGCTCTTAAAGGGGACTTGCATGTTTCTGGCAGGGAGTCTTACTCTTGGTGGGCAAAGCTATCTCTTAAAGATGAGTAGCGTGGTAGGGGGCAGAGAGTACGTCCAGGGGTTCAACTGGCTCCGAAGGAAGGAGCTTGTGGCTGGAGCCTGAGCCTCCATGTTGTGAGAACTACACGCGTTTCTTTCCGAGGCAGGCAGGGGCCTTAGCTGCCAGGGACCCTGACAAGCCGCGACTTGAGCTGTGCCCGAGAGCTTGGGTTGGCTGGAGAGCGGTATAGAGGAGGAGGGAGGGCAATCCAGGAAAGGGGGTGGGGTGGGGAGGGAGGTGAGAGGAAGAGCACGAGCAAAGGCACGAAGGAAGAATGAGTCTGCGGCGCATTGAGAATGGCATGGAGACTTCACTGATTGGAGCCGGGAGTTCTTGCACGGGGATGGAGGCAGCTATGATTGGATAGCTAAAGTGGGGCCAGATTTGGAGGGCTTTGAATGCCCGACCGAGGAGCACTCAACCCAGCTCCTGCCTTGCGATTTCCGTTCAAGACTGAATGACCTAAAGGGTGGTTAATTCCAACGGGTGTTCTTCTTTGGGGGCTTCTGAAAAGTCAGCTTATGCTCTTACCTGCTTCAGTTCTCTTCCTTTACCCAAGGAGAAAGTAATCCTCACTTGCCGAGGGGAGGGAGGATAATGTTGATTGATTTCACTTTACTTGCTTGGAGGATGCAAAAAAAAAAAAAATCCCATTTCCACGCCAAATGTTAAATTTGGTTTCTCCTCCTCCTCCTCACGCAAGTTCTCTTTCTCTCGCCAGCACCTCCCCCCACGTTTTCCTGCTCTCCTCCACCAGCTCGGCCAGTCCCCTCCTCGGCCCCGGCGGCTCACGTTCCGGGCCCAGCTGGCCCGCGCCCGCCCTCCGCGCCCGTGCGCCTCCCGCGCCCGCGCGCGTATCCCGCACACACTGGTCCACGCCCCCCCCACCCCCCCCCCCCGCGGCCGAGCGGTAGGTGTTTTGCCGTCTGCGCCGGGCCGCAGTGCGGCTGCGCGCACTGGGCTGCCTCCGGGGCTGGCAGGGCAGCGGTGGCCGCGGCGGCGGCGGCGGCGGCGGCGGCGGCGTGGGGAGTGGCGTGGAGCCGAGCCTGGGGCTGCAGCAGCGCGGGGCTGCCGGAGTAGAAAGCCCCGGGGGCAAGAAAGGAAGGCCAGGCCGCCAGGTCCCTGAGCAACCGTTCTCCTTGGATTTGGGGGAGCCCTGCCCCCCACCTCGTGTTCAGACGCCCCCTCCTCACCCCCCCAAGCCCCGGCCGCTGACGGGAGGAGGCGGCGGCGGCGGCGGCGGGGGGCTGAGGGGCGCCGCCATGCCTCTCCCGCGGTGAAGCGCCCCGGCCGTAAGGAGCCGCTCGGTCTCCCCGGTGATGTCCCCCAGGCGGCAGGCGAAAGCGACTCACTCGAGCCCTGGGGTAAAGGCCTAGCTTATCCAGCTTCCTTCCTCCTCCTCGTCCTCCTCCTCCTCTTCCCCTCCCCCCTCCTCCTCTCCCCCGACGTCCTCCCCTCCCCGTCTCTTCCCTCACCCTTCCCCGCGCCCCCATCTTCCCTCCCTCCCTCCCCCCGTCCCTCCCCCCCCCTCCAGCAGCGATGGCAGAGGAACAACAACAGCCGCCACCACAGCAGCCTGATGCCCATCAGCAGCCTCCCCCCAGCGCCCCCAACTCGGGGGTGGCTCTGCCAGCCCTTGTGCCCGGGCTGCCAGGGACAGAGGCCAGGGCGCTGCAACACAGGATCAAGAACTCCATCTGGTAAGAGGATCCTCCATCGCTGGGGTAAAAAAGCCCAGGCACATTTCTGCTGCAAAGCGGGTGGGGGGCGGCGGGCAAGGGAGCCGAGGAGGAGGCTGATGCATTCATTGAATGGGGGTCTCCACAAAGTCGGGTGCATATTCATAGGACCTCTGGAGGTGTGGGGACTTTGCATCAGCTCCTGGGCTCCGGAGCCAAAAAATGCTTTTGCCCCCTCCTCAATTTCGAGTGCAGATAAACAAGTCATTTATGTTTTTCACTTATGTGTAAGAGGAATACGGGTCGAAATTAAGTCATGGTGCATGATGGTAGCATGAATTTGGGACTGAGGAATGTAAAATGTGTTTACTCCTTTTTGCAGTCATACTGGGAGGAAGAAGTGTATTGTGAATTTTCACCAAACAGACACTGTGCGTAAGAATATTAATATGCAGCACAAAACCTAATGTGTCTCTTCCTTTCAGTTGGTTTAGCTGCTGTTTCTGGATGTTTTTGCATTCTTTATTCTGAGATTAAAATTCTCTTCCAGGGATCTTAATCTTTGCATTGATTGTGAAGAAAGGGTTTCTTTAGTATGAGATATTTTAAGGTGGTAGTTTACACAGCAAAGTGATTTTCTAATTTAAAAGGATGTGTTTAATTTAAAATAAATGTGTTGCCATTCCGTGTGTCTCTTTTTAGAAACCATGGATGAAATATCCTTTGCTATTCCTATACTTTCTTGTATGATAATTTCTAATATTTCAACATTAGATTAAACTCTGAAAGACTGGTAGCAGTCTTTTAATAATTAAATACACTGACTTAAGTCTGTCCTCTGTTAGAGCCATTGCAAATATTCTTTGAACATGAACTTGCATTATTTTTGTAGGGTTCTTCATTAACTGACATGTTTTAAGAAGTGTAGTGCTATTTTAAAAATGGAAAGCATTATTTGGAGTTTAGTCTAAGAGACTGCTTTTAATAGAAGTTTAAAAATAGAATTAAATGTGGTGTTTAAAAAAGCTCTGATTTTAAAAATGAGATCTTGCATGTTCATCATTGAATATGATTACTGAAATATCAAAACTCCTTTTTTTGTATTGCAACTTAAAAAGTATAAAACAACTGGCCTTGCAGTACAATATTTACACATTTAAAAACAGTGACAATTTTTGAATAGAAAATTAAAGTTTGTTATATAGTAATTTCATTATTTTCTTGGCATACATCCATATTGTCATGATGATAATATGAAGTAGGTCAGTGCAGGCTTTAATAGTTTCATACTACACAGTAGTTGGCAGCTGAGTATCTTGCTTTCAGTTTTAATTTTAAAATGAAGTTTAAATATTTTAAAGGAGAATTTTTTAGGGTTAACAATAGTCCTGCTGTGACAGTTTGAATAGGTCAGATAAATAGGATTGCCTTGTGTGTGTGCGTGTGAGAGAGAGAGAGAGAGAGAAGGCTTTATTCTTCGATGGATGCCCTACGCCCTTTTAAAGCTGTAATTTAAAGGAAGAGATGCTTAATCTCCTTACTATCAAGGTTTCCAGAAACCAGGTTTTTTTTCCCCCCTATTAACTTGATGTAACTAGTGTCTCTGAAATCTGAATTGAGCACTTTGGTTTTTACATTCAGGTAAGGGACATCCAAGTTAAAGGACTAAAATCTTTTAAGAAAGGCAAATTTGAAAGTTGAATTAGTAAGTATATGTTTTAATTTATTATGAGAACAGTAAGGGAAAGGAACCTTCACCTTATATTTTTAAGATATGAATAAGTTGTATAGGCAGTGGACTGAAGTGTTTGAATGATAATGATAGTGGAGTGGTGCTCTTTTTGGTAAATCATGTGATTTAATTATTCTTTAATTGATAATTTATATTTACACATCCATTACAACTTAACCGCGCTGATTTTAATGTAAGAAAAACTTCTGAAGTACAGTGTGCTTCAGTTTTTGGTACTTGCTCTGAAAAGAAAAACTGACAACAAACACCTTAATCCCCAAATGTACAATTTTATAGCTTCATAAAATTGTACTGGCACACTTAGTAGCATTTAATTTTAAGCTTTAGAAATCCTATTTGCAAAAATTATTTCTTTATATTTAAAACTTTAGAATAAACAACGTTTGTGGATCATAAACAACGTTAGTGGCTCTATGTAATATATAGACTCATAGCTGCTGCTCCGCAAGACTGGATTTATGTTATTCATCAAGTGACTATATAAAATAAAGACATTAGAAAGTGAAATCTCCTTCACCACAATCTCTTCCTACGAAATAGTGTGTGTATGTGTATAAAATTAAAATGACTTTTAATAGGTAAGAGTACAGTTCTTTAGGTATCTCTTTTCATTTTTTTGAAGCAACAGTATCTTTTTACCAATTATTTTATCACTTGATAATGTTCTGAAAGATTATCAGTTTTGTAGTACATCCTGTATCAACCTTTGGTATCATTACTAATGAGAATTTAAAATTGCATTAAACAAATGTGGCATTTAATAATTATCAAAAGGGTTTTGCATTTAGGTTGATCATAGTTTCTAAATAATTGGACTTGCAGGTCACAAACAAGTCTGAACTTGTCCTCCTATTTTACACATATACAGTATGTGATGTAGGCCTTTAGCTGGATAATGAATTATTTATTATGTCAGTTCATAATTAATCTATTCTGTTTAGTAAACTAAAATACTGTTAGATAAAAGTATGACCATGGTTATTTCAAGCATTAAAAATGAGTCTTTGGAAAAAATATTAAGTATTCAGAGTTGAAATCATGGTACTTAATGATTAACATCAGAAACCAGATTTCTTAAGAATTGGAAATATAATGTATTTTTAAGATAGTTCTACAAAATAAAGTTACTAACTTGATAACTTGATAGTCTTGTAGTATTTGTGTAATATATTTACGGGTATCTTCAGCTTAAGTCCAATGTAACGAGCCTGTACCTTTCTTGGTCTTCCTTATTCCCACTCCATAGACAGAGGTCCAGATCACTTACACAACTCACTTGAAAGGAGATTTATTTGCAGAGGTGTGTTTTAATACTGAATATGCTATAACATAGTATTTATATTTTGTAAGTAATAGAAAATAATAGAATTCTGATATAAACTTTTCATTAAAAAAGGAAAGCTAGTAACTCATGCATTTTTTCTAAATAAAAACTCATACTGGCAACCTAAAACAAAGCCACAATCTAACCTCACTGCAAACTTCTTTAACTTACATTGCACCCCTCTTTGGTTACCTGAAAAAAGAATACTGAAGCAAGTTTTTCCTTCCTCTTATCTCCCAGTGTCTTCCCAGTTTTAAAAAAAAAGAATGTTTGTATTTAATTTAGACCAAAAGAATTTAAGTGCTTTTCTTTTCCTTTTTAAAGCAGTTTTTCCTGAAACTCTGATAGAATAAAATTACTGTGGAAAAATTGCATTTGAAATCACTCTGCCTGTTTGTGATTAGTTATGTTTAAGAATAATCATACCTGCATGTTTGGGGGTGATTAGCATATTTGGAATTAGACTGTCACGTAGACGACAAACATTTACCTATAAATTCAAAAGAAATCATGATGTTTCATTGTAGAAAATGTTCTAATACTGTATTTACTCAACAAACAAATTCAGGGATTCTTAAAAGAATTCATTATTATCAGTTATTATTTTTATTTATGTAACTATTTGCAAGTAAGACCTTAAAAACCATTTTTTTAAAACAGTTCTATATGATGTGTCATTATTCTACACAGTTTATGGAAAGAGATAAATTGAGTGACAGGGAAGCTATAGGATTCCTCTGATTCATTGTCAGATCCTGGGAGCAGTGCTGTGGCTATAGTTCCTTGTCTTTATTTAATCCTGTAAGTCATACAGAGGTCTGAATCTGGTACATTTTAGATTTAGAATTTAAACCCAAATTGAGCAATTTTGTTTTACTCTCTTATTTCTTAGTTGCAGTGAGCAAAGTACGGCGATCCATACGTTTTTCTTATTAGCGCCATATTTGTTCTGATTTCTGTCCCCTGTCATAGAACTCAGTAGTTCAGTTTTGTTCTTGGCTCTGGGACAGGCAATTTTTAGCTCTAAGGAATAGTTATTGTTTCTTCAACTTCAGTGGGAAACATTTGCTATAAAGCTCATGACTTTAGAGTTTACTTTAACCATAAGCCCAAGATTTTCATTTTGCTTTAAAATTAGAGACTGACTAGTACATCAGCTGGCTTTTAAACATTTTGATTAGTTGTTTGACATGTCACCTACCGAGTTCAACCTATCTTCCATACCAAGCACACCGAAGACTTAGGGTCCTTTTAGCTTGTCTGTATTGAGGCCAGCTGTGATGGTGCATCCTAGCACTAAGTGTTTCTGATTCCAGAAAGAAGGCAATTCCTTGTTCTCCTCTATGATCAGAAACTGATGAAATTGTCTTCCCTATTGCTCAGATAGGCAAGTTAGGCAGTTTCAAACCCCTCAACTTTATGGCCTCGTTTAACTTAGGTACTGATCATGTGTGTGTATAAATTATTGACCAGTTTGCTCTCCCCATTGGGAGGTGTCTTGAATGATGTAATGTGCAGAACTGATTTGGTTTCTGTGTCACTATTAGTTTTTGGTATTATTGGGGGAAATGAACTTCACAGTGGTAGGAAAGGCAGAAATGTCTTATTTGTTATGAAAGACGCTTTAAATAAAAACTTACGTCAAATCACTTTTTATATTAGAAAAATGTTACACACTAAAACTGTACAAATGAAAATGAGCATTGTCGTTCACTCAGATTTCAACACTTTAAGCAAGAACAGTGTTTAAGTACTCACCTGAGTACCTGCTGTATACAAAGTACTATTCTAGAGACTGGCATTTGAGGAATGCCCATTCACATGTAATATTAACCTAAGCAAAAATGTGCAATAAAACGTCTCTTTCATTCAGTTAGAGGACCAGGGAATGCGGTGACAAGTGCCAGAGCATGGGAAAAGTAGACCCCTTCGTTTCCTTGTCTGCAAAATGAAAGGTTTATGCTAGATGACCCTGCAAGTTCCTTTAGCTTAAATTTCTATGGCTCTTTTACTAAATTAATATTGACAGCAATAATAAAGCAGACCATAAGTACAGTGAAAGACTAACATTTAATTAATCAACAATCAGCAGAACATTTTCAATGGACGGATTGTTAGGTTTTGTCAGTGTTTTCTTGGGTGCTAGCCCAGGAGAACTACCTGAAGGTGTAATTCACTTATTGTTACCTCGTGCAAGAGTTCTGTTACATGAGATTCAGTCTGCAAATATTTATTGAGCATGTATTACATTTAATGTATTCTAAGAGCTGTTGTTGATTATGCAAAAATATGTGAGACTATGTAGTGCTTCCCTGGTGTTGGGGAGTTTACTAGTTGCTAGTTGAGAGATTGCACTAGGGGGGTTATTTGTGTGATTGTTTTGTTTATGAAGAGGTGCTCAATACTTAAGAGCATGTCACATAGGAACTTTTCTCCTGTAGTAATAATATAATATTTTAAGGCAGTAGAGAGTGTTATATTGTAAATTTGGTTATGTAAATAAGAAAGGTGTGTATTCTTTTCAGAAAATTGAGTGTTGAGTTGAGCTTCACCACTTTATTCATCAAGGGTAGACATTTTTTTTTTTTTTTGTGGTACGCGGGCCTTTCACTGTTGTGGCCTCTCCCGCTGCGGAGCACAGGCTCCGGATGCGCAGGCTCAGAGGCCGTGGCTCACGGGCCCAGTCGCTCCGCGGCATGTGGGATCTTCCTGGACCGGGGCACGAACCCGTGTCCCCTGCATCGGCAGGCGGATTCTCAACCACTGCCCACCAGGGAAGCCCCCTGCATTTGGTCTTTTTAGTTGCTTTCTTTTCTGCTTCCTTGAGGTTCTAAAAGTTCAGGTTAAAGAAGAGTAACATGGGCCAATAAGAGGAAGACTCTTTCTGCCCTGGGCAGGATAATAAGGAACAATAAGCTCTGAAACCTTAATGCACTTGATTGCTGACTATGAGATTAAGGTAGTTAACGCTTAACCTTAACCCACATGAATAAAAACTTTAAAACATGATTTAATTTTTCTTTCTTGAGACGTTTAGTTTTTTCTGTGTCATGGACTGTGTACTTCCTATTCATAAGAGGAAATAGAAAACAATGAGGTTTGGTTAATTATGCACAATACCTCTATCAGGCATCTATTACAGGAGCTCCTATATATATTACAAGAATGTGTGGGAGGTGAGGTTTTGTATCTCAGAACAAACTGAAAACATACAAGTGTATTCCTTGCTATTTGTACCCTATTTGGTTTCTTAATTTGAAGAGTGAGAGGTCGGAGTGACAGGTTCCGAATCTGTTCTGTTTTGGAATTTGGGGAAGCAAGAGTACATATGGTGGGAAATACCATATCCTCCAAATAGCTTTATCTTAAAAAAAAAAAAAAAAAATTCCTGAACCTGTTTGTGGTGGTCTGGGTTTGGATAGGAAGGGTTCAGATAGCAAAGGATACCTTTACACTCATTTCAACACAGGATTCAAATGGACTTGAACTTGCATGCCACAAGTCTGATTAATGAGTGATGCCTACCAAGGGCATGGGAATAGGAAGTGATGGTACATATGCCCTATATTTACCTCCCCTTTTCTTTCTGAAATCCGTGATTTTTAGAATTTGAGCTGTGTTATAGGTAAAGCATCAGAACTATTGGTTGTCTTGGAGGATGATTCCCTAGAGCTTTGGGGTTGCCATCTGTGATTCCTAATTTTAAGATACAAACCAAGCATATAGAGCACTTGGGTTTGTGTTTTTCATTCTTTTCTTGTGTTTTTATTTTTCTGTGGCTTTCCTATTTTGATGATCCTTTGCTGCTAAGTAGCTTCAAGATGGGAATGGGATTACTGTATTAATTGGCTACTTCAGTTTGTATTATCCATAACCCTTTTTCTTTGCTTTCATTATCTTGTTTCTCTGCTTATGCCTGTGCTGGTCTTTTTACCTGCTACCTTAAAAACCCTTCTCTTTTTTCTGTTGATGTAAGTGTCTAACTTTAAGATCCAACTCATGTGCTACTGCTTCCATGAAACTTCTCCCAACTCCTAAGGAACAATGATCTAAAGTGTATAAATTAGTTTTTTTCAGTAATTTAGACTGGCCTTACCTGAGATGAATCCATTTTAGTGAATTTTTACTGAATTTAAATGAAACATTCTCATTTTCCAATATGTAAGGTTTATAGGAATTCAGAGACCGAATATACCTGAAACAAAGCAATCACTGCATAATAAGTAGTTTACAATATGACAGTAAAATATTATTTGTATATGGGAGAGCCAAGAATTTGCCATTGTTTTTGCAGTATACATGAAATTTTTAAAATGTAATTGGATAAGAGGGTCACTTCAGTGATATCTTGCTTGGAGCAAAGTTGGTGCTTCTGTGAGGTTGGGAAATGTATTTGAACAAGATGCTTCAGTTAATGTAAGTGAATCATTTCCGTAATTTGATTGCATTCATTAGATTTATTAACTGCATTTGTGTATAAGCAATCTATGATCAAAAAATTAACTGTCAAATTACTAAATGCATGATCCCTTTTTCTGCAGTAGAAGATATTAGCAAGCTTTGTTTGGGCAAATTCTGTACATACAAGTTCCAAAGAAGTGAGAAGGTCAACAACTAATCCTGCATTTATGGAATCAAGTGGTCAAAGAAAACTGAATTCAGTGCACATTTATTTTAATGTCTACTGCATACAGGCATAGAAAGATTAAAAAGCAATATGACGCTAGCTCTACCTTACATTCACCCTCTGTGTGTAGTTGTATGCAACATAATTGAATTTAACAAAAGTAAGATTTTGTTACATGCAGTGATGGTGTAATCAATGGTATAAACAAATACCGAATTAGATGAGAGAAAGATTCAGTGAGGACAAAATAGTTTTATTGGCAAAATTCAGGATCATGGCCTTAGCAAAAAATCAAGGGATGGGCTATTGATCCAGATACATTTAACAGTTTGCTTACTGGGAGGTCTTTATTCCCACTATCAGGAATTAGATTCAGAGTTGTGGATGACAGTAAGCCTTGCCAGTAATGAGACTAATTAGAGGAAAATAGCTTAGGACAAAGTTTGCTTGACTGAGGAGTGGGGTTTTCACCAATCACAATCCTCTCATCTAAATTTTAATGCACAGAGGTGGAAGCAATAATATAAAGTAGTAATAGAGAAGAAAAGGACGAGGGTGGGTGGAGCTGGGGCAGGGGACCAGAACTGCTCCAATAGCAGTCTTGGCAGGGGACTGTGTACCCTGAATTGACTCAGTGAGTGATGCCACTTCATGAAGAGGATTAGAATATTTAATGTGGGGGTCCCTCATGTATCTCATTCAGCCCATATCTTGGCTCCTATATCTTGGCATCTATATCTATGCACTTTTCTATTATTGGAGGCAGTTTCCTTTCCCCGTTGGATTCATCTGTGTCCATATATTTAGGGAATTTGTTTTAACACATACCCCTTTTCTGTCAGCATCATCAAACTGTTCTTTTCCATAGGCTGCTTTTCCTGTGGCTTTATACATGCTTAGGGCTTCCTTAAATCAGCAGCAAACAACCTTGGAGGTTTTGCAGTAAAACAAACAGTTGATCCCTCAAAGACCTAAAGAGCTCATTCATAGTCATAAGAAAAACGTCATTAGGTAAGTGAATGAAGAATGTAGATACTCATTTTATAGGAAGAATAGCATAAACTATTAACAAATATGCAAAAATCTTTACTCTCGATGATAACAATTATAACAGAAAAGTACTATTTTTCTGACCACTAAGAAAAGGTTTAAGAAATATAGTAATTATTGCTAACTAATCTTACCCCTGGTAGTTTTACTATTTTCCTTATCTCTTTCCCTCCCTCCAATCCCTCACATATTATCCTGTTGTATGGTATGTAAGCCCACTCATATTTTTGGTAGAATAAGTTTGAACATATATTTTAAAAGTGTTAACTGTGTCTGCACTTAGGTGTTGGAACAACGTATGGTTTTTCCCTCTGCTTTGTTATATTCTCCAATTTTTTTTAAATGAGCAAGTATTAATTTTAGTTTGGAAAAATATCCGAACAAGTAAAATAATGCTCGTTGTCTATCCTGCTGCTCTTCCCTTTAGGCTGCCGTCTGTCCTTCAGATCTTTTCTCTCTCTTACCCATTTTAACTCTTGCAGTCTGGCTTCCTGCTCTTCTTGCCAACTTAGTGGCCTTTTCTGAGACTCTGTTTTCCATTTTGTAACTTTTCTTCTGATTAGTAAGATTCCTTCGCACTTTGGAAATTCTCATTCATTCCTTTTTGAGAGTCACCTTTGTATCAGCTGCTCTGCCAGGCATTGGGGATTCCATGGGCAAGGGTGTAGGATCTCTGTTTTCGGGACCTTACCTCTGATTAATGTTTTATCTGTTCTGCTGCTTTCCTCTAGATGCTCTTTAATTGTGCATATCCAAATACTTACTTCTCAGCCATCCATTCTTTTTCTCTTTTTATATCTTTGCTAAAGTCACGAAATAGGCTCACCAGACAACTCTAACCACATCTACTCATTCATTCGCCAGAGTACAGGTTGCCACCATTGTCACGTTAAACTTGGCATTTTCACACTAAACCTTCTTCTGTGCCATGATGCCTTGCCACCTCAATTTGCTTTCCTTTCCAATTATTCTAGTTCTTTTGGTAGTAGATACCCGTGTTCCTTCATTCTATAAGGCTAGCAGCATTGGCTTCATATTTGATTTTTCTCTCTCATCCCTTGCCCAATATTTTAACATGTTGCCAAGTTCGCCTTGTCACTTAAGTTTCTCCCTATCTTCCTATTTCTACTGCCAGGACCATAGCTAAGTGCTTTACTATCTCATTCCTGGATTATTACAGCAGCAAAATGGCTGTTCTCTGCCCCTGGCCTTTCCCCCTGTTCAGTGATGCTGTATACTGCTGCTAAAATCAGTCTCTAAAACATCCTTTTTTATGTATCTAAAGCCTACAGTAATTTCTTCTTGCCCCCCGTACCGTGATTGAATATTTGTCAGGTTTCAAAGGCCTTTGTAACCTAGTCCTGTACAGTACATCCAGCCCTACTTCTTGCTGTTCACAAGCATTCAGCTCCACTTCAGTGCAGCAGGCACTCCACTGTCTGTCTTATATTTTGTGGTCCTGCTTTCACTCCTGCTTTGTATCTTTTCTAGAATCTCCACTCCCCTGTCTCCAAATCCTGCTTAATCACATTTTAACTATTTTGAAGTCATAGCACAAGTTATTGTACTATAAAACATTCTTTAGCTACCCTAGTCCATATTTGTTTTTTCTTGGCCTCATGTTGTATATTGAGGTCTGTACAATTAAGCACTTAATCACTCTTAATTTTTTTCCTGTGCTGTTTCAATAAACAACAAGTTCTTTGAAGCTGGGGGCAACATCTTTTGCATCTTTTTATTTCTCATGTAGCAGTAGGTACTACTGAATACCATTTTTGTTCACTATATTCTTAGAGGTATTTTTTTCTACATATTAATGTTTCTGTATTTTATATATTTAATGAGATAATTTCCTCCCCAAACAAGTTATTAAACTCATGCTGCATTTTACATAATAGAGGCCTTATAGCAGTTGTTTTTTAAAAAATTATATGGGTGAAACTGAAGTAATCATGTTTCGAGTTTCAGTTTCACTAGTCAAATGTCTTTCACTGTATTTAGATTAAAAAATGATGTATATCCCAAGTGAGAGCCGTTGTGTCCCTCATTTAAAAAATACTGAGCAGATGACTACTACATAGTTCTGTAACCTTTCATGAGTGAGTATACAGTAGTAGAGTTGACCCTTGAACAACGTGGGTTTGAACTGGGAGGGTCCACATTTATGTGGAATTTTTTCAGTAGGTATGTGCTGTGGTACTACACCATGCGTGGTTGGTTGAAACCGCAGATGCGGAACCACAGATACTTAGGGTGACTGTAAAATTATACTCAGAATTTTGACTGCACAGGGGTGGGCAGCCTGTCCTCCGCATTGTTCAGAGGTCAATTGTATTTAGTTAGGGTTTTCTGGACTGATCAGCTGTGTCCCAGCTTAGTTCCCAAGTGATAAACTTGGAATTTTGAAGACTCTCTTAACGTTGAGCTGGAGATAGCTTCTTTTATGTTTGGTCCTGGTGGAAGGTTTGACCTACTTATTTTGGGAGCCAAGATCCAAGGCTAAGGTAACTTGTTGAGTCATGACTGAAGCCTGAAGACAGCAAAGGAAACCTGTGAGTGAGGGCAAGTAACTGAGGGAGGTGGATTTATCTGGGAAGTAAGGAGGGAATGACTAAAATATGAAAATAATTCTGAGGGCCTGAAGTATTTCAGATTCATAAAACAGGCTAGTCTGCTGGACCTGTTTATCTGACATGGAGCCTTTTAAATTTGTTTATTTGGCCTGCTAGATATTCTTTCAGAGAAATACAGCAACTAGTTTATCTTTAAAAGACTTTTTAAGCTTTAAAATTGTATTTATACGATGCCACTTGGTTTGTTAGAACAGTGGTTGTCAAATGGTGGTCATACTAGCATCACCTGGGAACTTGTCAGAGCTGTAAATTTGGGGACTCTACCTCAGATGTACTGTAACAGAAACTGGGGGTGTGACCCGCAGTCTTTGTTTTAGTAGCCTTTCAAGTGGTTCTGATAGATACTGAGGTTAGAGAACCACTGGCTTAAAGGAGATATCTTCTAATAAAATATTAAGCCCAAGTCTTCTCTGTGGCAGAGCTTTAGTATTCTCAATTCTTGAGTACCCCAGGTAGAGTTAGTAACTCCTTTATTTTAATTTTCATAGTACTTGAATATAATTCTGCTATAGCATCATTTACACTGTGCTGTAAAAGATTTCCACTAAGTCGAAATCTTTAGTTTCAGTAATTGTACATTAAGTGAATTGATGAATAAAAATAAAACAGATAGTGCATAGTCATCATTGCACTCATCCCTGGTCAACAGTTTAAAGACAGGCAGTCAGGCACACGATACCAGTGACCACATGTGCAAGAAAGTATGGGATGTATAACCCAGGAGTCAGCAAGGTTTTTCTTCCACGGGCCAGTAGTAAATATTTTGGGCTTTGTAGGACATAGAGTCTCTGTTGCAACTACTTTACTCTGCCGTTGTATTAGGAAATTAGCCATCAATAACATATTAGTGAATGGGGATGGCCAAATCTGTTCCACTGCTGGCAGGATTTGGCCCTTGGGCAGTATTTTGTGGACCCCTGTATACCACTGCTACCTGGGAGAAGTATGCAAAGAATACAGATAACTGTTCTCAGTCTTCACTATCTTACATTGACAAAGAATGGATGCTAGTCACCTGCTTGATATTAATTGTCTTGTAATTCTCCCTTGGGTAAAACCAGGATTATATGCAAAGCATATTAGAATACAAATGAGAGTTATATTTTAGCAGTAGTCGTAACTCAGCTCCTAGTGACGATAATAAAGTATACTGACTTTTGATTTCTGGTCCAACATATAAAGAGCTTGAAAGTCTTCACTCCTGTTGTCGCAACAAGAATAAAAGGAGGAGAAAAATAACCATTTTGAGATACAGCCAGAGCGCTTTGTTCTCTTTAAGAAGGCCTGCCTCAAGGGAAACTTCTACCACAGCCTAACCAACTGGGACTTTACCAAAGCCTAATTGACCTGAGGGAAAGGAAATACCCAACTCCAGTCCCCTCTAGTCTTCTATGTGGGGGAAGGGAAATACCCAACTCAGGCTCACTGAAAGACCTGAGACCAGGGGCTTCCCTGGTGGCGCAGTGGTCGAGAGTCCGCCTGCCGATGCAGGGGACACGGGTTCGTGCCCCGGTCTGGGAAGATCCCACATGCCGCGGAGCGACTGGGCCCGTGAGCCACGGCCGCTGAGCCTGCACGTCTGGAGCCTGTGCTCCGCAACGGGAGAGGCCACAGCAGTGAGAGGCCCACATACCGCAAAAAAAAAAAAAAAAAAAAAAAGACCTGAGACCTAATCATAGGACAGTAGAATGCTCCTCACCCCCCACCCCCAATTTTACCACGTCAGTAGGGCTTCTGTATAATAATGGGATTACAGCTAAAACAACTATAAACCTCAGACCTTGCTTAATAAGTACCTTATTATAGGTACTCTCAGACAACACGGGAGACAAAAACAAGGAAGTTAGAGAAAATTTTAGTTTCAGGCACCACAGCAATGGCAAACAACGCAGCCCAGCTCCTAGACAGATGAACATAACACCTTGCAGTAAGGAGCTATCTATCTCAGTTCCTTTTATCCAACATCATGTCTGTCTTTCAGCAAAAAATTACAAGGCATGCTAAAAGGAAAAAAGCACAATCTGAAGAGGTAAACCAAGCATCAGAATCAGACTCAGATATGACACAGATTTTGGAATTATCAGACTGAATTTAAAATCACTAGATTAATATGCTAAGGGCTCTAATGGAAAAAGTGGACAACATGCAGGAACAGATGGGTAATGCAAGCAGAGAGATGGAAACTCTAAGAAAGAACCAAAAGGAAATGCTAATAATCAAAAATACTATAACAGAAATGGAGAATGTCTTTGATGGGTCCATCAGTAGACTGGACATGACTCAGGAAAGAATCAGTATGAAGTATGAAGATATCTCAATAGAAACTTCCAGAACTAAAATACAGGGAGGAAGAAAGAACGAAAAAGGTGGAACAGAATATCCAAGACTGTGAGACGATTACAGAAAATGTAACATGCATAATTGGAGTACCAGAAGAAGAAAGAAAGAGAGGAACAGAAAAAATATTTGAAGTTTAATGGCAGAATTTTCCCCAATTAATAACAGACAGCATACCACAGATCTAGGAAGCTCAGAAGATACCAAGCAGGATAAATAAAAAGTATCTACACCTAGGCATATTGTGTTCAAACTGCAGAAGATTAAAGGCAAAGAGGAAATCTTGAAAGAATTCAGAGGGAAATAACCACCTTACCTACAGAGGAACAAGGGTAAGAATTACAATAAGACTTCTCTTCAGAAACCAAGTAAGCAAGCAAGCAACCAAGAGAGTAGAGTAATATATTTAGCATTGAAAGAAGGAAACCACCAACCAGTAAAATTATCCTTCAAAAGTGAAGGAGAGTGCTTCCCTGGTGGCAAAGTGGTTAAGAATCTGCCAGCCAATGCAGGGGACACAGGTTCGAGCCCTGGTACGGGAAGATCCCACATGCCGCGGAGCAACTAAGCTCATGCGCCACAACTACTGAGCCTGTGCCCTAGAGCCTGTGTGTCACAACTATTGAGCCTGTGTCCCACAACTACTGAAGCCCACCGCTTAGAGCCTGTGCTCCGTAACAAGAGAAGCCACCGCAATGAGAAGCCCACACACCACAACGAAGAGTAGCCCCTGCTCGCCACCATTAGAGAAAGCCTGTGCACAGCAATGAAGACCCAATGCAGCCAAAAATAAATTAATTAAAAAAAAATAATAAACATATTTAAAAAAAAGTGAAGGAGAAATAAAGGCTTTCTCAGACCAACAAAAATTGAGAGAATTCGTTATCAGTAGACCTGCTTTGAAAGAAATGTTAAAAGAAGTTCTTCAAAGATAAGGAAACTGATATAGAACAGACACTCAGGTCTGCATAAAGATAGAAAGAGTGAGAAGGAATAAATGAAGATCAAATAAAATCTTATTTTTCTTTAATTGATTTAATGGCTAACAGTTTGTTCAAAATAATGCGTTTGGTAATTCTAGCTATGGATAAGTGAAAGAATGACAGTTATGTTATAAGGGACTGAAAGAAGGAATTGGGAATACTCTTAAAAGGTACTTGCACTGACTGTTAAGTGGTATAGTGTTACTTAAAAGTGAACTTCCCTGGTGGTGCAGTGGTTAAGAATCCCCCTGCCAATGCAGGGGACATGGGTTCCAGCCCTGGTCCAAGAAGATCCCACATGCCTCGGAGCAACTAAGCCCGTGTGCCACAACTACTGAAGCCTGCACGCCTGGAGCCCATGCTCCGCAACAAGAGAAGCCACCACAGTGAGAAGCCCGCACGCTGCAACGAGGAGTAGCCCCCGCTCGCAGCCACTAGAGAAAGACCGGGCGCATCAACGAAATCCCAATGCAGCCATAAATAGATAGATAGATGGATAGATGGATGGATGGGTAGAAAGAAAGTGAACTTAGAGCAGTCATAAAAGTATCCTAGGGTAACCAGTAAAAAGATTTAAAAAGGAAGTATAATTGACATGCTGAGAGAGTAGAGAAAATAGAATCATATAAAATGCTCAAATAAAATGAAAGAAGGCAGAAGGTGGAGAAGACCAAAAAAAAAAAAAAGGCAATGAATAGTAGTTACAAATATGGTACATATTAATCCAGCTATATCAATAATCACTTTAAATGTGAATGTTCTAAATACACCAATTAAAAGAGGCTGTCAGAGTAGATTAAAAAGCAAGCCCCAACTATATGTTGTCTACAAGTATTACTGTTCTTATACTTTGGTACATTTAGTAAGCAATTACTTGTAACATAGCTCAGGAATATGTTGTAACTGAATTTGAGAACCTTTGCTATAAAAGTTGCAAGCAAATGGTGAGCAGTTTAAATGGTAAAGAGCTCAAGGGAGAGTGGCCATGTTTTGTGCCCAGTTTTGTCTATAAACTATTTAATATCCATTTAAAATTAATTTTACAAGTAATTATTGAGCATTTCTTACGTAGATTCTGATTTTTTAAACAGCTTTAATGAGATAATTTGCATACCATTAAATTCACCTGTTCTAAGTGTACAATTCAGGGGTTTTAGTATATCTACAGAGTTGTGCAGTCATCACCATGATCTAATTTTAGAATGCTTTAATTTTTTTTTAAGCAATTGAGAAATTAATTATATTGACTAGAAGTGGAAAGGTTATTTGTCTAATTGTAATTCTTCAGGGTCAAAGGTAGTAGGAGCATTTGAGGTAGAGTTTTTGTTTTACCTGTTGATGAGACTTAACAATAGTACATGGGTTTCTAGAAACTCAAGCAATGAAGTTGCATTTGGCTCTGCTCTTTTTCCCTGCAGTCTTTGCTTGTCTTTATCCTCTGTGGACCAGTCTTTCATTACTTTAGATATGCTAAAAAGCTTTCTTCTATTTAGGTGCTTTCTGCTAAAAAAATTTTTTCTAAGTATTGCCTTGAGCTTCATCATAACTGGTTAAACACTTGTGTGAGTCTTACTACGGCACACATTATTTTAAGACATTTCTACTTTATGTATTTGTAATTATAAAGCATAATATGTCAGCTCTCACTTTTTTCTTTAACATGTTTTTGAACCAGTGAGGTCATTGTACCGTCCTAAATTAATTTTCTCTTTAAGATGGTTAGAAATTTTCTCTGCCAAGCATAAAAACTTACAAAATAGAGTAACTTTTATTTTTAAAATCTTACATATTTAACAGTTTTAAAGTGAAAGTAATCAGAATCACAAAGAGGCCGTCCAGTGCAGTGGTATAAGTCATTATAAGATATTCTGAAATTAGTTGCCTTGGTTTGCCACTCAAGTCACATAACCTTTTGAAGTTGTCTCCTTTATCAGTAAAATGGAAACAGTAATAGTGTTTACCTGGTAAGGTTATAGTGAAGATTAAATGAGATAATTCATGTAAAACACTGAGTACAGAATCTGGCACATGGTAAGTACTCAGTAAATGTTGGCTATTTTTTAACCACGGTAAAATTCAGAGAACTTTTTCACTTTAACACACAATCTGTTTACACAGAGAATTCAGGTTACTTCCTGATTCTAATTACTGAATTACTGTACTGTGATAGAAGGAACCATATTTGAAGGAAGTTTTCCAGGCTGAGGGAACAGCAAATGCAAAAGTCATGAGAAGGCCTCCCCAGGGAGGCCAAGCGATGAGAGTGCATCAGAGTGTACAAGTGAAGTCAGAGATGGAGGGGCAGATTTGTTTAGGGCCTTGCAGGTCTAGTAAGCAGTAAGACTTAGGCTTTCCTTCTGAGTGAGATGGCAGCCACTGGAAGGCTCTGACCAGAGGAGTGACATGATGCTACTGATGTTTTAAAACGCTCACTGGTCCACACTTTCCCAGCCCTAATACCCCCTTGGTAAATTTCTGCTTATCATTCAGAGCTCAACTCATATAACTCGAAAAGGAAAGAATCTTTCCTGAATAATTTAAGGTAAGTCAGGCCTATCACTCTCCTAGGTTCTAGTTCTTGTTACCATGCATTACAATTGTAGTAAAATAGTTGAATAACTTCATAGTCTCCTCCGTTAGAATATTAGCACCATAAAGACAGGGATTGTATCTCTCAAAGATATTTCCCCAGTGCAGTGAATACATGCATGTGTACAGGAGCTAACTTAATAACTATGTACCAGACTTCTTTTAAACTTCAGTTGGAGGTCTGGTGCAGTTTTCCTGCTATTCCTTCTCCCACCTTCCACTGTCTACCCCTCATGTCATGTTTTAAGTTATAAGTTACTAAGTGTAGGAGTTATAAATAAAAATAGCAAACTTTAGTATTTTTACCATTAAAAATCTTAAGTTTTCTTGATAAACCATTTTCAACAGTACAAAAGTATAGCTTATTTAAAATTTCTGTTTAGAGATGATCTTTTTGAATGTCTAAATTAGTGTTAATATAGACAGCATTACCAAAAATAAATCATTTTATCAGAATTCAAATTGATATGTATTATCTCAAGTTGGTGTTTTTTAGCTTGAAGTATGAAACATTTTTCTGAAACTCTCCCACATATTCCTTTTTCCCTCAGTATGGTAGATTTTACTGGTGTGTGTATATATATATATATATATTATAGTATGTTTTATTGTGAAGAAGTATTAAGTGCTCTTAATAGAAATTTGTTTAATTTCTTTATAATTTCTCATTGGGGAGGTAGGGGAGGAGAAAAAAAAATGACTTTGTGGTGTCACTGCCCCACTTCTTTATTTTTAATATCTGGAAATGATGACATGTCTGATTAATACAGCCTGAGTGTACTAATCAGTATGAGGGAAACAGTATGAAGGAAAGTCTGGCATATAGACAGCCTACGCACTTAGCTATGATCCTTAAGGCTTAATTCTGGGGGGATGTGATTTATTTCTTGAAGGGCATTTCCAGGGAATTCAAGATTAACTAAACACATATGTTTTTATGTCTATCTCAATTCTTTAAAAAATCTTTCTGATCGCTTTTTTCCCCTTGGAGAGTAATAAAGTTTTTATTCACAATTTCTTGCTTGGGGATTTTTGGAGTTTTTTTGTTTTTTTTTTTAAACACAGAGAATTCCAAAGAAGTTTCTCCTATGTAAAATGGATCTGAAGAACCTCCAAACATTAAAGAAAGCTCTCTTTTGTTCTTTGGCTTGTGGTTCACCACACTTACGCCCATCCCAGTGTTGGGTGCCACTTTTCTTGGGGCTGCACTCTTGTTTTTATGCTCTTCCTCTCTGGAGGGTTTCACACATTATGTGCTCAACTATTTATAGCTTTTCATTCTATATATCATATATACCATAATGATAAGGAAATCTTTGGTTATGGACTTAAATACTGGTGGGTAATTACATCAGGGTCACACTTTTGTCATGTGAAAGAGCAGGTCTTAACACAGTGTGTAAGTATTTACAGTTTTCTCTGTATATTACCTTCTTGTTCCATCTTTGCTTCTAGCACATTTAAGTCTGGGTTTTCTTTCTCAGTTTCTTTCATCACTGTCTGTCTTTTTTCCTCCAGTTCTGCCTCTGCAGTTGGCATGTAGCATCTGTCTGTCACTCTTCCCAGAGCTATTCCTTGTTCTCTATCCTTCTCGGGGGGACTTCCCTCAGGATAAGTAACGGTGGATATCTACCCTGTACTTCCTCTTAATCTTCACAGTTAATCATCAGTTTCTCATTTCTTCTAGTCATTTCTTTAGGCAGACTCTCTGTGGCCCCAAAATATTTACATTGGTCTAGTACATTTATTTCTTTAAACTTGTTTCATAAATGTGGATCATCTCATCTAAAACAAGACAAGAGATAATTTCCAGTAAATTGTGAAGTGTTTCCTCACAGTGCTCATATTAGTACAAGGTGTTTATAACAGCTAATTCAGAACCTCCTAGTTTGTCTCCCTCAATTTTTCTCCATCCCCCTTTTTTCTATTATTTTGTTCTCTCTTATTCTTTTCCTTCCCCCCTCTTCTTTTACGTTTTTTTCTGTCTCATACCTTTCTCTCCCCATCATAAAAGAAAAAACTTTATGTAATTTATTAAAATTGTATGTCATTTCTTAAATTTAGAATCTGAGAAGTTGATAGCTTTATATTTTTTTTATCAGGGTATTTCAAAGCCTAATCAGGTTTTTATCCTTTTTTTCTTTTTTTTGGCCACATCTCTCTGCATGTGGGATCTTAGTTCCCCCACCAGGGATGGAACCCATGCCCCCTTGCAGTGGAAGCGCGGAGTCTTAACCACTGGACCACCAGGGAAATGCATAATCAGGTTTTTAAAGAAAAGATGTGATGAGCCTTTGCTATGGAAAAGATTATGCAAAATTATTTAATAATGTACTGTAGAGAAGGTGTTAGTCAGCAGGCAAGTTTAACAGAAGGAAGGGCTGTGCTCGGCTGATTACTTTCTTGCTTTACTCTCCAGATATAAGGCTACCAAATTCCCACCAGTTGAAGACAGATAGGAATTAAGCTAAAAGGACATTTTGGGATACCTGACTCCTGAAGTGAGAATGTGAAGTGTTGTGAATTCTCTAAAATTTCAGCTTATTTGGGTAGACATGCAGCTTAGTCTTGCTTTATTTAAATAACAGAATAAATTCTCTGTAGTTGTTTAAAATCTTTTTTTTTAAGTAAGTTGGAAGTTGTATTCCAGCATTGGGAATGCAGTATGAAGAATTTAGAGATTGCTCAGACAATTGCTTTGCTGGATGAAGACAAAGAACTGTGAGGGACTATAAATGAAACCCAGCTAGAGAAATTCAGTTTTTGTTTTTGTTTTTGTTTTGCGGTACGCGGGCATCTCACTGTTGTGGCCTCTCCCGTTGCGGAGCACAGGCTCCGGACGCACAGGCTCAGCGGCCATGGCTCACGGGCCCAGCCGCTTTGCGGCATGTGGGATCTTCCTGGACCGGGACACGAACCCGCGTCCCCTGCATCGGCAGGCGGACTCTCAACCACTGCGCCACCAGGGAAGCCTGAGAAATTCAGTTTTATAGGAAATCGTTCTGGGATGTCAGTGCTGTAGTGTGTTTGCTATTTGAGTATATAGCTGAGGTTATATGTGTTTAATCTTTCTGATAATTTAAAGAGATGAATGGGCTTTGGAGTGATCATGGCAGATTAAAAAACAAAACAAAACTGTATTTTAGACCTGTATAATTTGGCTGTTTTGGATTGCAATTATTCATCCCTTGAGTTCCAAATATAAAGCTGTTACATTAAGTAATATTTAATAATATAATTTTGTTTGTTACTGTCATTTATATTTTTTTAAAATTTAGAATCATAATCAAGTTGTTATTTCACCTGTAATACAAATACATGATAAAAAGGGCACCACAAATGAGCAGGAGGATTATTTAAGAAATGGTATTAGTACAATTGCTTAAATTTAAAGCTGCAACTCATAGCAGTCATCAATATATTACAGATGAATAAATAGTTAAATGAAAAGAAAAAAAATGGGTCGATTAAAATAAAAGACTAGAACAAAATAGAAATCAGTTTTGGTGTAGTGAAAGATTTTTTTCTGTTAGAAGTAGTAGAAGACATCTCAGAACAAACCAAAAAAAAAAAGAAGAAAAAAAGATTTTACTACTTAAAATGAAAAACAAAAAACTTAGTAATTTTTTTTACCTCCTAGTCCAAATTAGAAGACAGATTGAACAGAATAAAATTTAAATGGTTATGCTCCCATTAAAAATGATTGAGGAGAATAAATAAATAAAATATTTTGATAGACTCTTAGTGGAATAAAAAAACAATATAGGTGTACATTTCATACACATAACCAAACATACACACACATGTGCACATACACACACACCCACACACAACCCTAATCTTAGAAGAGAGAGTGAGAGAAGAACACACCAAAATACTGCCTTTCAATAATGTTGGGAGTGGTGGTGTGGGTGATTTTCAAAATAATTTATTTTATTTTATTTTTAGTATTTTTGAACCTCTCTGAAATGCTTACTTACTTTACTTTAAAAGATATTTCTTTTCAAATTGCTTACAGGATGAAGTCTAAACACTTCCTAATTTGTTTCCAGCTTTTCTTCTCTGTCTTACTTTCTCTTACACAGTGTGTCTACCAGGGACTAGCCCAATGCTTTTTATAAAATTTTACAGAAATTTTAATGTGAATACCTTCAATTTGTTTGATTTCACAGCATGGCCCACCACATCTTATTTGTATTAGATACTGATGTATCACACATTTAGGTTTTCTGTCTAGCCCTGGAGGATATCCTTGCCTTGTACCCCTTGCTTGATAGGTGTTTTGGAGTTTGTGCTGTTCTCTTACAGATCTGTCACATAGTCTTCATCTCTTTTCCTTGGCTTTGGCTTCCCTTTTCCCTCTGCATATTCAAAGACAGTTTTCAAGAACATAATTAGGCCACCCCAGTTTACTGTATTCTTTCCAGTGTTTCTTTTACCCCATTTTACCTTGTACTTCCAGTATAGCACTTATCACAGTTTGCATGTACTGTATTTTGTGCTGTGTATGTCTTTCTTTCCCAGTAGATGTTGAGTCCCTAATGGGCAACAACCATATCTTATTCATCTTTGTATCTCCCACAGTGCTACGTTAGCAAATATTTATGGTCTTAAGTTGATATAAATAATAATTTGTCACAGTTTAAATCACTAGTCAGAAAGATGTTTTAGTTCTTTTTTTACTTATATGCATTTATTCTTGTTTGATATGTAATCCAAATGCACTGTCTTTTTCAAAAAGATCATTTATTTTTTACATCTTCAAAGCAAAGAATATTAATTACAGGAAACTTATAAACATGTTTCTTTTGTTTTTTTTCCTATAAATAATTTTTGTTTTGGTCTAGTTTAAATCATATTGTATAGTTTATCCTTCTTTAATATTCATATAATGATTCATTCAACAAGTAATAAGTACCTGCTGTTAAGCAGGGATTCTTTTAGAACTCTGGGGTTATAGCAGCAAACAAAATAGTGGAAAATGTCTGCTTTCATAAAGCTTGCAGTGTAGTTGAGGGAGACAATAAACAATAAATAAATACACACACACTAAGTAATATGATGGTAAATTATATATACACATATACCACCATTTCTTTATTCATTTATCTATCAGTGGACACTTAGCTTTCTTCCATAACTTGGATACTGAAATAATGCTGCAGTGAACATAAGGGTGAATATATATTTTTGAGTTAGTGTTTTTGTTTTCTTTGGATAAAGACTCAGCAGTAGCATTGGTGGATCATATGGTAGTTCTCTTTTTAATTTTTTGATGGACCTTCATACTGTTTTCCATGGTGGCTGTGCCTATTTACCTTTCGCCAACAGTCCACAAGGGTTCGCTTTTCTCCACATCTTTGACAACACTTGTTATTTCTTGTCTTTTTGGTAATAGCCATTCTGACAGGTGTGAGGTGATAACTCATTGTGGTTTTGATTTGCATTTCCCTGATGATAAGTGGTGTTGTGCATCTTTTCATGTGTCTGTTGGCCATCTGTATGTCTTCTTTGGGAAACTGTTTATTCAGGTCTTCTGCCCATTTTTTAATTAGGTTGTTTTTTGGTAAGGGCTGTAATCCCTAAGAAAAGGAAAACTCAAGAGGTGAGCTCACTCTGGCTTTCCAGACTGCAACTCAGGGAAGTAGAGCCCACTGAGAGACCAGAGATTTAATGAGATGGTGGAAACAGCGATTGGAGTGCATGGCTGCTGAAACAGCTGGAATTGGAGGTACTAGAAAGGAAGGAGATACTTATAGAAGGAGCTTCAAAAATTTCAACAGTGATTGTCAGATTCTTTGGCTAAATAGTGACCTCCACATGTGCAGGACAGGTCTTTTTTCAGAGAACAACTACTGGGACCTTTAAGTCAGCAGGAGATTCTGAAGGTCACATGGTGCTGAGAGACAGAACTTCAACCAAGCAGATTGGAAAGACCTTGCTGAGCACCTTGGGTATTAGTTGAGACCCCAGAAAGTCTTATATTTTAGGGCTAAGGCTATTTTACCCATAGAGTAAGGGCTGTTCTAGACCTACTCCAACAAAGCTTAAAACTAAGCTTCAACAGAATCATGTTGAATTGCCATACATTAACTTCCTGCCAGAATAAAACACACTTTGAAGGAACTTCAGACACTCAACAACATAGTACCCACAGTGTCCAGTTATATAAAAAATTATTAGACATATGAAGAAGAAGGAAAATGCAACTCATCTGTAGAGGAAAAAAACAATAGGAACAGACCCAGAGATGACAGAGATGTGGAATTAGCAGGCAGATATTAAAAATTATCTCTGGTAAATGGGACTTCCCTGGTGGTCCAGTGGTAAAGAATCCACCTTCCAATGCAGGGGATGCGGGTTCAATCCCTAGTCAGGAAACTAAGACCCCACATGCCACGGGGCAACTAAGCCTGCGCGCCACAACTACTGAGCTCGCGTGCCTCAACTAGAGAGCCTACATGCCACAACTACAGAGCCCACACACCCTGCAGCCTGTGTGCCACAACTAGGGAAGAGAAAACCTGCATGCCACAACTAGAGAGAAGCCTGTGTGCTGCAACAAAAGATCCTGTTTGCTTCAACAAAAATCTTGCACGCTGCAGCTAAGACCTGACACAGCCAAAAAATAAATAAATAAATTTTAATTAATTAATTAAAATAAATAAATAAAAATTATCTCTGGTAAATATTTTCAAGGATGTAAAGGAAAAGATGGGCATGATCCATGTGCGCAGGTAGGGAATCTCAACAGAAGTGGAAATCTAAGTAATTATCAAATGAAAAATCTAGAACAGAAATATTCAGTATCTGAAATAAAAATTCACTGAATAGGTTTAATAGCAAATTGTAAACGGCAGAAGAAAACTTAAGTGAACTGAAGCACAGAGAGAAAAAAGAGAGGAAAAAAAATGAACAAGCCTCAGTGATCCATGGGCCACTATTGAGTGGTAGAACGTTTGTGTAAATAGAGCCCAGAAAGAGAAGAGAGATTGGAGCAGGAAGATATTTGAAGATAGTAGTTGAAAGATTTCCAAATTTGATGAAAATTCACAGACCTGTGGTGGTCAAGAAACTCCAAGTACAGTAAACACAAGGGAAGCCATACTAACGTATCAAGTCAAACTGCTGAAAACCAAACATAAAGAGAACACCTTAAAAGTAGCTAAAGGGAGGGAAAGACATTGTATTATAATACGGGAACAATAATAGGAATGACCACTGATTTCTCATCAGAAGTAATGGAGACTAAAAGACAACGGAATATATTCTTTATAAAGTGCTGAAAGAAAACAAAAATCAACCTGGAATTATAAATCCAGCAAAAATATCTTTTAGCATTGTAGGCAAAATAAAGACGTTTTCAGATGAGCAAAAGCTAAGAGAATTCATCACCATCAGAATTCACTACTAGTAATACTAAAGTAAGTCTTTCAGGCTAAAGGAAACATACCAGTCAGAAACTCAGCTCTAAATGAGGGAATGGAGAGGGCCAGAATTGGTCTTTATTTAGGTAAATATAAATAACATTTTTCTTATTTCTTATTATCTATAAAAATTCTATTTAAAATTGCCTCTTTAAAACAAAAATGTTAATATATTGTGAGATAAAGTAAAAAACATGGGACAGTAGCACAGGATAGTAGGAAGGTAGATTGAATCACATACTTGTAAGATGATGCAATGGTGTAATATTAACTGAAGGTAGACTGTGATAGATTGAGGATATAATATAACAGATCCCTAAAGCAATCACTCAACAAAGTGGTATGGCTAAAAAGCCAATAGAGATGATAAAATGGAATACTAAGAGATACCAGATGAAGCAAAGCCAACCATATTAATATTTACCTTAAATGTAAATGGACTAAACACTACAGTTACAAAGCAGAGATTTTCAGACTGAATAGAAATGCAAGACCCAACTATATACTGTCTCCACAAGATGCACTGTAACTATAAAGATACAGACTAGGTGTAAAAGGAAGGAAAAAAGACATACTGGTAAACACTAATGAGAAAGTTGGAGCAGCTCTATTAATATTAGACAAAGTAGTCTTCAAGACAAAGAGCATCACCAGTGATAAGGAAGGACATTTCATGATGATAAAAGAGCCAATTAATCAAAAAGACCTAGAAACCTAAAACACGTTTTTGTGTTGTCATGTAATGGAGCTTCAATATACATGACAAAGGAACTGATGAAAGAAGAAATAAAAGTAAATATTGTAGTTTTGCCAGTTAATAACTAAGGACTTAATATATTTTAGGTTTTTGTAGTAAACTTCAGAGGGTATTATGTTACCAACCTTTTCTTTTCCCAGTGTCATCTTGCTCACTAAATTTTTATCTGAACTTGAGTTCCTTCACTTATTTACGTTAGTTTATTCACTGTTCTAATGGACATTAACTCTCTAATTTTGCAGTTAGGTGTTTCTCTTACCTGGTATTGGTAAATAGTGAGTGTATAGGTTTGTAATAAGACAGATCTACATTTGAACTCTGGTTCTTTTTCTAGATTTGTATTTCTTTGTACCTCATTTTATAAGCAATGTATATAAAATACTGTGTATTGGCACTTAGTATGTGATAACATTATTACCTGGGAGAGTTTTTGTTTTGTTTTAGTATTTTTTTGCTTTGTTTTGGACAGAGGTGATTAGATCTTTCTTGTTGCTCACTGCACATGCTGTTAAAGTTCAGTCTCTACTTCCTTCCCAAATAGAGAATAACTATTTGTCATCCCTTCTTGCCTCTAGAGGCCCAGTACTGTAGTTCCAAAAACCAGGCTCACTGTGTTTTCTCCAGTTTCCCAGGTAATCAGCCTGACAGTGCATTGCCCCTGCTGTGGTTTTAGGGACACTATGTTTCTTCTATTTGGGATTTAAGACCTAAGGGACTAATGATGTACAATAGTCAGTAGTCAGTGAATTGTTGAAGGACTCCTTAGAGCCTACTCTTTAGGGAAGATGTAGAGAAAGATTAAGTCTCAGTCATAACTGTACCAGGGAAGAAGGCAGGATCAAGGAATATTGGTTCTCTTTTTAATATGTGAATTATTGAATATGAGGATTAAACTCTATGCTGTTATTACATGCAGTAGACCTTGGTGCTAGTTCATTACTGGAGAAATAATAAAAATGAAAGAAAAACTGACAAGTTGGTTTGGTTGAGTAAAAGAATATTGATAACTATCATTTACCTGAGCTATTTAGCATTTGTGTCTGAATACTTTGCCAGAAAACAAAAACAAAGCATATCATTAAATTTGGGTCAAATTAAAGCTATAATCAAATAAATCTTACGTACCATGCAGTTCAGCTAGTGCGTTCTCAGACATCCAAACTGGTGCTCAGATTATATGGACATTGACTCATAACTTAAAATGTTTAGTGGAAAAGATAAAGTATTTGCTTTAGAATAGCCCTTGCATTCACTTGTGCCATCAGGAGGAAGCAATCACAAAAATCCAGAGTATGTGACATTATCAAGTCAACTGTCCTGGACTTGGACTCTTCAAAAAGTGAATGTCATAGGGGAAAAATGGAAGAGACTGTTCTAGATAAAAGATAGAAGAGCCACTTAAAGTGTATGAATCTGGATTTGATCTGGTTCTGGGATAGAAGCTATACTAAGATATTCTTGAGATAATTAGGGAAAATGTGAATGTGGGCTACATGCTATCTTGTGGAATTATTATTAATTTTCTTAGGTGACATAACGGAATTGTGGTTATTTAAGAGATTGTGCTTATTCTTAGGAGATGCATGCCAGACCCTTTAGGGATCAAGTGTCTTAGTGTCTACAACTTTTAAATGGTATAGCAGAATGCATGTGTTATATATACTATATATGTGTGTATGTATTAAGAGAAAATAAATTTGACGAATAATTATTATTGAATCTAGGTGAAGCATATATACAGTTGTTGGTTGTACTTTTTAAAAAATTTTCTTTGCTTTGACTGTTTTTATAATGAAAAGTTTGATAACACCTGCATGCATTTAGCAATTTAAAAAATATCTTCAAAGAAGAAATGATGATGAATATTAGAAAATAGTAAGAACTGGCTGATAATGAAAAGATTCCCTGTTAGAACTTACAGATGTAGCTAACTGGTACTTAATAGAGAAATTTGTAGCTTTCCTCGCTTGTATTAGGAAAAAAGAAGGATTGAAAATTAATGAGCTAAGCTTTCAGTTTAAGATGAAAAATGAACCACAGAATTAACCCAAAGAAAATAGAAGGAAGGAAGTAATAAAGGTAAGAATAAAAATCAATTGAATAGAAAACCAAGATATGATAGGATCCAACATCAGAGTTCGTTTCTTTGCAAAATCCTGTTAAATGGTCAAGACTCAGGAATGATGAATCAAGAAAAAAGTAGATAGAAATAATATTAGCGATGAAAAATGAGATATAACTATGGATGCAGCAGAGATCAAAGTAAGGGAATTTTTAAGCAACCTTGATGTCAGTAAATTGGAAACATTAAATGCAGTAGGTAAATTTTTTTTAAACTTTAAATTACTTCAATAACAGAAAAGCTGGTTGCCCTTTAACCATTAAGGAAGTTGAATCTGTTCTTCAAAAATTGCCTACAAAGAAAATACCAACTCACAATAGTTTTAGAAGTGGAATCAACCAAATATTCAAGGAACAGATCATTCCAATTGTACACCAATTTGGAAATCAGAAAAAGAGAGAATACTCTGTGGTCATTGTAAAATATGTTAAACTCTTTGGGTACTGGCTGGACCTATTGATGCAACCTTTTTTTTTTTTTTTTTTAATTTATTTATTTTGGCTGTACCAGGTCTTAGTTGCGGCATGCCGGATCTTTCGTTGCAGGCTCTTTGTTGCGGCGGGCGAGCTTTCTCTCTCTGGTTGTGGTCCATGAGCTCCAGAGCGTGTGGGCTCTGTAGTTTGCAGCACGTGGGGTCTCCAGTTGAGGCACACAGGCTCAGTAGTTGTGGCACGTGGGCTTAGTTGCCCCACAGCATGTGGGATCTTAGTTAGTTCCCCCACCAGGGATAGAACCCATGTCCCCTGCATTGGAAGGCGGATTTTTTACCACTGGACCATCAGGGAAGTCCCCTATTGACACAGCCTTAACAGAAAAAAAGCAGAAGCGATGGTATGAGACTTTAGAGAATAGTTCTTAAAAGGCGCTGCAGCTTCTTCCTCACTCTGTCTGTTGGATTACTCATTCTTGGAATAGCCAGCTAATTATCATGAGGACACTCAAGGCTATGGTGGAACCTCTGTTTGAGGAGGTGAGGCCTCCCACCAACAGCGTGTGATTGGGCCATCTTGACAATGGATACTGCAGCCCCTGCTGACATCCTGACTGAAACCCCATGAGAAATGCTTAGACCCCACCCAGCTAAGCCACTCCCAAGTTCCTGACATACAGAAACTGTTAGAAAAGTTTGTTGCTTTAAACCACTAAGTTTTTAGGTAATGTATTACACAGCAAATAACTAATATATACTGTTACTCATTTTGTGAGACTAGGATAATCTTGGCACCCAAATCAGGTAGAATATTTAAAAATAGTCTTTAATTTTACTATACCACTCAAACATAGGAACAGAATGTCCAAAACAAAAATAAGAAGATTGAAGCCAAAAATGTTTAAAAAGGTTGAGTTTTACAGAGTACAAAGTTAGTGCATTAGCAAATCTATTCATATAAATGACCACTTTAACATGCAGGAAGACAAATTATTTATCTGTGATGCAGGAAAAGAATTTAATAACATTCAGTATCTGTTTATGATAAAACTCTTAACAATCTAGGAATAGAACTTTCTTGATTTGTTAAAGTGTATCTACAAAGAAACTACAAAAAACATACCTATTAGTGAAAAAGATTTAAAATATACTTTTTAAAATCAGAAACAAGATGGTGATGTTTCTTATCACTCTTATACACATTGTACATTCAGAAATAAAGAAAAAAATAAAATGAGTTAAAGTTAGGAATAATTACAAGGAAAAAGCAAATTTATGGGTTAATTTGTATAGAAAACTCAATCTACATAAAAATTACTGAAATTATTAAAATAATCTAGCAAGAGTCATTTGCATTTGCCTATACAACAGTAATTTTATCTAAAAATTTATATACAAGTATAAAATTTAATTTAAAAACATATTCAGTAACAAAACAAATAGGTACTTGTAAATAAATCTAATAAGAAATGTGCCAACCTTTTAATAGATTTTTAAACCTTATTGAAAGATTTAAAATAATTTAGACCTAAATAAATGGAGAAACTTACCATGTTTATTTAAAGAGTACTGTGAAGATTTTTTTTCATTTCTTACCAAATAGTTCTACAGATTCAATGCAATTTTAAACAAAAGAGTGTTTTTCAAAAAAACACACTATCTAATTTTAAGCTTTTTGTGGAAGAGTAGTCAAGGTGCTCCTAAAGAAGGACAAAGTTAAGAACTTGAAATACCAAATGCCAAGGCTAATTATAATTATGACTACAGTATTTATGGCACAAGGGTTCCAATTTCTCCATATCCTTACCAAGACTTGTTGTTCTGTTTTGTTTTTTTGTTTTGTTGATAGTAGTTATCCCAATGGCTGTGAGATGGTACCTCATTTTTCAACCTATGGAATTGCTCCAGCACTGTTTGTTGAAAATGTCTTTCCTCCATTATTGCTTTTGCACTGTTGTCAAAAGTCAATTGAGGGCTTCCCTGGTGGCTCAGTGGTTGAGAGTCCGCCTGCTGATGCAGGGGATATGGGTTCGTGCCCCGGTCCAGGAAGATCCCACATGCTGTGGAGCGGCTGGGCCCGTGAGCCATGGCCGCTGAGCCTGCGCATCCGGAGCCTGTGCTCCGCAACGGGAGAGGCCACAACAGTGAGAGGCCCACGTACCGCAAAAAAAAAAAAAAAAAAAAAAAAAAGTCAATTGAGCATGTTTGAATGGGTCTAGTTTTAAGGTGCTCTGTTCTATTTCATTGATCTATGTGTGTTATCACTCTGCCAGTATAGTCATAATCCCAACTTCATAAAATGAATTGAGAAGTTTTCCCTCCTATTCTATTTTCTGGAAAAGACTGTAGAGTTGGTGCTAGTTCTTAAATGTTTGGTAGAAATCTCTAGCGTTTCTGAGCATTTAAATAAAAGTTTATTTAATTCTAAAATTTTATTAATTTTGTGTCAGCATAATGAAAGTGAAAGGATAAGTCACGAACTGAGAGAACATGGTTGCCACATAACTGAAAGATTAGTATTTGAAATATATAAAGAAGTCCTCCAGATTACTAAGAAAGAGAAACAAGTAAATCGAAATTTGGGCAAAAAATGTAATCAGGCATTCCGTAAAAAGGAAACATGTTTGTTTGTTTGTTTATTTATTTTTGGCTGTGTTGAGTCTTCGTTGTGGTGTGCAGGCTTCTCATTGCGGTGGCTTCTTTTGCTGTGGAGCACAGGCTCTAGGCACGTGGGCTTCAGTAGTTGTGGCACACAGGCTCAGTAGTTGTGGCTCACGGGCTCTAGAGTGTAGGCTCAGTAGTTGTGGCACATGGGCTTAGTTGCTCTGCGGCATGTGGGATCTTCCCAGACCAGGGCTCGAACCTATGTCCCCTGCATTGGCAGGCAGATTCTTAACCACTGTGTCACCAGGGAAGCCCTTGCTTTTATTATCTTAATTGGCACCCTTATAGGTATTTTCTATTTCTTTTCATTCTAGACAGTGTAGCTGTTTCATGTGTTTCTATTTACATTAATTATTCTGGTTGCTTGTTTACTTTAACTTTGTGCTGTGATGTTCACAAAGTCCTTAAACATGCCTAATTTCAACTGCAGCAGCTTTAGAATCAGATGAGTTTTTGACCCTCACTCCTATTTGATTTCATAAAGTTTCTCTTTTGGTTTGCAGGAGCATAAAGACCAAAATAAGATTTGGGGAGGGTAGGATTTTAATTAAATTAATCTTGTATTTCATAGACATTATGACTTGAATATAGGAAGAGGGTAGGTATTACAGCTCTCCAGACAGATCATTGCCTTTTATACTGGACCAAATCAAAAAGGTGTTCCTGATAATTTAGTCCTTAGAGTTTATGTTAGAATATTGTTAGGAACTATACCTTCAAAGCCTACCCTAACAATACAGTATATTCTGTTCTTAAAGCCCTTACCAACACTCTAGCATTGATTCTCCCTGGGGTTGTGGAAGTAGTCTTTCTTACCTGTGCTTCTAGATCATTATTTCACAGCTTGAGATACTGGTTTCTCAAGATGATCCATGAGAGTAAAGTATCTTTGTTAAATTAGTTGGGAAATGCTGCATACTGTAGCCCTGTTTCTAACCCACTCTAAGATGGAGACAGTGCATGGTAGCATGTTAAGGTGCATGAACAGTCCTGTATTATAAGGATGGGGGAACCTAGAATATGTTTAATTTTATTTAACTCAACAGTTCCTAAATTTACTTGAATATTGGCCACTTTTCACATGGGATACCTATTTGTATTAGGAGGAACAGTCCTCACAAAATGCAACTCTAGAATAAATACCAGCAATATGTCACTAATGTCTACTAACCTTACAGTTCTCAGTTCCAGATGACTGGCTGCTAACATTTTCATACTCTTTTTTACTTGACAACTACCTTCTCCCTGTATTATGTTATAATCACTGTATTATGTTATAATCCCTTATTGACTACAGCACATAAATGGTTTATCATCTGTGCCTGTGATTCTTGGTTTTAAGTGAAGGACAACAGGATATTAGCTTAGTGACTTGTTTTGGTAGGGACAGATATTGGGATACTGATCCCTTCATTGTCCTAGTAAGATCTAGAAAAGGAATTATTCCACATGAATCATGAAGGCAGTCTACCCAAGAGATTGATAGTTTCATATACTTTTTAAGGAGTAAATATAATTAAAGAGTAACAGATGACCTGTTTGGTCTCTGCTTGCTTACCTCTGAAGCCATCATCAAACATACTTATATTCTTTTAAGTATAGCCCAGGAGACATACTGTGCCATACACCTGTGCTATCCAGTACACTAGCCACTAGCTACATGTGGCTATTAAGCACTTGAAATATGGCTAAATCATATGGAGATGTATTAAGTAGAAAATACATACTGGATGTCAAAGATTTAGAAGTATGAAAAAACAATCTAAAATATTTTAATGATTTTTGTATTTAAATACTGAGGTGGTAATTTTTTTCTCTCTTAATGCCTTTATTTTTTTATTAAAAAAATTTTTTATTGGAGTATAATTGCTTTACAATGTTGTGTTAGTTTCTGCTGTACAATGCAGTGAATCAGCTATATGTATACTATATCCCCTCCCTCTCAGACCTCCCTCCCACCACCTCCCCCCATCCCACCCATCTAGGTCATCACAGAACACCGAGCTGAGCTTCCTGTGCTTTATAGCATGTTCCCACTAGCCATCTATTGTACACATGGTAGCGTATATATGTCAGTCCTAATCTCCTAATTTGTCCTACCCTCTCCTTCCCTGTCCTGTGTCCACATGTCCGTTCTCTATGTCTGCGTCTCTATTTCTGCCCTGCAGATAGGTTCATCTGTACCATTTTTCTAGATTCCACATGTGTGTATTAATATATGATATTTGTTTTTCTCTTTCTGGCTTACTTCAGTCTGTATGACAGACTCTGGGTCCATCCACATCTCTACAAATGACCCAATTTCGTTCCTTTTTATGGCTGAGTAATATTCCATTGTATATATGTACCACATCTTTATCAAGAATATTTTAATGATTTTTATATTGAAATACTGGTGGTAATTTTTTGATGTATTACTTATAAAATATTTAATTAAAATGAATTTCATCTGTTTTTTACTACTTACTGTGACTACTGGATAATTTAAGATTACGTATGTGGCTTGTATTATATTGCTATTAGTCAGTGAGACTGTAGATAATTTTCCCATGCACTGACAGATCTTGAAGAACTGAACCTCGTTATTTAGGTTTTTATAAAGCTTTCTGGCCCAGGGAAGAATTCTGTTTTTGTTTTGAAAACTTTTGACCTAAGATCAAATGATCCTTCATTCTGTAAGTCTCTTTGAAGTATCCCAAGAAGAGATTATTACCAGACGTTCCTTTATGAAATCATGCTTTAGTCATAGAAAGATGAAAATCTAGTTGTTTCTAACTGTATCATTAATAAATTATTTTACCTATTTGAATTGATAACTATTCTGTCTTTAAAATACATCAGTATCTTCCTTTCTAAAACATCTGAGCATTGAATATCTTTGATCTCCTTGGATGATCTTCTACTTTATAGATTGGAACACTGTTTTTAGGTTAGGCTCTCTGCTTTTGGTTCTTTTAGTGCTTTGGGGGAAATAATTTTAGTATTAACTATCAAATTGGTTTTTAACTTTCTGACAAAAGTCCTTGATTCTTGAGCTTAAATGGCAGACAGTAGGACATTGAACTTGGTGGCTTCGTTTTTTGAACAGATATTGAAATACTGAACCCTCTACAGCCCTAATAAAATCTAGAAAAGGATAGTAGTAAGTCATGTCTCAAGAAGGCAGTATACACGAGGGTCACTTCAAGTACAATTTTAAGAAATATTCTTGTAGCCGTTTATATGAACCATTAGCATAGTTTCTGATCTGCACATCAAGCATCATTGCCTGCATCTGCCATCTTCGAGGAAGTCTCATTTTAAGTTCAGTCCTCTATAGCCATCCTCACTTTGGTTTCCTTCTTTTAGAATCTCAGTTAAGCATCTAGTAATGACTACCACAGGTTAGTATAATGCTTTTTAGTTTAAAAAGACTTACACAGGGCTTCCCTGGTGGCGCAGTGATTGAGAGTCCACCTGTCGATGCAGGGGACACGGGTTTGTGCCCCGGTCCAGGAGGATCCCACATGCTGCAGAGCGGCTGGGCCCGTGAGCCGTGGCCGCTGAGCCTGCGTGTCCGGAGCCTGTGCTCCACAACGGGAGAGGCCACAACAGTGAGAGGCCCGCGTACCACAAAAAAAAAAAAAAAAAAAAAAAGACTTACACGTATGTCACCTATTGATCACACATAAGGTACCTCCAAAGAAAATGAAGTCACTTACCTTTATCTGTTTTTCTCAATTTAAAGATTTGCCTTCTCTCTGATCCTGCTTTTTCATAAGGTAACATAAGAAGATATGAAGCTGCATGGCTGTGTAACTCTTTTTCTGAAACTATGCAGTAGGGGGAGAAGAATAGTTTACCCCACTGGGCTACCCACATGATTCTGTCCTCTGCATAATTTAGTTTGTTTTTGAAAGTTTAATATGTTTATTATAAAAATTCAAACAAAAACAGAAAGTGTAAAAAGTTTTTTTTTTAAGTTTGAAAAGAAAACAGAGCCTCTCAAAAATCTCATCTCCGTAAAGCAATTATACCCCAATAAAGATGTTTAAAAAAAAAAAAATCTCATCTCCCAAAGAAAATGGAGTCACCTTTATAGATGGGTCTCTATGTGCATGCACTTGTCTCATGTTTCACTTCGTTATTTTTATGGGCACTGTTAGCCTGTTCTGTTTGGAACCTGAGGCTGCCTCTGCAGATCAGCACTAGAGGGCATTGAAGCCCAGCAAAGAGTATATGGCTTGGGAGCTAGTCAAAGCCTTCATCCAGCCCACTTACCGGCAATACCTAATGTTTTTTGGCGAAGTAAGTTCCCAAGTGATGAGACTAGGGCACAGTTTTTCTTCTTAATTAAAATATCAGTGTAAAATAGAGGCATTATTATCAGTTAGTATTTTTTACTAGATAATGGGGCAGTGTGTGACTACCAAATGTAAAATAGATAGCTGGTGGGAAGCAGCCACATAGCAAAGGGAGATCCATTTGGTGCTTTGTGACCACCTAGAGGGGTGGGATAGAGAGGGTGGGAGGGAGGGAGACGCAAGAGGGAAGAGATATGGGGATATATGTATATGTATAGCTGATTCACTTTGTTATAAAGCAGAAACTAACACACCATTCTAAAGCAATTATACTCCAATAAAGATGTTTAAAAAAAAATCAATGAGTGACCTTGCACAAGCCATTTAATCTTTTTGATCCTTAGTTTCCTTACTATAAATGAAAAAGGATTTGACTATTTAGTTTCATTTAACATTTATTGGCAATCTATTACTTGCTTGTTGTTGCAGTATGGCTTTTATATAAATCATCTTGTTTAATGTTCACAAAAAATTTTGGAGGTATCATTCCTCAAGAAAAAACAGTTCATCTAAGTAAGAAGCATATCGCTGGTAGTGGCAAAATTGGAGTTCCTTCTTTCAAAAACCACAGTATTGGGACTTCCTTGGTGGTCTAATGGTAAAGAATCTGCCTTACAATGCAGAGGACGTGGGTTCAATCCCTGGTCAGGGAACTAAGATCCCACATGCCGCGGGGCAACTAAGCCAGCACGCACCCCAACTACTGAGCTCGGGTGCCTCAACTGGAGAGCCTGCGCGCTGCAAATTACAGAGCCCATGCACTCTGAAACCTGCGCACCGCAACTGCAGAGCCCACATGCCCTGGAGCCTGCATGCCACAGCTAGAGAGAAGCCCATGCACTTCAAAGAAGAGCCCGTGCGCCACAACGAAAGATCCCGCGTGCCGCAACTGAGACCCGACACAGCCAAAAATAAATTAAATAAATTAAAAAATAATAAATAAATCTTTTTTAAAAATGATATTTTTTTCCTGCTACATGTATCATGGTGTTTCTTACTACATAAATTTCTTTGAAGGAGTCTTTTTAACTTTAAAAAGTATATTTATGAGCAAATGCTTTCCTTTTATTTGACTGCACATTTGAATCCTGTTGACTATTTGAACTTTTATTATCAACCTGAAAATCTGCATTGAAAAAAATTGGGCAAATGCATAGATTGAGACTAAAGAGAACAACCAATATTGTTCAGTACGCTGCCTCCCCAAAGTACAGATTTTTACAGTCCTTTTAGAGCAAATTTTAATGGTAAAAGTCAGCATTTGGAACAACCAGCTCATATAATGAAAGATGCCTGTATGTGGAAGAACAGCAAAAAAAGGAAAAATAACTCATTAGAAACTTTTTATGAAAATGAGTCATTATAGTCTAAACTTTGTAATACTTTCTAAACATTATAGTCTAAACTCTGTAAAAGTCAGCATTTGGAACAACCAGCTCATATAATGAAAGATGCCTGTATGTGGAAGAACAGCAAAAAAAGGAAAAATAAGTCATTAGAAACTTTTTATGAAAATGAGTCATTATAGTCTAAACTTTGTAATACAGTCATCCCTCATTATCTTTGGAGGATTGGCTCTAGGACTCCCCTCGGATACCAAAATCTGCGCCACTGAGATCCCTAATACAAAATGGCGTAGTACAGTTAGCCCGCAGATACTGAGGGCTGACTGTACTACCAACATGATTTTTCAGTATCACTCAGTAGACATTGGTTATAGTGGATGATCTTAAGTATTCTATATAGTCCTCTCATAGAATTTAAGTCCTTCAGAGTTTTATCAACATCAGAAGGTTTCTAGGTCTCAAACTATTCTCTCAGCTTTAGGACCTACATGGTCAGTTTGCTTTTCTTTCGAAAAGGAGCTACTAAGTACTCCCACTTTCTAAACGTTTTTTTGAAAAATTTCAGTTGTGTACAGGAGGAGAGAAAATGCAGTGAACTCTCCTGTCCTTATTCAGCCTCAACAACTAGTCTCTAGCTAATCTTATTTTTATATAACCCAATCTATAACCCTCCATTGATTATTTTGAAGGAAATCTCAAACATCATATGATTTCATCTGTTAATAAATATAGCTCTATGATTAACACACACAAAAAATAGTGATTCCTTAATATTTGCAAGCATACAGTCAGTGCTCAAATTTCCACATCTCATTTTGTTTTATTTTTTCCTTTACAGTTTGTCTGAATCAGCATCCATACACTGCTGTTGGTTGATAATCTCTTAATCTGTAGATGTTCTTCTAAATTTTTTCTTGTAGTTTTTGTATTTGTTGAAGAAGCTGGATCATTTGTTCTCGGGATTTTCCCACAGTCTGGGCTTTGCTGGTTTCATTCCCATGGTGCTATTTAGCATATTTTTCTTCCCCTCTTTTTCCTGTATAGTGGTGGTTAGATGTATATACGGTTCAATATGCAGACATGGTTCAGTATTTCAGCAAGAATATTCCCTTTCACTCTTATGGAACATACTTCTTATACTATACTGAACTAGATACCATAATGTTACTCGAGGGAGCTGTTTTTCTGTTGAGGGCCACTGAGACAAAAGTCATTCTAGGTCTCATTCTTTTCTTTGTTTTCTGTTTTCCCCCCGCCCCCATTTGACTTTCAGGTTAAGAATGGTTGGGAGGAGACTATTCACCCACCTGTTGATTGTTCCTGTATTATTTAGTTAAGGATGTAGAAGCCACATGACTGTTCTGAATAGTAATAAATACAGCTTACCTCTTAACAGCTTTTCCAATCTCTCTAGGCTTCCTGTGGTACATATAGCCACCTTTCCTACAGGAAAAATTCAGCTAGAGTTATTATATCGAATTCTTGGTATATCTTTGCCCTTTATACTTAGGCTTTGATGAACATTCTGCAAAGACTTGATGTAACAATCAAGTGATGCTTACAACATCACAGTTTTCTGGATTTTTGAACCAATTCAACACCAGGAAGGCCATATTCTCATCCTGGGAGAGAAAAAGCAGAGTCAGTATCAGTACACATGAGTAATATCTTTGCCTTTAACTTTCAAGAGTTCTGGAAAGTCATCTTCCTGCAGACCACCTCTGAATCTGTTTTAATACCTTTTGACTTGTATGGGTCTGATATTTAGTTTGCACCAAGGACTATGATCTGAATACTTTTCCCCACACTCCCATCCCTACCTTGCCTTCCTCTCTTTCCCTTTTCTTCCCTCTATTCCTCCTTTTATTGATCACACATTTATAACTGCCTAATATGCACCAGGAAAAGTGATTTTAAGAAACAGATTAATAAGACATAGGCCTTATCTTTAAGGGAAAGGGGGACTGCTGGGACCTTTAGTTATCTATATGAAAGAAAAAAAGCTTATATCACATGCAGAATCCAGGGAAATTTAACCCCTTAAATGTGAAAAGCAAACATTAAAAAAAAAAAACCTCTGTGGCCTCATGATAAGGAAGACTTTATTTTTTAAAGGAAGACTTAAGACACCAAAAACACTTCTCATGAAGAAAAATACTAATAAATTTGACTATATTAAAATAAAAACTTTCTGTAAAACAATGAATGCCATAAAACGAAAAACAAGTTGCAGCTGGGGAGAAGATATATGTAATTCAAATAATTGGCAAAGGATTAGTATCCAAAGTATAAGTGGGCTCCTCTAAGTAATATATATATATAATATTGGCAAATAACCAAATAGAAAAATGTGTAAAGGATATGAGTAGGTAGTTCACAGTTGAAAGATTAATGGTCATTAAACATGTAAAGATGTTCAGCCTCACTAATAGGGGAATGCATATTAAAACAACAAAATATTTCACACACATGAGATTGGCAAAAGTCTGTCATTACCACATTTTGGAGAGGATAGGGAGAAATCATTCTTATGCACAGTTCATGGAGTGTACTTTGAAGGCAGTTTAGCAATAATTAGAAAGTTGAAGATCAACATTCCAGAATTCCCCTGCAAGGTTTGTCTATGTATGTTTCTGTATGTGTCTATCTGAGGAAACGTCTTGGCAGTGTGTATAGTAAGATCTGTGTGCCACATGTTTGTTGCAATATTGTGTGTTTCAAAAATAGAGCTGGAAATACCATAAAAGTCCTTCAGTGAGAGAAGGTATAAATAAAAAGTGGTATGTTCAAATAATGGGATACTATATGTATTACTTTGCTAGGGCTGCCACAACCAAGTACCACAGATGAGGTAGCTTAAACAACAGAAAATAATTTTCTCATAGCTCTGGAGGCTAGAAGTCCAAGATCAAGGTTTCAGCAGGGTTGATTCCTTCTGAGGGGTATGAGGGAAGGATCTCTTTTACAGGGCATTCTCCTTGGCTTGTAGGTGGCCCTCCCCTTATGTCTCTTCACATTATCTTCCCTCTATGTATTTCTCTGTGTTCACCTTTCCCTTTTTTATAAACACACCAGTCATATTGGAATAATGTCCCTCAAATACTGATTAACATTTTGACTTGATTGCCCCTATAAAGACCTTATCCTCAAATAAGGTCACATTCTGAGGTACTGAGGGTTAGGACTTCAACATATGAATTTTGGGGTGGGAGAGATACAATGCAACCCATCACACTATGTAACAGTTAAAAATGGATAAACTAGAATGAATCAAAGCAGATAAACTTCTAAAGCCTATTAGGTAAAAGGGAAAAAAAGAGTGATATATGCATCATAACTCCATGTCTATAAAGTAAACAAAACTGCTTTATATAGTTTATGAGTAAACTCAACATCTATAGTAAAAATCTCAACATTTATGGGAATGGTAAACAGCAACTTCTGGATAGTTCTCACCACTGAGAAAGGAATGGTGAAATGCAATTGCAAAAGGACCATAGCAGCTTCAGTTTTATCCGTAAAGTTTTCTTCCTTAAGGGAACAAAGGCAAAATGTTCAGATTTGTTCAAACTGGTTGGCAGGTACATGAGTGTTATTAATACTCTTTGTAACTTTGCTATATTCCTGCAACTTGATAATTTAAAAAATAATAAGAGAAAAGAAAATATTAGTGAATGGAATAATGTCACTAAGTTGAAAAGTTAATTTTAATAATATAATCAGTAATTAAATCATAGGCAAAAGTTATAGAGTAGTGACAAGAGTTAATTCTGGTTGAAATTAGTTTTAATGTTCAGAGCAACAAAATGAATTTTATGATAAAATTAACAAACGTTTATAATGCAGGCATACCTTGGAGATATTACAGATTCGATTCCAGACCACTGCAATAAAGTGAATATCAGAATAAAGTGAGTGGCATGGATTTTTTGGTTTCCTAGTGCATATAAGAGTTATGTTTACAATATACTGTAGTTCATTAAGTGTCCAATAGCATTATGTCTAAAAAAAAAGCAATGTACCTACCTTAATTTAAAAACACTTTATTGCTAAAAAATTCTAACCATCACCTAAGCTTTCAGCGGGTCATAATGATTTTGCTGGTGAGGGTCTTGCCTTGATGTCGATGCTGCTGACTGATCAGGGTGGTGGTTGCTGAAGGTTGGGGTGGCTGTGGCAATTCTTAAAATTGCAGTAAAGTTAGCCACGTCGATTGACTCTTCCTTCCAAGACTGATTTCTCTGTAGCATGCAGTGCTGTCTGATAGCATATTACCTATAGTAGAACTTCTTTAAAAATTGAAGTCAGTCCTCCCAAACCCTGCCACTGCTTTATCAACTAAGTTTATGTAATGTTATAAATCCTTTGATGTTATTTCAACAATCTTCACAGCATCTTTACCAGAAATAGATTCCATCTCAAGAAGCCACTTTCCTTGCTCATCCATAAGAAGCCACTCCTCATCCATTCAAGTTTTCTCATGAGATTCCAGCAATTCAGTCACATCTTCAGGCTCCACTTCTAATGCTGGTTCTCTTGCTATTTCTACCACCTCTGCATTTACTTCCTCCACTGATGTTTTGAACCCCTCAAAGTCATCCGTGAAGGTTAGAATCAACTTCTTACAACTCGAATCATGAATGGAATCTGGAGTGGTAAATCCTTCCCAGAAGGTTTTCGATTTACTTTGCCCAGGTTCATCAGAGGACTCACTGTCTGTGGCAGCTGTAGCCTTACAAAATGTATCTCTTAAAGAATAAGACATGACAGTCAAAATAAGTCCTGATCATGGGCTGCAAAATGGTTGTGTTAGCAGGTGTGAAAGCAACATTAATTTTGTTGTACATTTCCATCAGAGCTCTTGGATGACCAGGTATATTATTGATAAGCAGTAGTATTTCGAAAGGTATCTTTTTTTTTTTTTGAGCATAGATATTCAATAAACCATGCTATAAACAGACGTGATTCCATCTAGGCTGAGTAGATTTAGCATAATTCTTAAGGGCCCTAGGATTTTCTTAGTGGTAAAATGAGCATTGGCTTCAACTTAAAGTCACCAGCTGCATTAGCCCCTAACAAGAGAGTCAGCCTGTCCTTTGAAGCTTTGAAGCCAGGCCTTGACTTTTCCTCTCTAGCTATGAAAGTCTTAGATGGCATCTTCTTCCAGTATAAAGCTTTTTTGTCTACGCTGAAAATCTGTTGTTTAGTGTAGCCACCTTCATTATTGATCTTAGCTAGATCTTCTGGATAACTTGCTGCAGCTTCTACATCAGCATTTGCTGCTTCACCTTGCACTTACATGTTATGAAGGTGGCTTCTTTCCTGGAACCTCATGAGCCAACTTCTGCTAGCTTCAAACTTTTCTTCTCCTTCATCGAATTGCAGAGTTAGGGCCTTGCTCTGGATTAGGCTTTGGCCAAAGGGAATGTTGTGACTAGTTGGGTCTTCTTTCCAGACCATTCAGACTGTCTCCATATCAGCAATAAGGCTGTTTTGCTGTCCTATCATTCATGTGTTCACCAGAGTAGCACTTTTAATTTCCTTCCAGAACTTTGCTTTGCATTTGCAACTTGGCTGACTGGTGCAAGAGGCCTAGCTTTGGGCCTGTCTCAGCTCTCTACATGTCTTCCTCACTTAGCTTAATCATGTTTAGCTTTTGATATTAAGTGAGGGACATATGACTCTTCCTTTCACTTGAACATGTAGAGGCCATTGTAGGGTTATTTATTGGCCCAATTTCAATATTGTTGTGTCTTAGGGAACAGGGAGGCCTGAGGAGAGGGTGAGAGATGGGGGATGGCTGGTCAGTGGAGCAATCAGAACTCACACAACATTTATTGATTAATTTTGCCATCTTATATGGGCTCAGTTCATGGTGCCTCCAAACAGTTATAATAGTGACATCAAAGATCACAGTTCACCATAACAGGTATAATAATAATGAAAAAGTTTGAAATATTGCAAGAATTACCAAAATATGACAAAGAGACATGAAGTGAGCAAGTGCTGCTGGAAAAATGACACCTGTAGATTTGCTTGATGCAGGGTTTCTCATCAACCTTCAATTTATAAAAAATGCATTGTTTGTGGAGAGCAAAAAAGCAAAATGCAATAAAACAAGATATTCCCGTGTCCTTTGTAGAAAGCAAGAAGTTCACTTTTCATACAAGAAGTTTGAACTTTTGAAGTGACTCATTTGTGGAGCATTGTGTTGGGCATGTTAGGGAACATCTCATATGTGACTCAACACATAGCATATAAATGACTTTATTCTCTACAGTCTAGAGCAGTGGCTCTTAACTAGGTATGTATGATAGTAGGTGGGGCATTTTTGGTTGTTATAATGTCTCTTGACACTTAGTGGGCAGCATCTAGTAATGCAAAACATCCTGTAATGTATAGGACAAACTTGTAAAGAAGGATGCCAATAAATGTCAATGGCCCATTGAGAAATGTTGGTCTACAGGCTAATTTCCTTTCAAAGCAGATCACCTGAAGGTTCATAAAAGCAGATAAGAACTGTGAAACAGTAACTATTTTTAAATCATTTTGGGTTATAAAAATAAACAGTACTTTCTTGATTAGTCACTGGTAGCATCAAAATGAATTTTTCGTAGTTTTATGATAACAATTACTTGTTTTTCACTGAGGTAAAATTTACATAACATAAAATTAACCATTTGAAGTGTACAGTTCAGGGACTTCCCTGGTGGCGCAGTGGTTAAGAATCCTCCTGCCAATGCAGGGGACATGGGTTCGATCCCTAGTCTGGGAAGATCCCACATGCTGCAGAGCAACTAAGCCTGTGTGCTGCAACTACTGAGCCCACATGCTGCAACTACTGCAGCCCGCGCCTAGAGCCTGTGCTCCACAACAAGAGAAGCCACCGCAGTGAGAAGCCCACACACCACAACGAAGAGTAGCCCCCACTCAACACAACTAGAGAAAGCCTGCATGCAGCAACAAAGGCCCAACGCAGCCAAAATAAATTAAAAATAAATAAATAAAGTGTACAATTCACTGGTATTTAGTGTTGTGTAACCAACACCTCTGTCTAGGTCCAGAATTTTTGTCATTACCCCAAAATGAAGCCCCATATGCATTAAGCAGTCACTTCTCATTCTCCTGTCATCTCAGCCCCTGGCAACCACCAATCTGTCTTCTTAGATATTGTGGGTATTTTATATATATGAAATCATATAATATGTGACCTTTTGTGTCTGCCTTCTCTTAGCACAAAATTTTTAAGATTCATCCATGTTTAGCACATGTCATTACTTAATTCCTTTTTGTGGCTAAATAATCCCATTGTGAGGCTGTATTGCATTTTGTTTATTCATTCATCCATTGATGGACATTTGGGTTGTTTTCACCTTTTGGCTCTTGTGAATAGTGCATCTGTGAATATTTATATACAGGTTTTTGTTGGCATAGCTGTTTTCATTTCTTTGGGTATATACCTAGGAGTAGAATTGCTGGATTTTATCGTAATTCTGTGTTTAACTTTTTGAGGAAACGCCAACCTGTTTTCCACAGCAAGTCTACCATCTTAAATTCCCACCAGTAGTGTGTAATCGTTCCAATTTCTCCACATTCTCACCAACAGATCCCAATTATATTTAAGATGACACTCTAAGTAATTGAATCAAAATGTCTGGATAGTGGGATTTTTTTATCACTATAAAAAATATAAAATTTTTTATATTTTTCTGGCTACACCTTTTAACCTTTATAGAATTAGCCACTATTACTATGGTTATTTTTTAATGTAAAATTGTATTTGTTCTCATTTGAGCAAACTGAAAGTAAATGCTTCACATTCATTATCGACAAATGTAAAGTTAAAATTCGTTTTATATGTTGGATTGTGAGCTGAGTTATAATCCACAAAAAAGATCTGAAGTCTTAATATATTTTAACAGAAGTATTTTACAAGAGAAGAATGTAAGAGTTTGATTGGTCCTGGTAAGACTAGAATGCAAAAGGTTCTTACGGTTGATATATTACACGGTACTCTGCTACCTCAGATTTTCTGTGGGTGAAGTCTTGTATCTAGTGTTCACAGATCTCTATTTCTGCAACACAAGAATTTTGAATCAAGAATATAGGAATTGTGAGTCTGAATTCAAACTTGGGGACTCCAAATAAATTTAGAAGTAGTACTGAACTTTTGGATGGAGGCCGAACTGGTGTTGGAAGAGATGAGTGGGAGTCTCTTAGAATGATATTATTTGCATTAAACAAATAGTTTAGAAACAACTTGTTTAAAGTGGGGAAGCAGGTTCTGAAATGTTTTTAGCAAGAGAAGTCTCTAAGTGTTCTTTCACGCATCCTTTTACTTACAGTGTATTTATTATATACCATGTGTGTTTGGCCCATGACTGTTAATTTAGTTATTGTATCATACTTTAAGTCTGAAGAAAGGAAATATTACAGGGTATTTTTGTGAAGTGTTTCTTTGAGGTAAAGTAGGCTTAGATTAAGTTATTTGTTTTTGTTTTTTAAACATCTGCTTCTTCAATTTACTCTCTTTTGTGTAGTCCTACTGGGTAAGAAAGTTTTCCCCAGCTTCACTCTGTAATTTGATTTAGGGAAAACAAAATATGCTTTCTCAAACTGTACCCCTCTTCCATAAGTTTTTATATGCTCTCCTTGCTGGTGTGTTTTCCCCTTTTTCTTACTCCATTGGTCTAGGATTAAGCTTTGCTTTATAACATTGTGGTGATCTGACTTGATATGCGAAGGTTGAACTAAAAGATTTAGAAGATGAATGATTGTCATGTTTCATAAACTTTGTAATTACAATAGCACAGCAAAATTATCATCCTGATATTTTGTTTTTATCTAATACCAAAATACCAGGTTGATACTATTTAATTAAAATGTTTACAAAATAACGATTTTTAAAAAAATAAGTGAGGCCAAAAGTTTAATGCATATCAAATATTATCAATTATCAACAATTCAGAAAATGTCAAAAACCTTATAAAAATATTAATGTTAAATATGTATTATTTGAACATAAGCTATTTGTGGATAAAATTAACAAAATACATTTTGAATAAAAATACATTTTTATTCAAAAATAAAAAAAGAACACTTAAGTGCAGGTTCAAATGTGCATCAGTGGTTCATTATCGAGCGATGATCGTATCTTTGTGCATATTTTTCCTGCTGCTGAAGAAGTTTTCTTAAACTTAATGAGTTGAAATAATGGTGAAAAAATAATTATAATCCCAAATATATTCATAGATAATCTCATTTCTTGTTTGATAGCTTTGAGATTTTTTAATTTAAATTTTATATATTTAAGGTTCATTTTTGATTGAAGTTTTAATGCTCATAGTTTAATGAGTCAAAAAGGTCTTACAAGACTAGCTAAGAAGAACCACAGTCCCCCAACCACTAACTTATTGCCTTGTCAGAGAGAAAAGCCAAGTGCGGTAAATACCTCCTCTCTCTTTTGCTCTCTCACCTCCTTCTCGTGACTAATATCAGCCCACTGGAAACCAAAAGGGAAGGAAGTCATATAGATACAATGCATAAAGACCAACCTCCTTTTGCAGAGGGTGGGAATTGGATCTGAAAGGGCAAACAGGAAAAATTTAGCCCAATAGTTTTAATTTCTAAGACACCACTTTTTAGTGACTTTTTTTTTTTTATATATAGTAATATAGTACCCACTTTTTGGTTTTTACCTTTGTGAGAATTAAAATTTTTTTCCTTCTTTCATGGTCTTCTTCCTTCCAAGTGATGGTTTCATGCCCCCTTTATAAGGGGAATGTTCTGTCTTCCATATTAGAGATTTTTCCCAATTGTACACCCATCTGAGTGAATTTAAGAGTGAGGCACAAAAAGCTGACAGGAAGGTCTTTGCAGATGGGTGGGGCTTCTGCTTTCTCATTCAGTAGGCCTGAAGTGGGACTTACAAATTTGCATTTCTAACTAGTCCCAGGTGTTGCTAGTCCAAGAATCACATTTTAAGAACCACTTTATTAAGGAGACTGGCATCTATGAAAGGAATGGATTGGAGGGAAGCAGAGAGAAAGTTAAGCTGTAGTGCGGAGAGTTCTGAAGCTACAATGGCCCATCAGAGATGTCCAAGTTAAGACAAAGAGCTGGGCCTTTATTACCCCCATGTTGATCAGCCTCTGGATGTGGGCTGTCCCTGGAAGGAGGTATGACCTTAGGGAGTGAAGTTTTCTTCAGCATAGGTATCCCCATAGGGGGCTGACAGCTGAGGGCTTTCTGCTGGAAGCACTCCCAGCAGGTGTGGGGGACAGAGTCCTTCTTTCCTGAAAAGGGGAAATGGGTATATTACAGTATACTAGAGAGTCCATATATGCTCTTTCCCAGTCATTTGCTGAGCTTCTTTGGATATGTAAGTTTGTGTTTTTTGCAAAATTTGGGGAAATTCTGGCCATTATCAGATATTCTTCTGTCTCATTATCTTCTCCAGTGGTACATAATTAGACCACTTGATATTGTACTATGAATTTCTGAAGCTCTGTTTATTATTTTGAAGATCTTTTTCTTGCTCCTTTAGAATCAGTAAAATGTATTGATTTATTTACTGGTTTAGTGTCCCCTTTTCTGCTGTAGCTGATCTCCTTTAAGGTAATCCAATGAATTTTTCATTTCAGATATTGTCCTTTTTACTTGTAGAATTTCCATTTGGTTCTTTCATTTTGGTTCCATCTCTCAGCTGAGATTCCTCCCAGGTGTACATTTATTATGACCATATTTTCCTTTAAATACTTGAATGTGTTTGTAATACTTGCTTTGAAGTCTTCATCTGGTAATTCTGATGTCTAGGTCATTCAGGATTTGGTTTCTTTGAGCTGCTTTTTTTTTCTTGACTCTGGGTCTCTTTTTCCTTTGTTCTGGTAAATTTTGCTTGTGTAATGGGTATTGTGAGTGATATGTTGTAGACTTTGGATTCTGTTATTTTTCTCTGATGAGTGTTAATTTTTTTTATCCTGGTTGCCAGTTAACAGGGCTGGATTCAAACTCCAACATTATCTCTTTTGTGTTAAGTAACAACAAAAGTCTCAACTCACATCTTTACACCTTCCAGCTATTGCTTTTTGCTGGTAACCTTAGAGTCTTCCCCAAATGAAGGTCATCCAAATATTTGGGCATAATTTATACAGAAATTTTGTGACATTTTCCTTTCTGGGATTCATCTTTATTTTACAGTGGCTCTGGCAGCCCTAGACTTTGTCCTTTGTGGCTCCTCAGCTAGCAAGAAGGCAGATTTCTGCTTCCATCCTGAGTGATTGTTGCTGTGTGGGCAGATAAGTGCTATCAGGCAACAGCCCTATAAATACAGCTCCTACCTGGTGCAGTTCCTTCTTTTAAGGATGACTTCCCTCCAGTTGCTACCTGTTTTTGGTCTTGTTTGTTTTTATATTTTAATGTTTGTTTTTATATTTTATCCACAGTATATAATTGTTAAGGGTGGGAAGGTTACTCTAATATAAGTTAGCTTGTCATTTCAAAGCAGAACATTACAATAGTGAAGCATTATTTTATTTTAGTTCAGTCAAAGCATCCATTATTCAAAGAATATTTTAGGAAATTGTAAAACATCCAGTAAATGGAACATTACGATACATTATGTTAAATTTTTGAAACAAAATTTGGAAACAAGGATGTCTGCTATCACTGCTACTCTTCACCTTTAGATGAGAGATTTAGCCAAAGTAATTAGATAAGAAGCGGGGTGTGGGGGTGGGGGGAGGCCTAAAGATTGGAAAGGAAAAAAAATATTTTCATTAATTGTAAGTGAAATTATTATCAACAAGAGAATCTACATACTATTAGAACAGATAAGAGTTCAGGAAGGCTGCTGGATATAAGGCCAGCATAGAATACCAATAGTTTTTCTGCACATCAGCATGCACATTAGCAAAAGCCAATTAGAAAACATATTAAGAAAAAAGAGATACAGTTTACAATACCATCTACAAGCTACCTAGTACTCTGTAACAAAAGATATAGAGAAAATTACATGACATTCTTAAAGAACAGACAAGAATAAATTCAAATTATCAGTCAACTCCCCCAGTTCAATCTACAACATCAGTGCAGTTCAATAAAACTCTTAGGACTTCTGTTGAGTTGGAAAAACAAAAAGCTCACCTGGAAATTAGAGGTCCAAGAATTCTCAAGGCTGTTCCGAAAATGGTTGAGGAGTGTCATACAAATTCAAAGTGTGGTGTTGGCTTAAGTATAGACAAGTAGATTAATAATAAAACTGAAAAAAAGCTGGAAACAGATTCAAACATATATGTAAACTTGACATAATAAAATAGAGAACAATTGGTTTGCCAGATACCAAACAAGAATAAATTCTGATTAAAATAAAGATCAAAAACAAAACTACCTTCAGAAATTTTAGAATGAAATATAGAATGTCTTTAAAACCTTAGCTAGGTAGGATTTCTTATGACAAAAAACACAGGTCATAAAGGAAAAAAATTAATAAATTTTACTAAGTCAAAAATTTAAACTTTAGTAAGTTATTAAAATGTACCACTAACAAACTTAAGTATATGTAACAAGCAAAAGATTAGTATCCAGAGTACATTAAGAACTACTACAATTTAGTAAGAAATCATCAACTCCACTTAAAAATGGGCAAAAGCCAAGAACCAACAGTTTATGGAGGAGAACCCATGTGGTCAAAAAGCAGGTGAAAAGGTATACAACAATGCTAGTAATTGGGATAATGACAAAGAGTTTTTCATATCCATTAGAATAGTAAGTTTTTAATATATGTCAGCATAATATATGTATCATATATAAATGGCATATGTATATACATTTTTTTTTCGTGGAAGTTGACAGGATAATAGGGACTACATATACTGCTGATGGAAGTATGAATGTATACAAGTGCTTGCGAAAGGAATTCTGTAATACATAATAAAACTGAAAAGATATATCCATGAATCCTAGAAAATCAACTTTTAGACTTATAACTGAGAAATTTTTGATTGTGTATACCAGGAGACATGTACAAAGACATTATTGCAGCATTGTTTGTAGAAAAACTGAAAAGTACATAATTGGCTTTCAATAGAGGAATGGATGAATAAATTTGATACATTCATTCAATGGAATACTTTGAGCAGTTGAAATAAATGGACTTCATCTAAGTGTGTCGACATGGAAAGATCTCAAAAACAGGGTTGAGTGAAAAGGACATTTGCAGAATATATACAATGTAATGGCATTTATATAAACACTTAAAAGCTTCATGGAGCAATAGTGTATGTTGCTTGTAGATCTAATACAGGTATTGAAATACCACCTGGGAAGGTTATACATCAGATTAATGATGGTTGTGTTTGGGAAGGTAGGGGAGGGTGTGAGACTGGACAGAAGAACAAAGGGGACTTAAATGTCTTCTATATCCCTCTATCATGTTTGTGTTAAGTATGAAGGGCTAGATTTAGATGTGTTCCCATTTTACTTTATAAGTTTATTCTTTAAAAGGCCGTCTTTTACATATTCTTTTCAGAGATTTACCAACTTGTTTGTTTGTGATAGGAAGTCACAGTCATCCTCTTTACATATCCTATAGAGCAGTCACTTTCTCGTAGAAGGGGAATATATTTAGATCTATTGTTTTTAAAATAATCACATGTTCAAGTTCATATTAATTTCTCTGAAAACTCTTTCTTAAGTGGTCCCAAAGAGTTGTCTTTATATGGGGGACTAAATGTCTGTTTGTCATTCATTTATTCAACAGATTTTATTGAACATCTAACATATGCCAAATGGTAATACAGCAGTGAGCAAAACAGATGAATCCTGCTGTCATAGAGTTTAAATTCTAGACAAGGAAGATAGCCAGTAAACAAATAAATTAATAAAAATATTAAATGGTGGTAAGTGCAGTAATGAAATTTAAAACAGGATAAGAGGGATAGAGCGTGATGGAGAGTATTTTACATGAGGAAGTAGTCAGGGAAGAAGTGTCTGTGAAAGACAATATTGAGCAAAGTCATGAGGAAACTGAACAGATAAGTTACATGGGAGAAGATTCTTAGATGCTGACCGAAAAAGCCAGTGCAAGGCCCTACTCCTGCCTTGAGAAGCAGCATGGAGGACAGCGTGGCAGGAGCTGAATGAATGAGGAGTAGACTAATATGAGATGAGATTAGAAAAATAGCAGAGGACTGGATCATACAGGGCTTTGTTGGCTGTGATAAGGACCTTGGAGCGTAGGACTAATGTGGTGGACGGTATCACTCTGGCTACTTGGTTGAGAATAGCCCACAAGGTAGGTGGTGGGGGTGTAAAGATAGAAGCAGGGAGACCAGATAGAAGGTTATTATAACAGTTTTGAAAAGAAATGATAATGGTTTAGACCAAGGTGGTGAGAAATGGTTGTTTTGTGTTTTTTTTGGCTGTGTCGGGTCTTAGTTGCCGCACGCGGGATCGACGTGTGGGCTTCTTTCTAGTTGTAGCGCTCAGACTTGTCTCTAGTTGTGGCACGTGGGCTCAGTCTTTTCTCTAGTTGTGGCATGTGGGCTTCTATCTAGTTGGGGCTTGCAGGCTCAGTAGTTGCACGTTGGCTTAGTTGCCTCGTGACATGTGAGATCTTAGTTCCCCGACCAGGGATCGAACCCGAGCCCCCTGCATTGGAAGGCAGATTCTTAACCACTGGACCACCAGGGAAGTCCCGGTTGTATTTTTGATACATTACTTTTTAGCATCAATTCTTAATCTGTAGATTACCTTCTTATCTCAGGGAAACTGTGGGAGTTATGAAGAAGAGGGAAAAACAGCACACTTTAGCTGCTAATGAGTGAGAAGCTATACACACAGTCTCCAAAGATTTTAAACTTCTAAAGATCTTCTGTGGGATGGTAAGGAGGGGATTTCAGTTCCTCTTACCTAGAGGTATCATTTACTTTTTCCTTTTAGTCATTGTGAATTTTGCAGTTGAGCTTAATCCAGTAATACTTTGTTCTTTAAATAATGAAATTTGAAATTCAAGTACAGGTGTAAAGTTTTGAGGTTACTGATTGAATTAACTGAATTGTGATTTAAATACTTATTTTTACTTACTCTATAGATTAACTGTATAGCTATATACAAAGGTAAATAACCACCTTTTTTTAATTTATTTGGCTCTAGAACCTTTTATGGAAAATAATTTGGTTTGTAACATCTATTCAAGATAGTATATAAACTGTCTTTGAACTTTTGCATGATTTCATTGCATTTGCACTTCGATATTTTAAAATCCAAATTATAGTTCAGTTATTTTATACCAGCTTCATTTATATTATATATTAATTGTTCACTTATATTCAATAGTTCAGTTAAATTTTTATATAGTGGCTTTTTGTGTTATTTATTTCTAAATACAGTCTTTCTCTCCAACTTATTACTATATTAGCTAATCTTTATTATTACTTTTATGTCTATGGAGTCTGTGTGTGTGTGTGTGCATGAGAGAGGGGGAGAAAGAGAGGAGGGGAAGAGAATCTACTTTTTTTTTTTTGGCCGTGCCACGCGGCATGCAGGCTCTTAGTTCCGCAACCAGGGATGGAACCCGCATCCCCTGCAGTGGAAACGAGGAGTCTTAACCACTGGACTGCCAGGGAAGTCCTCAAGAGAATCTACTTTGTAATAAGTCTTTAGAAATACAGATAATGTTACACCATTATGGCTTTTAAATGCTAAACAAATCATTGTCCAGAGTGGCAGTCATAGAGTAAAAATCATAATTCATTGTAAACTCTGTGTTCTATTTCTATGTGTAATAATACATCTGCACTTTTATGTATCACTAGAAACAAACTTTGTTCAAAAACATCTTTTACAAAGATAGAGCATATCAGCAATAGGGTGACTGTAGCAGTGAACTCAGAAAATATTCTGATCATGCTTTAGGATTGAATTTAGTACAATGAGTGGGAAGCAGACTTTTGTTTTGCTTTGTGAAACATGCAGTTTTAGGGTATGATGCCTAATCTTAAGAACTTTTGCTTATTTTTTTCATAGTACGATAACGAATTACGATGTCTGTTTGAAAATGCTTTGAACATTTAATAAATTTATCAGTCTTATTAACTTAACTTTCTTTTTCTTTTAGCAAAACTATACAATCTAAAGTGGACTGCATTTTGGTAAGTAAAATAACTAATCTTAAAGTTCTTTTGTTATAAGGCTTTTCCCACTATATAAAATACATTTTTGAGTAAATATTTATTTTAAGTGTAACTCAATTTAAGTGAATAAAATTTGACATTTAATTACAACCCTAGGGGTGAACTGGCTATGTGCTGTCTAGATACTTTCCTATATCTCATCAGTAATAATTGCATGTTTTTGAAACTTACTGGCTTTTACTAAAGATCACTTCAGCATTTAATAAAGTGAATGTTTATTTTTCTTTTCTAATAACTCTTAAAGGATTTGTTAAAGAAAAAATTCAAGATGTTTGATGGGTTAAGTTTTGTTGTGATAGTGTATTTTTTGTATTTGCGTTGCTAGACTTCAGGAATTAAAACCACAATAATAGTTTACATTCAGGTTTGACTTGCAGACTATAAGAATTTGTTTAAATGATAGCTTTTTAAAATACTTTATGGGTTGGTTTTTGTTGCTATAATATACTTTTTATGTTTGGATTGCTGGCCTTTAGGCGTAAAGCCACAAAAATAGTTTAAATTTAGATTGTGTTTTTAGTTCCTTAGATCTTCTCTTAAACATATGAGGGAAGAAGTATGCAGCTACTGAGACTACTGGAATAGTACTGACTTCTTTCATGGAAGTGTATATTAATGGAATGTTCCCTAGGCTCTAGAATATTCAGTGATTCTGCACTGTTAGATTCCCCAAAATGTCACTGTAGTTAGTCCTCTTTCTATGTTTGTGATATCAGAACTTTCTTATTCATGTTCAGGTCTTCACTATAAGCTAACATTTTTTTGTTAGGGAGTAAGTGTCTGTAGTGTCTGGTGCTGAAATAGTATGGGATCTTATTAGTTTATGATATTATTGTTAGTTTCTAGGTAGGTGAGTAGATAACAGTACTTCATAGGAGAACAGGTAACTTGATCAGTTCTCCTATGCCTTTCTAACCTAATAGTTAAGAAAGAGGACTTTGTGGGGATGTTTTCCCCTTTTTTTCACTTACCTTTATTGTCTTTTTTTTTCCACAGTAACCCTCTGAAGCAGATAATCTTGTTACTTCTCTTTTACAAATGAAGAAACTGATGCTCTTGCATTTACTTCAAAAAATAATTATTGAGCCCATGCTAGGTATAAGGGATACAACATTAAAAGGACATGTTGCCTTGCCCTCAAGAAATTCAGTCTGTTAAAATAGATTTAATAGTGCTCTTAAGATCTAGGGAGGTGGTGATTGGGGATGGATTGGGCGACCTTACCCCCACCCCCCAGAGCATTTTCTGAATCTCCCATCTCTGGAGTCTCATTGTTTATATCTGTCACTCAGTAACTATTGCATAATTACTCTGTGCTAGACCCTGTCTGGGTGTCAGAATACAGTGGTAAACAAGACAGATACAGTTGCTATCTAAGACCTCCTGCCCTTTTTTTTTTTTTTTCAGTATCTGAGATAATGTTGGAGGATTATTCAATTTTTTCTTTTCATTGAGAAAATTGAGACAGAAGACCACTATAATTTATTAAATATGGCATTTATAAAATACTAAATAAGAACAAAAAGGGTTTTTTTAATCTTTCAAGAGTTCAGGAGTGTTTATATTTTAGCATAAGTTTTAAACTTATATGTATTTGATGAACAAGATAGTAAGATCTCTGTCTTCATGAATCTTACATTTTATTGTGTGAAGTAGACATTAAATGAATGGTAAAATAAGTAAACATTATAACTTCAGGTAACCATAAATACTATTACAGAATTTTTAAAGGCAACAGGAGACAACTGATGGTGGGTAGGATAACCTCAGATTGGGTGATTAGGAAAAGTCTCTGAGAAAATGACATTTGAGAGAAGACCTGAATAATAGGAAGCCAGTCTTGTATGAAGATCTGCCAGTGACACATACTAGGCAGAGGGAACAGAAAGTACAAAAATTCTGAAGCAGAAATGAGTCTGGGATGTTTGAAGAATACAAAGAACCCAGTATGCTGGAACTTATGAAAGGAGGAGAGGATGATAGGAGAAAAGTCTAGATAGGGCTTATTTAGCTATGGCAAATAGTATGTATTTTCTTCTAAGTGAGTGGAAAGCCAATTAAAAGGTTTTAAGTAAGAAAATAGTATGATCTAGCTTTTTTGTTTGTTTTTGTTTTTCTGTTTTTTAATACCTTAGCTGTTGTTGGAAAATGGGCTTGTAGGGGGATGAGAGTAGGAGCAGGAAAGCCAGTTAGGCTAGTGGAAAAGTCCAAGTGAGAATATAAGGCTCTTGCTCGGATGATGACAGTGGAAGATGGGGAAAAAATAGATGAATTCAAGGCATATTTTCGATATAAAGCCAGTAGGCCTTGCTTGCTGACGTATTGAATGTGAAGGGAGAAACAGAGGAATTAAGGATAATTTCCTTTGGTCTAAAGGATTTCCTTTAGTATTTCTTACAAGGCAGGTTTGCTCATAATGAATTCTCTTGATCAGTATTTATCTGTGAATGTCTTTATTTTACTTTCAGTTTTGAAGGATAGTTTTCCTCCTTTGGCCTTCATTGTTTCTGATGAGAAGTCAGTCATTAATCATGTTGTTTTCTGGTACATGATGAGTTGTTTTTCTCTTATTGCTATCAAGATTCATTCATAAATTCATTCACTGTTTGTTCACTCACCCACCTACTCTTGCTTTCAACAGTGTGACTGTATATGTAGGTGTGGATCACTTTGTGTTTATCCTACTTTGGGTTTGCTGAGTTTGCATCTGTAGATTAATTTGATTTGGGAAGTTTTCAGCCATTATTTCTTCAAATACTTTTTCTGTCCCTTGGATTCCCCTCTCCATAGAAAGCTGCCATTACACTGCTGTTGAAATTATTGATTTTATCACTCTAGTCTCTGGGGCTTTGTTTCTTTTTTTCTGATTATTTTTCCCTGTGTTCTAGTTTCTCTGTTTTTATTAAGATTCCCTATTATTTCATTCCTTTTCATCATGGTTTCCTTTTTATGTTTACACACAGTCAGCCTCATCCATGTGGGATAGGTCATGGGAGAAGCCCCAAGCAAGAGTAAAACAGACTCTCACAGTTAATACCTGAAGTTCAGTAGTTTTTAATGACCAAAGACCTCTCAGTTTGTTGCCTTTCATCAGTTTCCAAAGCCCTAAAATCATTCTTTTTGACAGTTTTTCATCATTTTAGAGTTATTTTGAGGGGAGGATTTGCTGGCTCTTCATTCCATTTGTTCTAGATAGCTCAGCTTTCTCACATAGATTTTATCATGTTTTCTTCAAGAAGTTTTATAGTTTTAGCTTTTTCTGTTAGGTCTGTGAACCATTTTGATTTAAATTTTCTGTTTGGTATAAGGTGAACTTCAGTGTTTATTTTTTACCGTATGGATAGATATCCAGTTGTTCCAGCATCACTTATTGAAAAGTCTACCCTTCCCCAATCACTTCCTATATCAAAAACCATTATGCGTGGGTCTTTGGCTAGAGTCTCTTTTTTCCATCAATTGCTGTCTCTTTCTTTATGACATCACCACACTGTCTTGTTTACAGTAGCTTTGTCAAAAGTCTTGACATCAGGTAGTGTGATAATTCAAATTGGTTTTGGCATTTCCATACAAATTTCAGAATAACCTTGTCAATTTCTTTCAACAAAAAAGTCTACTGGGATTTGTTTGTGATTACAGTGAATTTATTGATAGATTTGGGGCCAGTGGACATCCTAATGACAAGTTTTTTAATCCATAAGCATAGTATATCTCCATATTAGTGGATTCTTCTATAATTTCTCTCAGCAGTGTTTTCTAGTTTTCTGTGTATAGATCTTGTATATGTTTTGCTTAAATTATTCCTAGATATTTTAAGATTTTGGATGTTATCACAAACGGCATTAAAAAGTGTTTGTGGGCTTCTCTGGTGGCGCAGTGGTTGAGAGTCCGTCTGCCGATGCAGGGGACACGGGTTCGTGCCCCGGTCCAGGAAGATCCCACATGCCGCGGAGCAGCTGGGCCCGTGAGCCATGGCCGCTGGGCCTGCGCCTCCGGAGCCTGTGCTCCGCAGCGGGAGAGGCCACAACAGTGAGAGGCCCGCATACCGCAAAAAAAAAAAAAAAGTGTTTGTTATCCAATGTTTTGTTGCTAATATTTATATTGACCTTGTGAGTATGCATACTTACTAAATTCTCATATGAGATGTAGAGTTTTTTGGATTTTCTACCAAATCAATCATATTATCCATGAATAAAGAAAAGTTTAATTCCATTTCAGTCTAAATGTCTACTTATTCATTTTTCTCACCTTATTCACAGCTAGGACCTTCAGTTCAATGTTGAATAGAAATGGTGAGAATTGGATTTACTTCCCTGTTCTCAGTCTTAGGAGAAAGCCGTTTATTCATTCACCTTACAATGTGATGTTAGCATTAGCTTTTTTATGAATGCTCTTTTCAAGTTGAACATGTTCCCTTCTGTTCCTATTTTGCTAAGAGGATTTTTATCAAAAATACATGTTGGATTTTATCAAATGATTTTTTCTGCACTTACTGAAATAATCACATGGTACTTCTACATGATTCTGTTAAAAAGGTGAATTACACTGAGGGATTTTCCAAAATCAACCATCTTTGCCTTCCCCTGGTAAACTCCATATGGTGCATATATTTCCGTATGTTGTGTTATACTATTATATATTGCTACATTGGATTTGCTGTTTTTTTAAAGACTATTGTCTGTGTTAATCAGGACTTTTGATCTGCTGTTTTCTTATAATGTCTTTTTGTTTTTGCTCTCTGGGTAATGTTGGCTCATGAAATGAGTTTGGAAGTGTTTTTCCTTTATTTTTTGAAGGGATTTATTTAAAATTAATATTATTTCTTCTTTAAATGTTTGGTTGTTTTTTTCTTTTGGCCACACTGCACGGCTTGTGAGATCTTAGTTCCCCGACCAGGGATTGAACCCAGGCCCTCACCTGCACCCTCGGCAGTGAGAGCGCAAAGTCCTAACCACTGGACTGCCAGGGAATTCCCTCTTCTTTAAATGTTTATGGTAGAGGTCACTAGTGAAACTATCAGTGGAAAAGGTTTTAGTTATGAAATCAGTTTCTTTAATTATTATAAGGTTATTAAATTCTTAAACTTTTTCTTCACGCAGTTTTGGTGTTTGTGTCTTTCAAGGAATTTGTTCATGTTTCCTATGTTAGTGAATTTGTTAGTGTAATGTTCATAATATTCCTTTATCATCCTTTCCTATCTGTAGGATTTGTAGCAGTTTCCTTTAATTTCTGATAATGGCCATTTGTGTCTTCTTTTTTCTTGATCAGTTTAGCTAGAGTTTTAAAAATTTTATAAATAAAATTAATTATATTAAATAATTTTGTTACTTTGTAAATAGGAAGGAAATTTTAAACTTTTTTTTCTTTTCATTGTAAGCATTTAATGCTGCAAATTATCCTCTAAGCATTGGTTTAGCTACGTTCCATAAATTATGTTGTGTTTTCATTATCTTTCAATTAAATTTTTTGTCTATTTTCCATTCTGATTTATTCCTGTACCCATGGAACACTTAGATATAGGCTGATCAGTTTCCAAATAGTTGAGTGATTATTGAATCTTGTTTATGGTATATCTTCATGAATGTTTCATGTGTACTTGAAAAGAATGTATATTCTAGTGTTATTGGATGGACTGCGTGCTCTCTCTCTATATATATATTTATATATAGATATATAAACTGATATATGTATATATCAGTTGGTTATTGTTTTTCAAGACATATTTATCCTTACTGATTTTTTTTTTTACTTATTTCACTTATTGAGAGGGATGCCTAAAATCTCATATTTGTGATTGTGAATTTTTTTTCTCTGATCTTGTCAGGTTTTGCTTCATGTATTGAAGCTGTTAATAGGAGCATAAATTTTTAGGATTTTTATGTATTCTTCATGAATTGATTCTTTTATTATGATATTTCTATTTTTAACTCTGGTATCATTTGTTGCTTTCAAGTCTGCTTTGTCTGATATCACCATAGCCCCTCCATCGTTCTTATAATTAGTGTTTGTGTGGCATATCTTTTTTCGTTCTTTTACTTCTAAGCAATCTGAGTCTTTGTAGTTAAAGTGTTTTGTTGTTGTTGACATCATATGCTTGTCTCTTAACCAGTTTGACAAGTTTTGTCTTGTGATTGGTTGAATGTATGTATACCATTTTGCTATTTATCTTCTTGTAGTGTAGGTCTCCTGTTGATTAATTCTCCCAGCTTTAGCTTATCTGAAAAAGGTCTTTAATTTCCCTTCATTTACAAAGGGTGTTTTCACTGGGTATAGAATTCTAGATACTTTTTCTTTCAGCATTTTCGCAATGTAGGTCCGTTTTCTTGTGGTTTGCATAGACTCCACTGAGAAGTTTGTTGTCATTCTTAACTTGTTTTCCCGTGTGTAATGTGTTGTTTTTTTCTCTGGCTTCCTTTAAGATTATTTATTAGTGGTTTTTAGCAATTTTATAACCTTAGTATGGTTTTCTTTGTTTTTGTCCTGCTTGTGGTTTACTGAGCTTCCTCAAACCTGTGGGCTTATGATTTTTCATCAACTTTCAAAAATTTCCAGCCATTCAAATACTCTTCTTTGCCCCCTTCCATCTTGGGATTCAAACTATGCCTGCATTGCATTCCTTAGTAATTTTCCACGGGACACTAAGGCTATGTTTATTTTTTTCTCTTTTTGCTTCATTTTGGATACTTTATATTTCTTTATTACTATTATTATCACATTCCTTAATCTTCTTAAAGTGTCTAATCTGCTATAATTCTATTCAGTGAATTACCCATTTTAGACCTTGCATTTTTTAAGTTCTAGAAATTTCACTTGGTTATTTTTTTAATATATATATCCTCCATTTCTTTCCTTGTTTTATCCTTGGGCATGTTTATAATAGCTATTTTAAAGTCCTTGTTTGCTAGTTATATTATCTCTAAGTATCTTTTTATTTACTGAGTTTTTGTTGCAATTATGGGATCACGTTTTTCTGCTTCTTTCCACATCTAGTAATTTTTAGTTTAGTATTTATTTAGAATGTCTAGATTTTGTTCTCTTTCTTTAAAATGTATTGCAGTTTTCTTTGGCTGGCAGCTAAACTACTTGCAGATTAGTTTGATCCTTTTGAGGCTGTGTTTAAGCTCTGTTGTGGCAAGTCTAGAATAGCTAGACTTTAGAGTTCAGCTTTTACACTAGAATGTTACCACTCTAGTGTCTGTACTGCATTCCTTGGGTGTTGACTGAGATCTCAGTGCTGTCTGACTGGAATTTGAACATGTCACAGTCAGTTACAGTTCCCTGGTAGTTCTTTTCCCAGCCTCATGGAGTTTTCCTCTACCCATATATAGTTTAATACTCAGCAGTAGATTCCAAATCTACGTAGGGATTTGTATAGATTTTGAAGATATTTCTGTGTCTTCCTTCCTTTTGGTACTTTGCCTTCTCAGACACTGATCTCAGAAACTGAACTGCTTGGGTTCCTACTTCCTATACCACAGTTCAGAAGTTGCCTTCAGACAGAATCATCTCATTTATTTTTTTTTGCTAAGAACATTCCATCCAATGACAGTAGAATATACAACTCTGTTTTCAGAAAATGGACAACAAATGTGCTCTTTTTAACTTAAGCTTCTTTAGCTAAAGTTCCTAAAGTCACTTCTGTTGTCAGCAGATGATCTCACCTCCTACTTCTCTGAGGAAGTAGGAAGATGCAGTGTAGGTATCTCACAAAATTAAAACCACTTCGAATTCCCAACTCAGTAGTTCCTCACTTCTGTACCATGTCTTCCTTCCCTTCCTCCCAACAGAAGAAATATCTTTCTGCCTATCTGAAGGTTGATCTCCTCCTTCTAGGCCCTGGATTCCATCTCTTCCTGTCTCTGAATTCATTTATTCTCTTCCTCCTGTTCTTTTATGCTCTCATTTTCTACTGACCTTTTCCCATTAAGAGTTCAGTGCTTAATTTTTTTCCATCTAAAAAACAATCCTTCCGAAACACACAACCCTTCTTTAGCTACCACCCTGTCCTCTTTCTTTTGAAAGAAGAAAGTCAAGGCTTAGTCAAAGTGTTGATTGAATTCAGTCTCCTCCTCTGAAACTTGTGTTTATCAAGGATACCATGACCTCTCATTGCTAAATATAATGGACAGTCTCAGTTCCTAACTTGACAACCCTTTTTCGGTTGACTCTGTTGACCATCCTTTAACCCTCCCTTGTTCATTCTCATTCTTTTAATTCATTAGATGCCACACTATCCTGGTTTTCCTGTTACACCTTAGGCTGTTCCTTCCCAGTTTCTTCAAGGGCCTCTGTTCCTCAACCTAAGTCCTCTGTATTCTGTCTATATTTGCCCATGGTGATCTCATCTATTTTGATGGTTTCAATTAATCTCAGTATACTGATGATGCATAATTATACATCCCCAGTTTAAGCTCTAGACCCATACAGCCAAACTGTTATCAATTCACCAATTTTACTAAGATGTCACATAGGCACTTCAGACTCAGCTTTTCCAGAACCAATCTCACTGTATCACACCCCAAATTCTGAACATATTTGTATTTGTTTCTTATTGCAGCTGTAACAAATTATCATAAATTTAGTGGCTTAAAACAACACACATTTATTATCTTTTAGTTCTGCAGGTCAGCAGTCTGACACAGGTCTCACCTAGATAAAATGAAGGTGTCGAGAGAGCTGTGTTCCTTTTGGAGGCTCTAGGGGAGAATCTGTTTCCTTGCCTTTTTTTACAGCTTTTAGTGGCTGCATCTTCAAAGCCAGCAATGGCTGCTCAAGTCTTTCTTACACTGTATCACGCTGACACATCTCTTTTTTGTAGTCAAATCTCCCTCAACTTCCCTCTTACTAGGACAGTTGTGATTACATTAGGCCTACTAGATAATCCAGGATGCTCTCCCCACCTCAGGGTCCTTAATTTAATCGCATCTGGAAAGTCCCTTTTACCATGTAAGGAAACAGATTAACAGGTTCCAGGGATTCAAGGATTAGGACATGAACATCTTGGAGGGCCATTATTCTTTCTACCATATTGCCTTAGTGAATATCCTCACTCATCCAACCTAAAAGCCTGGCGGTCCTTCTTGTTTTCATCCTCTTTCTCACCTGCCTCACATCTAGTCAGTCACCAAGTCCTATCACTTCTGTCTTCATAATTGTTCCATTTTTGTCTGTCCCTACAGCTCCTACATTAATCCAGATCATTTTACTTGTTGGAAATACTGCAGCTAGTTTTCTGCTTCTTGTCTCTCCACTTTTATTCCATTCTTCACATATCATTACAATCATCTTTATGAAATGTGAATCTGTGTATTTTGCACCCTTGCTTAAGACCTTTTGCTGGTTCCCCATTGTTCTATCTAAGGCATTGAAGACCCTTCTTCATACTCAGGCTTTACTTTTCTTATTTAATGTCATCTTTCTCTACTCCCTCCACAGGCTGTCAGCAAGCTGTAATGAACATTTGTGGAGTAAGAAAAGAGAATATATACTCTCTCAGTCTAGAACAGCAGTAGCCATTAGAACATTCTGTGGTGGTAGAAATGTTTTGTATATGCACTATTCAGTATGGTAGCCAGTAGACACATGTAGCTATGTATTAAGCACTTGGAATGTGGCTAGTGTGACTGAGAAACTGAACTGTTAATTTTATTAATTTAATTTTAAGTTAAATAGCCGCAAGTGACCAGTGGCAACCTTTTTGGATAGTGCATATCTAGACAGTGGTTCTCAACTGGAGGCAGTTTTGCCCCCCAGGAAACATTTGACAATATCTGGAGACATTTTTGTTTTGCTACCAGTTGAGTGGGTAGAGGACAAGTATGCTGTTTAAACATCCTGTAAAACACAGGACATCACTTTATCAGCCCAAAATTGTCAGTAGTGTTAAAGTTGAGAAACTGTGGTCTAGACTATCCTCTCTTTTTTTTTTTCCCTCTATCTAGTTATATTTTAAGATTCATCTTAGATATCACCCCTCGGAAAACCATCTGTGATTTATCAGGTCTGAGTCTGATACATTTTCTGTCCCCTAATGTCCTGTGCTTACCTTTATTTGTTTTACGCAGTCACCTCTATGATAGTCATAATCAGCATTTTTATTTGTTCTTGGCTTCTTGAGTGTAGGAACATATTGGAATATGCCCAAAGGCACATGAGGATGATCAATAAATACTTGTTAAATGTATGAATGAGTATAATCTAACGACTCAATTATTAAACATATTGCAATGTAAAATGTAAAGAAGTGTTACCGCCTTCAGTTGAGGCCTCCTTAGAGACCATATACTTGATAAAACATTTGAATTTATTTGTTGGAATTACCTCACAGTTTGCCCGTAAGAACAGAAACTGGTCTCATTCCTTTAGAGGGAAAGAACTTTTTTTTTTTTCCTGGCATTCTCCTCTTTTCCCCTGTTCTTCTCAGCTAGGTATTTCCCTTCCTCCTACACTAACCTGTTAAGAGAGAACCAGCCAAAACCACTCCCACTCATCCCCAGAGTACAGATGGGGAACTGAAACTTTATTGCATAGATTCAGGAAGGATTTAAGCAAGTAAAGTGGGATAAATAGTTCAGAAACTAAGAGAAACTGGCAGCATAACAGAATGGCTCAGAGCTGAAGCTATAGAATGACACAGTCCTGAATTTGAATCTTTGCCCCTACCATTATTGCCATTATTGTCTGATTTTGGACAATTTTAACCTATTTTAGTTTTTTTTTTTTTTAGTTATATTTTTAAAGGTGATAATAATAGTACCTAAGCCACTGAGTTACTGTGAATATTAAAGGAAATAACAACTGTACTTGTTACAGGCATACCTCAGAGATGCTGAGGGTTTAGTTCCAGTCCACTGCAGTAAAGTGAATATTGCAGTAAAACGAGTCACACAAATTTTTTGGTTTCCCAATGCATATAAAAGTTATCTTTATGTATATGTATGTCTGAGTCATTTTGCTTTGCACCTGAAACTATCACAGCATTGTTAATCAGCTATACTCCAATATAAAATAAAAAGTTTTAAAAAGAAGTTATTTTTATACTATACTGTAGTCTTTTAAGTGTGTGATAGCATTATGTCTAAAAAAAATTGTACATACCTTAATCGAAAGATACTTTATTGCTAAACAATGCTAACCCTCATCTGAGCCTTCAGCAAGTCTTAGTAGTAATATCAAAGATCACTGATCACAGATTACCATAACAGATATAATAATAATGATGGAAAACTTTGAAATACTGTGAGAATGAACAAAATGTGACTCAGAGACGCAAAGTGAGCAAATAAGATTGGGAAAATGGTGCTGATAGATTTGCTCAACGCAGGGATGCCACAAACCTTCAAATTGTAAAAAACACAATGTTTGCAAAGTGTGATAAAAGGAAGCTCAATAAAAGGAAGTATGCTTACAGTATAAATACAGTGCCTGGTACATCGTAAGCACACATGACAGCTTCAGTTGAAGGTGTTGTATGTGTAAATTGTTAATGTGGATCTAATTGACTTTATTGCCACACATTTATGTTTCTAGAAGTCTAAATGTTAGTCAGGGATAACATTTTATGTTCATCATCACAAAACTTACCATTTAAGAATGAATGCTTACCGTATGGAACCAATGAGGGGAGAATATTGAACCCCTCAAACATAGACAGTGGAAGACAGAGAAGTTGGGAATCACCTGGCTAAAGCTGCCTGGAAGCCAGAAGGTACATATTGTAGAACAGCTGCCAGTATCAACACTCTATGCTCCCTCCCCCTTCAGGCCTTTGTAGGTGCTGTTTCCTCTGCCACCTGTACCCTTCTCAGATTTCTTCACTTGGATAACTCCTAGTCCTTTTGGACTTGGCCCAAAAACCCTTTTCGGAATGCTTTTTATCTATTAGGAATGCATTCAGTTGTAGATAAGAGAAAACCCCAACTATTGGTGACTTAAAGAAATAAGAGTTTGTGTCATCTAATAAGTCCAAAGTTAGGCATCCAAGAGTGGTACAGTTAACTCAGTAATGCCACTGGAATCCTAGGCCCTTTGTTTTTTGCTGTGTCATCTTTTATCCTGTCATGTCATTGATGGCTGCTGCACTTTCACGCCTTCTGTCCAAATGCTAAGGCAGGAAGAAGGGAGGAAGGGTCAAAGGGCTTTCTTCTAGGGAAGCTCTGTCTTTGTTTTCAGTACAGGACTTCTGTTTCAAAAACCCACTTCAGGAACTTCCACCTCCAGGGTAATGTCACTTGGGGGCCTCGAGCTGCAATGGAAACTAGGATATGTAGTTTTTTGTTTTCTAGCCTCTATACCTACTAGAAGAAGACCAAAAAGAAGGTGGTTAGCAATATACGTCTGAGTCCAGCCTGTCTGCCATACCTTCTCATGTTAAGGTCCCCTGCTGTCATGCACCTTATAAAAAGCTTTATACCGCTGTTAAAGCTCTTACCATATAGTATGCTAATCCCCAGATTAATTGGTTTTCTTCCCCAAGAATAAGCTTTTGGTAGTAAGGACTGTGTCTTACGGTCTTGGTATCCTCAGTGCTTAGCAGTGTCTAGTACGTGGAAGACACTCAGTAAATATTTGCTGAATGATTATCCACAAACAATAATTATCAAAAAGAATGTATAATATGCACATAATATCCCCAGAGTTTCTTTATACGTGTTGTTGTTATTATTATTAACATTTATTATTTATTATCATGTGCCAGACAAGTGCTTTACATATTTTATCATTCACCCCTCATAATTTGCCTATGAGGTTAATCTGTTATCCTCATTTTACAAATGAAGAAACAGGCTCAGACAGGTTAAGTAACTTACTCAAGGTCATAAAACTTGCTAATTGATAAAATTGGGCTTGTAATCCAGATCGTCTGACTCCAGAGCCCAGGCTTTTAAAAAACTGTGATATACATAACATTTTTAAAGTGTCTGAAATATTAGGTTATTATATATGAATTTTTAAGAATTCTACTTCTTCATCTTCCTGTAATTAAGAAATGTTCCTGAAAGTAATTATCCACTTTGAAAATAAATCTGAAAAGAAAAAATGTAAAGCTGTCCTCATTATCTTACTGAATTTTAGTAGTCAGTAATTCTAAATTCAGTCTCTTTTTTTGCAAGCAGGTTGCTTGAATGCCATTTTAAAAACATAATATGCTCATTAAAACAAAATTGCTAAAATGATTTCAACTATTTAAATTGATTACAATTGTGAAGACTATGGTGCTGTGAAATATGCTAGAAGGGACAAATAGAAAATTGTATCTGTGCTATTTTTAAAGCCTAGTATTTTGCCTGCTTATCAGTAAAGACAAATGGAAAATATTTGCAGAAGCATAATTGTGAACAGAGTTTTTTGTTAATATTTTAATGCTTTTGCAATAAAACAATTGATTTTTACTTAATTTTAATAGTAATCAACATGACTTAAACTAAATTTCTCATGAGTTGTAACAATTTTAGATCTATAATGTCATTATATATTTGTAAAGCTGATCCAATTATATTTTTCATAACCAGCTTAATAGTCAAGGCAAAAATCTTACCATTGATACTTCCAACCCCCTAGGATTAGCTAGACCTCAGCAGACTTTGAAAGCTGCTCATTCCGTATTACCTAGGCCCCTTATTTTAGTTGAATGAAAGTTGGACTACCTGAAAGCTATAGCGAGGCCTAAAATGTGAGAGAAATAATTCTGAATGTTTGATGGAGAAAAGGCCTGGTTTGGTGAGGCTCAACCACAGAAGGATGGGAAATAATAGTTAATTTCCCAAAATATGGTCCTTGGAAGAATAATTCCATAGGATGTTAATATGCAAAAAAGGTTCCAAAAGTCAAATATGTTTCATGAACTCTGGATTGAAGGATGTGTCAAGAGCTGTTATTAATATACTGCTGTGTATTGTGAATCCCAACAAATATTCAATATATACAAGACTTTTTTCCCCTCATAAAACTTCTCATGAAACTGATGTTCATGAGAAGACACACTATTTGGGAAGTGATTGATAAAACTGATAGGGTAAGTTTCTGCACTAGAGAGAGAAATTATTTTCCATGTGCTATCCAGAACTATCAGGATATTGAGAACTTCCTGTTTATATTACTGTATATTAGGTGTGTATGCTACCAGGAAGCAATCTTTCACCAGTTCTAATGTTGAGGTCCCCTATATTGATTAGTTGTGTTGGAGTTACTAGAACTAACAAGAGAGGGGGGAAAATGACCGTATATTTTGGTTCCCATTAGGAAAAGCTAATGTAAATATTAAAACAAATAACATTTCGCTTATCAGGAAATCAGTTGAAAGCAAGAAGAAAACTATTTCTGTCTCATGGACTGGGCAATTCAACAGCAATCCTAGTAAGATTATAGAGATAAGAGTAGACAATCTTTGTTTACTTTTTTTCCCATCAGCTGGAGAGATAAAAGGCTTAAAAGGAGGAATAAGGGAGGCTAAGTACAGTTGACCCTTGAACAACACAGTTTTGAACTGCTTGGGTCCCTTATATGCAGATTTCTTTTGCTAAATATGGTAGTACAGGATCTGTGGTTGGTTGAGTCCCCAAATGCAACTGTGGTATGGAGGGCCAACAGTGAAGTTATACTCGAATTTTCAACCACAAGGATGGTAGACACCCCTAACCCCCATATTGCTCAAGGGTCAACTGTATTTTAGATCCATTTAAGTCCATATTTTAAATGTCTTAGGAAGAGTATACTGCCTTACTTCTAGGGCTCTCTACTGACCAGTATTCTAAGAGAGGACTCTTATGTATTGCTAGTTACTTCTAAGTTTAATAAATGCAGTGTTGACGAGTTAACATGGCCTAATAAAGCATGTGCTTTACAGAGCATTCTATGCTCTGCACCAAGAAGGCCAAGTAAACTCAACTGGGCAGAAATTGAACATGTCTAATGATTTCCTTGCACAGATAAATCTAAAGACTTCTTGACCGAAGTCTGCTATACTGGGAGAGAGCGAGTTATATTCATGCGAGTTGAACCAAGGAGGACTTTCTAGGATTACCAGTAAGAGAGAGAAGTTGAAAGTGATGTGAGGTTGCCAGAATGCCTATTCCTTCTGGAGGGCTAGAGAAACTTGAAATTTGGTGACAGATGCCATCATTCAGATTATTCTGTAGTGAGGCAGGTTCCCTACAGGGGAGAACTCTCAATAGGGTCCTCTTGCAAGGGAATACAGTAGAAAACTTGAAAGGGTAAGATTGTAGGGAATCAATCAATAGTCAGTGTGTGTTAGGTTTTGAATGCTGATTAAGTAGTCCTTCAGTACTCTGCTGTCGCCTCCCACCCACGCTGGACTAGTTTGTCCTCCCTGGGGGAAATGAACAATAATTAACAGTCTAAGCTATGTTCTATAAAAACTTTCCTTCTGTAATGGACACCAAAGTCTATTATTAGATGAATCCTAAGAACCAACTTTCTGGGCACACGTGAGTTGTCCATTATAAATGCTAAAACCTGGAAAGAGAATCACAATGGAGGTACTAACTACCCCATCTGAAAAACCCTGTTTAGCACAGTAATAAGTTGGTTAGAAAACAGGCAGTGGGGGGAGCAGGGCAAGCAATCTGTCTGTAGCAAGTCTATTCATTTATCATGGATATCTAAGTAGAGGTTCAACATTACTTACATTCTCACCAGGGTCCTATCTGGAACATTGCAGTAGAGAATATTACCCTGGGTATAACCTTTCCAGTTTCATTTCATCTTGGCTTATAGCATCTTATTCATATAGCTTACTCTGAATCGAAGTACTGTACATTCCAGAGATCCTGGATTTTAAAACATATGGTTGCTATGGACTGGATGGTGATAGCAAGCAGGCCTGGTCCAGCAACTCAAGCATCTTGGTGCTTATGGCCCTGGAAGGAATCAACCCTTAACCCTGTAGACCTGAGGAGCTAAACTGGAGACCCGCAGACTAGATCCATTCCACAGAGGTGTTTCCTTTGGCCCACGGTAACATTTTCTAAATTTCAAATTGGTTGCCATATTTCAAATTTGAAATTTTAAAATTGGGAGAGTTCACAGAAAAAAATCAGGAGTCTGGCCTCTCTGAAAACTTAGGGCACTGATGAGTCTTTATTTCTATATGATGTGTATTTTCCAGTTTTCTTGCATTTTCCTGCCATGCATTTAACTCCTAAACATATATATTTTTCTTACCTGTAGTCTAGTTTAATCATTTGCATTACCTACCTGGCATTTGAGCTTCTGACCTCTGTGTTAGATCCTTTGGGGGCAAGATTTTCCTGAGAGCCATTCATCACAGGATTGGAGGAGCCATAATAGTATGTATGAGGACAGATAATGAGAAGGCAGCCTCCATTTTTGTCTCTTAGTAATGTGACCTCTTTACTGTCAGTTCTTGCCCTGCCTGGCCATTACAGCAGTCAGTCAGTAGAAAGCAAAAGTAGGGTAGAACAAAGGATAATGGTAAAGATCTTTGAGAAGCTTTCCTATTGGTTAGCTACTGTGTAAAACGTTTTATCTTCATACTTCCCAATGAAACCTTCCCTGACCTCTCTAGTTTAAATTGTACCCGTTACCAATACTTATTCTTTATAGCATTTATCATTATCATGTAACGGATGTTCTACTTTTAAATTTTATTCTCTGTCTCCCTGGTACTAAAATGTAAGGTCATGCATGTCTAAAGCATAGTTGGCACTCAATACTCAATGAATGAATGAATGAATATAATCTCATTTAATTTTTTAAACTTTTCAAATCTATCCCATAGTTAATGTTTTAAGTTAGAAACCAATTCTTTTAATGTGCCTACTGCTGAAGTGGTTGGATGAGAAGTAAAAGATATGTGAAGCAGGGTGTAGGATATCTGCTTCCTGAGAACCAGACTAATGTTACTAGAGTGGGACTTTCTAAGACAGATGACACACTCCCAGAAATACATTCGAGTAACTTGCTCAAGGGAGAATTTTTCACAAAAGGCACACCTCCTCTCCTGCCCTCCAGAGATATATGTTACTGAGGGGGCATGTATGAGGTATATACAATTTGAAAAGACTTCTTTCCTCCCTTTCCTCCTTTATGGAGGAAAGCATGCTTTCTCACCTCAAATCCTTGCTATAATGAATACTAAATGATGACCAAGGTCAATTTCCTGACCCAGTATTGATTGAAACTAAAAATTTTGTTTGGACTATCTAATTAAAATACATCAGACTTGAAAAAGGCTCGTTGTTAGAATAGAAGATAGGGTTTATCATGTGATGTAGCACTGGGGTTACTCTTAGTAAAGACCTAGCTTAGAATCTGACTTTTTCCTTTCAACCACTTGGTGGAGAGGAAATGAGTAACTTTCAAGAGAGCTACTTTTTTTTTTTTTTTTTTTTTTGTGGTACGCGGGCCTCTCACTGTTGTGGCCTCTCCCGTTGCGGAGCACAGGCTCCGGACGCGCGGGCTCAGCAGCCATGGCTCACGGGCCCAGCCGCTCCGCGGTATGTGGGATCTTCCCGGACCGGGGCACGAACCCGTGTCTCCTGCATCGGCAGGCGGACTCTCAACCACTGCGCCACCAGGGAAGCCCAAGAGAGCTACTTTTGTGTAGATTTTACCTGTCCTGGCAGGGGTTGGGGCATGGTGCTTGCTGACAGAGGGGCTGGATTTAAATAGCTGCATTTGCTTTGTTTTTTGAGTATCACAAAAAGAAATCATCTGTATAGGGCCATGCCATCCATTCAGAGGAATTTGAACCTTTTATTCCTTTTTATTTACATCAAGTACATGAGTTATTTTATCCCTCAGTATGGGAGGATAATATAGTTATAATGTTTTCAGTTCTTTGGGTTTTCTCCTGTTAGGAATTCAAGTGGACTAAATTGCCGCTAAGGCCCAAATCATGAGTTCTGGTTACTTTTCTCTTTCGTAATTGTAAAGAATGCCTTTATCATTGTCAGCTAGCTTTCAAATTCATTTTATTGCCACTAAGAGGAATAGGATAGACCAAGATGGCAATCTCTCACCCATTTACCTGAAATAAGCCCAATTTTCATTAGTACCTTTATATTCAAAGAATGATACAATACACAATAATGCGTTTTGATAGAAAACAAATGAATTCTTATAGTATTCTAGTTTTTCTATTTGTTCATTTTAAGTTATTTTCAGACTTACAGAAAAATAAACTAAGGGGGAAAGAAGGAAAGGTTACTAGGAGCAGAGACAGGAATTAAAGAACTAACTTTTCCTCTGTGGCCTACACCTTGGTTGAGGCTGCAGCTTTGTGATCTTGAAGAATCAATTAGAACAAATCCAGTTTTCCGGAAACGTAATAGTAGCTGGGCTCCCAGGGACTATCCTTTCTTTCCATGCCATAAAAACAAAAACAAACAGACAAAAAAACTTTAAACACAGTGACTAGAAAGACCTAAACCTTATCCTTCTTGCTAGTGCCCTCAGCCTTATCCCCAACCAATAGTAGAACCCTAGGATCTTCTCAAACAGCATACAGAAACATTGATAATAACCTTTGCCTCACCTAAATGACCCAGAGAAAGATTACATGATCATTCCGTGATGCTCACTTTTTGTAGCATTTAACTATGGGCAGAAGTATTCTCCCTAGAGATGGCTCTCATTTGAATCCTGTTTCAAAGGGACTCAAATCTATAGGTTTATTGTACCCTCTGCCTATTTGAACCCTAGCAATATGCCCTTGTCTCAGCATTGCATTTGGTTTTTAGTCATCTGGGCATTTACGTAGCTGTGGTACTTGCTACCATGTTATTCATTATTTCAGTTTGAGGGATTTAGCTTCCTTTTTTGTTAAGCCCTAAAAAAAAAAAATCAAGAGAGTATATTTTAGGGCACATTTATAAAAAATGACCACATGCTTCTCATAGCAGGTTAGGAAACTGAAAATTAAGAATTCTAAGCAAAACGAATTGAAAAATAGAATCCTTATACCTTGACCTTTTTCTCTATCTTCCTTATTCAATCCTGTGGAAGGACAGCTTTCACAACTGCTGGGGCCTGAGAGAATGTAATATCAGGTATGTTCATTGTTTCCATAAATTTTTTAAAAGGCTATAGAATAAGGTTCTACTTTCCCATTCAAGTCCTTCTGTCAGTGATGCTGGTCAAGAAAGAGGCCTTTTAGTAACTGTGCTCCGGAATCAGTGTCTCTTGTCGGGGAAGAAATAATTAGAATTTTTTTCACATTTTGTTTTGTTTCTGAAGTTTACAAAATTAAAAAACAAATTCAAGTCTGATTATCCTGTCATTGTATATATTTTCGCTCCTTACCTGGTAACTTAACTGAAGAAACTGTCAAACTGGAGAATTTAAGTTTCTGGATTTTAAGCTAACTGTTCTAAATACAAATTTAAATTAAAAATTCTTCTAAAACCTTTTTCTGATACTAGTTTGAAAAGTAAAATTTAAAGAAGTAATCATGAATGTGACACCCTGGTTGGTCATCTTCCATCAAGACTCCGTCATTGTCAACCTGACTAGTTCCTTGAAAGGTGTTTATACATCTCAACAGGAGTTTCTGCTTCTTTTGGAAATAAAGATAATGATCCGTTAAGGATTTGCAGGAAAGCTCCTCAGTTAAGTCCTTACTTGTTACCATCTTTATAACCATCAACCCTTCCCCAGTTTTGTGACCTTTTAAAAAAAAACAAACCTGAATAACACCTGAGAGCAAAGTCTCATAACAAGAAACACATCACTGCAAAGAAATTTATTTCAAACAGGGAAAACCTTTTTTAGTAATGTTTGAGAAATTGTGGGGTAAACCTGATTCAGGTTGTTCCCTAAAAACCGGAGCAGATCTCTCCACTCAGACTACCTTATAACTGTATTCTATGCCAGTAAATAGTGGGAACGTTTTTCCTTACCGTCTGAAGGTTTTCAAGTTCTAGTAATAAGACATTGAAAATTCTACCTGGTTCTCTGCAATTCTTCTGGTATGTTTTGACAGTTTGGAGGTGGATGTCCTGAGCAGACAAGCTGAAGCACTAAAAATTAACTCAGTTTTCTGAAATATAGAATATTGTTTCAGGTATTTTTTTTAATAACGGAAGACAAATGGAAAGTTATACATTTTTTTCCAAGTCCAACCTAGGGAAAGCTTTTATTTCTGACCTATTCTGCTTAGATTCATTCCTTTCTCTCTAGTATCACAGTTAATCAGAAATATTTTCTAACTTCAGTTACATCTTGATGGCTCAGGAAGGAATAGTGTCTACATTTTTCTGCACTTAGACCCTGACGAAAGTCAGTGCTGGTGGAACATTGTCTTCAGTAATTTGTGGTCAAGTCTGATGCTCACATAAAATCTAGGAACCTTGCTCTTGTGGTATACCTCTTAAGCTAGTGGAGGTCACCAGGCAGAATATTTCCTAAATTTCTTAAGATACCTTGCTTTTTCAAATAAAAGATTCTATACTTGTTGATAGAATTTGAATTATAAACTCTTTTGCCAAAATCTGACTTTAAGCAAGTATATATTTTAAAATAATATTTATGTAATAATAATACCTATTATAGATACCTTTTATAAATTTATTTTAATCCTCACAAAAATATTATGGGCATTTTATCACTGTTTTACAGACTTGAAAATTAATGCTCATCTTGCCTAATATCACAGAGCTAATGAGTGGCAAATCTGGAACTCTTCTGATTCTGTATCCTGTACCTTAGCACTATATCCTACTGTTTTAGATACATTAGATTTGAAAGGTCCACCAATCAAGCTCAAGTAGCAGCTGCTTTATTCATCTATAATACATGATATAGCTCCTTTATCCTCACTAACTATTAATTTATCAATATGAGACTTGCCTATTAACCTCGGATTTCTAAAAGTTCCATCAAAGCCGCTTTATTACTACACTCATCAGTTACTGGGAGATATTCTTATATGAAAAGTCTGTTTCACAAGTTCAAGAAGGATCAGTGAATCATACATTTTGCTATATGATCCTCTCAAGGATAAGTTGCCAGATTTTTTCTAAGTTAAATTCCAACTCAGTGAAAGTTGTTTTTAAATACTGAAAGTAAAAACAGCATTATTTTTAACCTTTAATAAACAAGAATCCCATAATAGATGTGGCATGAAAATTAGAATTGGTGAATCATTCAATAAATTATACTTGGAAAATTAGCTAACCTTGAGGAAAATTTTTAATTAGGTTTCTACTTCATAACTTAGAGAAAAATAAATTTTAGGGGAATTAAGTACAATACCTAAAGACCTAAATGTGAAAAACAAAACTTTAAAAAGAAAACATGGGATATCTTGATGACATTGGGATAGAGAAGGATTTCAAAATAAGATACAACAAAGCACAGATTATAAATGAAAAGATTGATATATTTGACTGCCTGGAAATTAAAAACTTCTCTGCATCTCAAGACTCCAAAAACAAAATGCAAATACAAGCTACAACTAGAGAAGATACTAGCAACACTTCTAAGCGATAGAAGATTACTATGTGGACTACATAGTAAATATTCCCATCATTAAATGTGTAGTTCCTTGAGCAGTGGTTCTTCAGATGTGATCCTCTGACTAGCAGTATCAGCATCACTGGGAACTTTTTAGAAATCCAGGTTGTCAAGGTCCCTGCTCCAGACTACTGAATCAGAAACTGTCATCTTTAACAAGCTCTCCAGGTGATTCTGATGCATGATAAAATTGGATAGCCATTGTATTAGAGTAAACTCAAATGGTAAATAATATGATAGTCTCATCGTCAATCAGAAAATGTAAAATAAAACAGATACTTTTTCATACTTATAAGATTAGCTAAAATGGAAATCTTAAGTTTTAACAAGGATGTGGAGAAACTGTAGCATTGCTGTTGGAAATATAAATAGGCATAACAGTTTTGGCGAGCAATTTGGGAATACCAACAAAGTTGAAGATGGGCATCTTATATGACCAAGTACTTCTACTTTTAGGGAGGTTCGTACTGTAGAAAAAACTCCCACTCAAGGACACAACAGTCACAAATAAAATTTTTTATTGCAGCACTCTTTGAAATAATGAGACTTTATAACAACTGTCTGTCATAAAGAAATGGATAAACTGGTTTCAGTCCATATAACAAACACTACTGTATAATCTAAAAAGTGAAAGAATTCTGAAGCAAATATGGTAAAAAGTTAGCATCTTTTAAATATGGATAGTGATACATGTGTACTACTTTGTATACTTTGGTTGAAATACTTTATCATTTTAAATTTAAAAATTAAATGGAGTATTAAATATTAAAAGGAGTACCATCTGGCTCTGTCTTACATTTCAGGATTCTGCTTCAAAAGGTGATTGAGTTTGGATAAACCAGAATCTTCGATCTAGCTGAGGGGGGAAGGTGTAACTAGATACCGAAAAACTGTTTTTTAGCAATCAATAAATGCAAATTAATTGAGTATAAATCCCTGAGTAATTGCTGTGGCCCAAAGTAAAGGGACAAACAGGCATATTATAGGACCTTGTGTACAAAATCTATTAGAGCTGAATTTTTTAACTAGGTTTTTTTTTTTTTTTTTAAATAAAGTGGGAGAGAGCATGAAGGCTGTATATTCTAAACTGGTACTTCTTAACTTTTTTTAGCCCATGTCTCATTTTGATAAACATAAATATCTTATATTCTTGGTTAATATAATTTGAAATTTCAAAATATGTTAAATACTATTCTAAAAATGAGTAAATGAAAGCTTTTGTGATTAGAGAGGAGCCCAGTTCCTCTCTCAACGTTTTTATCTGCATATCTAAAAGGGATCTTCAGTTCTCTCAGAAGTGCTAGGGGGAAAGGTCTGACTTGCTATATTAAGCAGGATGGGCAAGGCTATGCTGCTGAAACAAAAGAAGCTTGAAATATCAGTGGCCTAACCAGAAGAACTTATTTTCATTCACACTACCTGTATAGCACAAATCATTGGAGGACCCTGTTCCACGTAGTCCCTCAGGAACCCACATTGACAGACATTGCCATGTTATAGCCTCACCACTGAAACACAGGACTGCCAAGGTGCCACAAAGGGGGAAAAAGGATATAGAGGTGACACATTGATTCTTAACTATGTCAGCTGAGAAATGAAATGCATCACTTGTGCTAAGTTCATGGCCCTAAACTAACTGCAGAAGAGGCTGAGAAATGTAGGTGAGCAGATGGAATATTTGATGAACTGTCTCTGTTCCTTATTCTCTTAACCACTTTACTTACACCTCATAGAAAGAATTAGATAGCTCCATGCTCTCGTTCTTCATGTGAATATTCTTTTTTTTTCTTTCTTTTTTTTTTTTTTTTGCGGTATGTGGGCCTCTCACTGCTGTGGCCTCTCCCGTTGCGGAGCACAGGCTCCGGACGCGCAGGCTCAGCGGCCATGGCTCACGGGCCTAGCCGCTCCGCGGCATGTGGGATCCTCCCAGGCCGGGGCATGAACCTGCGTCCCCTGCATTGGCAGGCGGACTCTCAACCACTGCGCCACCAGGGAAGCCCCATGTGAATATTCTTTATCAGCCAAAGTTTCAGAGGGGAAGGGCATAGGAGTGGTAGAACTCGAACACAAAACTCCACCTTGATCCTCCAAAAGTAACTTGATCTTGTATATTTTGCTTTACACCTTTAATTTTCTCTGGATCATATGATATCAAAGTGAATGTTGAATCTGGTTGTTTGCTATATGCTTTTCTGTCTAGGATGTGAAAGAGCAAAGCACTATCTAGGTCATTTGCAACATTAAGTCTGTAACATTGCTTTGTTTTCATACCCAAAGTTTCTGAAAAACCAGCTACATAAATGTATGCTTATGTAAATGGGATGATCGACACACAAGGTCTGCTTACTTACGGGGAAGTAAACAGGGAGATTTTTACCAAAAATTCTCCAAAGGGGTTTCCTGGCATGTCTTTGACATCTAAATCAAACTTCAGTTCCAAGATCCCTTGGATATCTTCTTGCAAAGATTGAACTGTGTGAGAGAGAAGTCCCCATAAGCTTTTGGGCAAGATTTTCAACGCCAGTAGTGGGAAATCATCACCTTAGTTCATTCAACAGACTAGATAATATTTGAGGTTCCCCCTAAACTTGAAGACATTTTCAGTAACTTTGCTTTGAGAACTTAACTTCTTCAACTCGAGAAAATGAAGACTTTTAAGACTAATGAGTAGAGATGTTGTTGTTTGTCATTTGACGTTTCAGGTCAGATATTCAGATATATCTGTCAAATATGCCAAGTGCTATTAAAAATTGTGATTTTTTAATTGTAAAATACACTTAACACAAAGTTTCTCATTAGTGATATTTATTATAGTATATTCATAATGTTATGTAAACACTGCCTCTACCCAGCTCTAAAACATGATTTCATCACCCCAAAAGGAAACCCATTAAGCAGTCAGTCCTCTTACTCCCCTCCTCCCAGTCCTTGGCAGCCACTAATCTTTCTCTCTCCATGGATTTGACTGTTCGGCGTATTTCATAAAAGTGAAGGCATTTGATATGCGGCTTTTTGTGACTGGCTTCTTTCACTTAGCGTAATGTTTTCAGGGTTTATCCATGTTGCAGCATGTATCAATACTTCATTTCTTTTTATGGCTGAGTTTTTAAATTACAATTTTTTTTAATTTATGCAGTTGGTCTTTTTCCTAATACTCTAAAAATAAAGCAGCTTTGTCCTTCATTTCATAAATGCATCAAACATATTTCTTTTTGACAACCAATGAATCTCCACTTGGAACAGAAAGCTAATTCTTTATTTTTTGGCGACATTGGGTCTTCGTTGCTGCTCTCGGGCCTTCTGTAGTGGCAAGCGGGGGCTACTCTTCGTTGCGGTGCACGGTCTTCTCATTGCAGTGACCTCTCTTGTTGCGGAGCACGGGCTCTAGGCCCGCGAACTTCAGTAGCTGTGGCACGCGGGCTCTAGAGCACAGGCTCAGTAGTTGTGGCGCACGGGCTCAGTTGCTCCATGGCATGTGGGATCTTCCCGGACCAGGAATCGAACCCATGTCCCCTGCATTGGCAGGTGGATTGTTAACCACTGTGCCACCTTGGAAGTCCAAACCTTTTATTCTTGATGTTTAAATCTTTACAAAGTATATCAAATAATCTGAGGTTTAACATACTTGCCAAATGATATTCTTGCCTTGATAATCAAGCAAGGTTAAGGTCTTCTACACCACTGATCATTGTTTTGGAAGCCAGTGATTAGCCGTAAATGACAAGTGTATCCAAAACCAAAAATCCTCGTGGTGAACTCAGCTTTGCTGGACTGGAATGCCATCACTATACACTTGCATCGTTTTGTTCTCATTTGCTTCATAGAATTTTGATAATCAGTTTTAGTAAACTCCCCCAATTTTTTCTTCTGTGTGTTGAGTCCTACATAACAAATAAAAGAGTGATTGACAGTAGTAAGTTTTCATTGTTTGAAAGGCAAAAAAAAGGGGGGCAGCAGTGAGTTTGATCTTTTTCAAAACTATTCCGTCTTTAAATTAAATCTCTTTGGCACTTTATCCTAATTTGGATTATCTTCTGAATTCCTTCTGGAATTTCTTCTCTGTTCTTTTCTCTAGCATATATAAAAATTGAAAACTGTAGCATCCAAGGTTTCTCCAACAGTATGAAGTTTTTTTATTCTTAGTCATCAAAAATGATGTGTTTTTCATTTGATGTTTTTTAAGTGAGGTGTAACTGACAACATTATATTAGTTTCAGGTGTACAACATAATGATTTGATACTTGTATATACAGGTACACCTCATTTTATTGCGCTTTATTACACTTTACAGATACTGCATTTTTTATAAATTGAAGGTTTGTGGTAAGCCTGCCTGCATTGTCAGATGATGGTTAGCATGTTTTTAGCAATAAAGTATTTTTAATTAAGGTATGTACCTTGTTTTTTTAAACGTAATGCTATTGCATACTTGATAGACTATAGTATAGGGTAAAGATAACTTTTATATGCACTAAGAAACCAAAAAATTTGTGTGACTCGCCTTATTGCGGTATTTGTTTTATTGCAGTGGTCTGAAACTGAACCTATAGTACCTCGAGGTATGCTTGTATTGCAGACTGATCACCCCAGTAAATCTAGCTAACATCCGTCACCATACATAAGTTTTCTTACGACAGGAACTTTCAAGATCTACCACCCTAGCTACTTTCAAATACGCAGTACAGTATTATTAATTGTAATCACCATGCTGTACATTATATCCCTATGACATTCATTTTGTAACTGGAAATTTTTACCTTTTTGACCTCCTTCACCCATTTTCCCCACTCCCACCCCCCCACCTCAGGCCACCACCAGTTGTCACTGTATCCATGGGCTCAGGGTTTTTTTGTCTGTTTTGTTGTTGTTTTTAGATTCCGCATACAAGGGAGATCATAACGCTGTTTATCCTTTTTTGTCTCACTTATTTCACTTAGCATAGTGCCCTCCAGGTCCATCCATGTTGCCACAAATGGCAAGATTTCACTCATTATAATGGCTGAATAATATTCCATTGAGAGAGAGAGTTTCTTTATCCAAAAAAAATGATGTTTTATGTTGTGTTCTCTCAGACTTTGCCCATAATAATACGAATGGATTTTTTGGTAACATAATCTATGTTCGATTTAATATGAGAGGCACTGTTGGGATTACGTGGGTGATGTTAACAATATTGAACAAGAGGTATTTTAGGGGTGATATTTATTTATTTATTTTATTGCTTATCTCCATTACATCATTTTATTTTATTTTTTTTAACATCTTTATTGGAGTATAATTGCTTTACAATGGTGTGTTAGTTTCTGCTTTATAACAAAGTGAATCAGTTATACATACACATATGTCCCCACATCTCTTCCCTCTTGCGTCTCCCTCCCTCCCTCCCTCCCTATCCCACCCCTCTAGGTGGTCACAAAGCACTGAGCTGATCTCCCTGTGCTATGCAGCTGCTTCCCACTAGCTATCTCTTACTTTTGGTAGTGTATATATGTCCATGGCACTCTCTCACTTCGTCCCAGCTTACCCTTCCCCCTCCCCATGTCCTCAAGTCCATTCTCTAGTAGGTTTGTGTCTTTATTCTTGTCTTGCCCCTAGGTTCTTCATGACCTTTTTTTTTCTTAGATTCCGTATATATGTGTTAGCTTATGGTATTTGTTTTTCTTTTTCTGACTGACTTCACTCTGTATGACAGACTCTAGGTCCATCCACCTCACTACAAATAACTCAATTTCATTTCTTTTTATGGCTGAGTAACATTCCATTGTATATATGTGCCACATCTTCTTTATCCATTCATCTGTCAGTGGACACTTAGGTTGTTTCCATGTCATGGCTATTGTAAATAGTGCTGCAGTGAACATTGTGGTACATGACTCTTTTTGAATTATGGTTTGCTCAGGGTATATGCCCAGTAGTGGGATTGCTGGGTCATATGGTAGTTCTATTTATAGTTTTTTAAGGAACCTCCGTACTGTTCTCCACAGTGGCTGTATCAATTTACCTTCCCACCAACAGTGCAAGAGGGTTCCCTTTTCTCCACACCCTCCCCAGCATTTATTGTTTGTAGATTTTTTGATGATGACCATTCTGATGGGTGTGAGATGATATCTCATTGTAGTTTTGATTTGCATTTCTCTAATGATTAATGATGTTGAGCATTCTTTCATGTGTTTGTTGGCAATCTGTATAGCTTCTTCAGAGAAATGTCTATTTAGGTCTTCTGCCCATTTTTGGATTAGGTTGTTTCTTTTTTTGATATTGAGCTGCATGAGCTGCTTGTAAATTTTGGAGATTAATCCTTTGTCAGTTGCTTCATTTGCAAATATTTTCTCCCATTCTGAGGGTTGTCTTTTTGTCTTGTTTATGGTTTCCTTTGCTGTGTAAAAGCTTTTAAGTTTCATTAGGTCCCATTTGTTTATTTTTGTTTTTATTTCCATTTCGACAGATAAAAGTGGGGAAAGGCTGGAGGCAGGGAAAGCAAGTAGTTAGACATTTTTAGTAATTCAAGAATCATTGTAAGTTCCTTAAGGGCAGGGCCTATTGTTGTGTTGTTCATCTGTCTATTTCCAGTCTTTGTATAGGTTGTGATACACAGTATAAGTTCATAGTTATAAATCATTTGTGGAACATTGCAGAAAGTAAGCTTAGTGAATAAATAAATGAGTAGATGAATTCTCCTTTATTGTTAAAAGAAAGACAGCTAAAGACTTAAACTAATGTGGTGGCTGGGAAATAGACTAGAAGAACATGGTGGAAAGAGTTAAGAAGGCTAAATGAAGGATTAGAGTGTAATACAACAAGAGGAACAGAACTAGGCAGACTCAAAACTGAACACTGGGAAACTAGAGAAAAGAAGGTGCTAAGTAACAACTGAGAAAGAAAATGCCTGTGTACGTGTAGGGGTTTTTTGTTGTTGTCAAGGGAAGAGTTATGCAGGATAATTGCTGATCAGTCTATCAGATATTAAAGCAAGAGCTAATCGGAAAATACCCCATAGACAGTGGAATGAAAAAAATATGGATTTGAGAGTTAATTGCATGTAATTGATAGACTAAGTCATTCTATGGATAAATTCTAAGATTAAACTGTTTCGTGAATGAATTCTGGTGAGAATAAGAACAGGCTAAATTATATCATTGTAATCTTTTTTAAAAAATTGGATCTATGTTTGAGCTATGCTTTATTGTGTAAGAATAAATTCTGCCACCAAGAATGCCAGTAATCTGTCCATATTTTCCATTGCAATGCAATTCAGTTGTAATGAATATGGCTACCAAAATTTTATTATGTTTTTTTTATTAAGGTAGGATTTGTGGCACATTTAAAGCTATCCTGTGGCAAACTCAGCTGGGAAAGAAAACTATACAGTCCTCTGCATAGCAGAAATTTTCTTAAAGGGTACATTTATAGACAAAATGACAAAGTTGCACAACAGTAGTGATAGACAGTCTTACAAGTAGGTTCTCCAAATAGCATCCACTGTTGCAAGTCAGAGAGTAATTACATCTGCATAGCATGGAACAGATTGTTAGTTGTACTTTGGAACAGTTGGCCCTCCGTATCCACAGGTTCTGCATTCGCGGATTAGACCAACCCTGGATCAGATTTGATTCCTCAGTTATGGAGGAACTGTGCATAAGGAGGACTAGCTATATAACACCATTTTATATAAAGAACTTGTGTATCTGTGGATTTTGGTATCCGTGGAGGGGAGAAGGGGGGTCCTGGAACCAATTATCTACGGATATTGAGGGATAACTATATTTTTAAACCTCAGTTCCACCCCCAGTGATAGTAGCATCATCAGTCACATGTTCTAGATTTTTGAGAAATAGAAAAGAAGCCTAGAAATCATCTCATTCATTTCACATTTCTAAGGAAAATCCGCCAGAGAATGGAAGCCTCATAACCAGTTAAATAGTTAGGCTAAGGCCAACTAATAAATAGTCTCTTGACTCCCAATCTAGTAGTTTTCCTGTAATATTGCACAACCCTCCTTCTTTAAATGTGATTTAAGATGAGAAGTTTTCGTCTAAGCATTGATTTATGGTTTTATTTATACCTAGAATGTAAGAATTAATAGGAAAGTACCATTTTCTCTTACCAACTTTATCACACAACTTGACTGTATTATTTTACTGATAAGAAAAAAGCCTAGATTCTGTTTTCTTTGGCAAGTGATTCATTCCACCTGGTTTAAATTTAGATAGTATTTTTAGGGAGGTGTTAGTAAATTTTGTTGAGGGAGAAACAAGAATTTTTTAAATGATCTTTCTTTTTAATCCTTTTTAACCAGCAAGAAGTTGAGAAGTTTACAGACCTAGAGAAACTCTACCTCTACCTTCAGCTGCCTTCTGGTCTCAGCAATGGAGAGAAAAGGTAATATCACTTCTTGTCTTTGCCTCAGTTACAGTGTTTATGTGTGTGTTGTGGTTGTTATTGTTTTGCACTATTCCTAAAACCATCAGGAAACAGACTGTCAAAACAGTAGATCTTTTTAGTCTTTGATCATATTTGGTTAAGTGTTTACCCATAGTTTTTGATAATTCATTTGTGTACCTGGATGAGTGCTGGGAAATGCAGTTGGGTTATGTTTTATAAGCAGATTAGTGTATTTATACAGTGTGGCAGATTTTGAAAATTGAACAGAAAGCCAAAGAATAAACAGATAAGTATTGTGAGCAATAAAGTGCAAGAGTTTTTTTAGGTACTGTCAGGTAAGCAGATCACAGAGCATAAAAAAGAAAAAAAAATGAATTGCCTGTATGGCACATGAATTTATGATAAATGTGTGATGTTTTAAGTGCTTGCGGGGTATTACTCTATTTTCATTAGTACAAATATTTAATAGCCTCATTTAGAAAATATAGAGAAAAGTTGTTGGTTCATGCATTCTGTTCTTAAAGGAGTTTCTCTACCCTTTTAAGTATTTCTCAGAGTTCATTTCATCCATATAAGTTATGCTTAACATTACTTTAAAAGTATAGGTATGAAAAGAACTGGAATGAAAAATCTGTTGCTTTTACTTTTTTCCCCTTGGACCACATTTTGTAACTATTTTAATAATTTTCTGTTCTAGAAATTGCTCAGTAATTTCTTTGAAAATGCATCAATTATTATTTATGAGTGAGGAGCTTCCCTCATGTTATAAGAGACACTGCCAAATAATAAAAATTTATGATGTTTAGTGGAGGTGTTGTCCTGGAGAGGAGGACTGGTTACAGAAAGGACCATAGAGGGAGACTTGTCCTTTCAGGATCTCTCCAGTGTGAATTCCATTCTGGATCATAGAGGCTTTAGTAAGATTCAGGGTAGTTACTTGAGAATGCTAAGCAAATAGAAAATAAACAATTTTTTCCATAACTTTCATTTTATAGTTTGATGATTTGGTAAGTTTAGGCAAATGAACAGGCAAGTAAATAAACAAATATCCCCTTAGAGGTAATTTTGGCCGAACAAATACCTTATGTTTTCAATGCTCCATCATCTCTGCCAGTTTAGAGACGGTGGTGGGGATGGAACAGGGCGATAACTTTAGTCAGACACTAGCTATAGAAAATGGCTCACAACCACAGGTGGACAATTTGTATTTGGATAACTAGGCATATACTTTATGTCCTGAGTTTGGTTTGGTCATTTATAGTGAGTTTACACACAGTCCTTTAGTGGAACATTTAGGCCTGGTTCAAAAATTATCAATGAATTGCTGTCTAGTTCAGCTAAAACATGTTTTTGTTTTATGATTAGTGATCAGAATGCCATGTCATCTAGTCGGGCACAGCAAATGCATGCCTTTTCCTGGATTCGGAATACCCTAGAGGAGCATCCTGAGACTTCACTGCCCAAACAGGAAGTCTATGATGAGTACAAGTAAGTATTATGTGTATATGTCAGGCATGCAGTATATTAAAGAGATGGTATACTATACTTGGCTATAATGATTTGTTTTATCATTGGCAAATACCATACTGGTATATGAGAGTTTAACTTAGAAATCTCTGGATTCCATTCATTTCTAAGCTCCTCTGGTAGCATGTGTAATAAAGAACAGGATTACTGAATAAAAGGATTTCTTTAGAGTTCTTCTGGATCACAGGAGGGATGTCTGAGGGCAGAGGGACAATGGAGTAGGTTTGGTGAATAAAAGGATTCCTGTGAAGTTCTTAAGGATGACAAGAAGGGTGTGTCTGGGGTTCGTAGAGGGACAGTGGATGGCAATAAATAAATCAATGCATAAGGAAAAACTAAAACATGTTTTTTATTTAGATTTCTTAAATGTCTTTTTCATGAATCCAAAACTTTCCTAATCATTTTCTGTGCCACCCCGAGAAAAAGCTAAGTATCTGGAATGTTGTGAATTACTTACTCAGACGAAGGAGTTCAGTGGCTTGCACATAGAAGACACTCAAACAGTTTTGATTGTACAGATAACTTATTTAAACACGGAAAACACAAGTATAGAGGCTAATGGGCCTTTCTGGATAAATGTTATAGATGCTGAATCTAGTCTTGTTTAACATTTTATAATTGATTTGGAAGCGGGAATTTGTTCTAGCAGAGTAAGTGAAACCAAAATTTTCTGGGTATTGAAATATCAAAGCAAGGACCACGTATGTGTTGTACTTACACAATGTGGAAGAAAAGTGTCAAATAAGTGCTGCTGTTAGCCAGTGTAAGATGATGCAAAAGAACTACACTTACTGAGAAGATTATTGGTATCTAGAAAGAAAACTTTCTGTGCTCATTCAAAATTCTGATTCCCTCACCTTAAGAAATGCAGTAGAACTGGAGAAAGTCTAGAGAAATACGTCTGAAATAATCAAGGGAACAAGGTTAAACTGAACAGCTTTAGATTTTTCCTCTTTAGAAAAATTAAAGCTAAGAGTACATGTGATCCAAGTCTATAAAGTTCATTTTCTCAGTCTACAACAGTCTACTGAATACCTGCTATGTGCATGTCAAACCCTGTAAGAAGTTCTGAGGATACAACAAATAAAACACAGCTTCTGCCCTCATCAAGAATATGAAAAAACAAAAACAAACAAACAAACAAAAAATATATATATAAAAAATATATATATAGTGAGCATGAATTCTTAACTACAAGTTAATTCTAATTAAGATAGAGATAACCTTGTGAAACTACAAAGAAGTAAATTTAAATTCATTAAAAGTTTATTAATATCAAGCAAACATGATATGTTTAAGAAACCCTGTATCGAGGATCAAGAGAATAGGTTCTGTCGTTAAACTTGTGTGACCTGGACAGGTGTTTTAACCACTATTTTTTCAGTTGCATAATCTATAAAATGAGATGATTGAAGAGGTATGAGGTTTCCTTTAGCTCTAAAATTCTGAAAGTTGTCTGAGGTAGGAAATGAGGAAAACAAATTATCCAAAATGTCTCATGTTTCCCAAAAGGCAAATCGGACAAATTAATGCATGACATTTCCATAATGAATTAATAAGGAAACCGAGGATATTTATATATTTTTGAAGTGATATCCTTCTCCTGCACAACCCTTTGCGTCACCATTAGAGACAGCACCCTACATTTGTGGAAGTATGACTCTGAACCATTAAAGCAGTCCTTACGTTCCTAAAAGTTTCCTGCCTTGGGCAAAGCACAGTTATATTTTTCTATAATATTTTGCTGTGAAATCATTTTCTAAGGTTCTCATAAATTCTTACAATTTTTTTCACTAAGAAAAGTTAAAGGTTTTTCCTAAACAAAAGAGAACCAAAACATAACATTGTTTTGGGACAAGGAATGGTAGCTCCAATTTTGAGCGGTTTATTCGCAATTCAGTAGAGAGCAACTGAAATAAAAGGAAGTAACTTAGGCTAGAGTTTTAAAAGGAAGTAGTAGGTAAGGGAAATTCTTGATAATGACGTAAATAGGAAAGAAATACCAGTTCTGTTCATGGAATTTGAAAGTATTATACTAATGATTGTCTCTTTATAAAAATCAGTATATTACTATACAATAGTACTGTAACTGAATCTGAGTATTTTAGTTCAAAACACATTTCACTAAGAATGTACGCTATTCACTGTTGTATTCTACATAGTGTTTCCACATAGTAGGCACTAATTTAATATTAAGAGTGACTAGGGACCAGTCTCTCCCATCAGGAAACTTGCACAAACCTCTTACATAGCCTCATCCACCAGAGGGCACCCAGCAGAAGCACTTCAGACCTAGGGACACATACAGACTGAAAGTGAGGGGATGGAAAAAGATATTCCATGCAAATGGAAATCAAAAGAAAGCTGGAGGAGCAATACTCATCTCAGATAAAACAGACTTTAAATCAAAGAATGTTACAAGAGACAGGGAAGGACACTACATAATGATGAAGGGATCAATCCAAGAAGAAGGTATAACAATTATAAATATATATGAACCCAACATAGGAGCACCTCAATACATAAGGCAACTGCTAAAACAGCTATAAAAGAGGAAATCGACAGTAACACAATAGTGGTGGGGGACTTTAACACCTCATTTACACCAATGGACAGGTCATCCAAACAGAAAATTAATAAAGAAACACAAGCTTTAAATGATACAACACACCAGATAGATTTAATTGATATTTATAGGACATTCCATCCAAAAACAGCAGATTACAGTTTCTTCTGAACTGCACATGGAACATTCTCCAGGATAGATTACATCTTGGGTCACAAATCAAGCCTCAGTAAATTTAAGAAAATTGAAATCATATCAAGCATCTTTTCTGACCACAACACTATGTGATTAGTAATCAGTTACAGGGAAAAAAAACATAAAAATCACAAACACTTGGAGGCTAAACAATGCGTTACTAAATAACCAAAATATCACTGAAGAAATCAAAGAGGAAATCAAAAAATACCTAGAGACAAATGACAATGAAAACACAACGATCCAAAACTTATGTGATGCAGCAAAAGCAGTTCTAAGAGGGAAGTTTATAGCAAAACAAGCCTACCTCAAGAAACAAGAAAAATCTCAAACAATCTAATCTTACACCTAAAGGAACTACAGAAAGAAGAACAAACAAAACCCAAACTTAGTAGAAGGAACGAAATCATAAAGATCAGAGCAGAAATAAATTAAATAGAAACAAAGAAAACAATAGCAAAGATCAATAAAACTAAAAGCTTGTTCTTTGAGAAGATAAACAAAATTGATAAACCATTAGCCAGACTCATCAAGAATAAGAGGGAGAGGACTCAAATCAATAAAATTAGAAATGAAAAAGGAGAAGTTACAACAGACACCGCACTAGTACAAAGCATCCTAAGAGACTACTACAAGTAACTCTATGCCAATAAAATGGACAACCTGGAAGAAATGGACAAATTATTAGGAAGATATAACCTTCCAAGAGTGAACCAGGAATAAATAGACAATCTGAAGAGACCAATCAGAAGTAATGAAATTGAAACTGTAATTAAAAACCTTCCAACAAACACAAAAGTCTAGGCCAAGATGGCTTCACAGGTGAATTCTGTCAAACCTTTAGAGAAGAGCTAACACCCATCCTTTTCAAACGCTTCCAAAAAATTACAGAGGAAGAAACACTCCCAGACTCATTCTGTGAGGCCACCATCACCCTGATACCAAAACCAGACAAAGATAGTCAAAAAAAGAAAATTACAGACCAGTATCACTGATGAATATAGGTGCAAAAATCCTCAACAAAATACTAGCAAACAGAATCCAACAACACATTAAAAGGATCATACACTATGATCAAGTGGGATTTTTCCCAGGGATGCAAGGATTCTTCAATATACGCAAATCAATCAATGTGATACACCATATTAACAAACTGAGAGTAAAAACCATATGATCATCTCAACAGATGCAGAAAAGGCTTTTGACAAAATTGAATACCCATTTATGATAAAAACTCTCCAGAAATTGGGCATAGAGAGAACCTACCTCAACATAATAAAGGCCATATATGACAAACCCACAGCAAACATCATTCTCAATGGTGAAAAGCTGAAAGTATTTCCTCTAAGTTCAGGAAGAAGACAAGGATGCCCACTCTTGCCACTATTATTCAACATAGTTTTGGAAGTCCTAGCCACAGCAATCAGAGAAGAAAAAGAAATAAAGGAATACAAATTAGAAAAGAAGAAGTAAAACTGTCACTGTTTGCAGATGACACGATACTATACATAGAGAATCCTAAAGATGCTACCAGAAAACTACTAGAGCTAATCAATGAATTTGGTAAAGTTGCAGGATACAAAATTAATGCACAGAAATCTCTTTGCATTCCTATACACTAATGATGAAAAATGTGAAAGAGAAATTAAGGAAACACTCCCATTTACCACTGCAACAAAAAGAATGAAATACCTAGGAATAAACCTTCCTAGGGAGACAAAAGACCTGTATGCAGAAAACTGTAAGACACTGATGAAAGAAGTTAAGGAAGATATCAACAGATGGAGAGATATACCATGTTCTTGGATTGGAAGAATCAATATTGTGAAAATGACTATACTACCCAAAGCAATCTACAGATTCAATGCAATCCCTATCAAATTACCAATGGCAGTTTTTACAGAACTAGAACAAAAAATCTTAAAATTTGTATGGAAACACAAAAGACCCCCAATAGCTAAAGCGGTCTTGAGGGAAGAAAAATAGAGCTGGAGGAATCAGACTCCTTGACTTCAGACTATACTACAAAGCTACAGTAATCAAGGCAGTATGGTATTGGCCCCAAAACAGAAATATAGATCTATGGAACAGGATAGAAAGCCCAGAGATAAACCCATACACCTATGGTCAACTAATCTATGACAAAGGAGGCAGGAATATACAATGGAGAAAAGACAGTCTTTTCAATAAGTGGTGCTGGGAAAACTGGACACCTACATGTAAAAGAATGAAATTAGAACACTCCCTAACACCATACACAAAAATAAACTCAAAATGGATTAGAGACCTAAATGTAGGACTGGACACTATAAAACTCTTAGAGGAAAGCATAGGAAGAACACTCTCTGACATAAATCATAGCAAGTTCTTTGTTTGATCCACCTCCTAGAGTAATGGAAATAAAACCAAAAATAAGTAAATGGGACCTAATGAAACTTAAAACCTTTTACACAGCAAAGGAAAAACCATAAACAAGACGAAAAGACAACCCTCAGAATGGGAGAAAATATTTACCAACAAATCAGTGGACAAAGGATTAATCTCCAAAGTGTATAAACAGCTCATGCAGCTCAATATTAAAAAAACAAACAACCCAATCCAAAAATGGGCAGAAGACCTAAATAGACATTTCTCCAAAGAAGTCATACAGATGGCCAGGAAGCACATGAAAAGCTGCTCAATATCACTAATTATTAGAGAAATGCAAATCAAAACTACAGTGAGGTATCACCTCACACCAGTTAGAATGGTCATCACCAGAAGATCTACAAACAACAAATGCTGGAGAGGGTTTGGAGAAGAGGGAACCCTTTTGCACTATTGGTGGAAATGTAAATTGATACAGCCACTATGGAGAACAGTATGGAGGTTCCTTAAAAAACTAAAAACGGAATAACCATATGACCCAACAATCCCACTACTGGGCATATACCCAGAGAGAACCATATTTCAAAAAGACACATGCACCCTAATGTTCATTGCAGCACTATTTCCAATAGCCAGGTCATGGAAGCAATCTAAATGCCCATTGACAGACAAATGGATAAAGAAGTTGTGGTACATATATACAATGGAATATTATTCAGCATAAAAAGAAACGAAATTGGGTCATTTGTAGAGATGTGGATGGATGTAGAGACTGTCATACAGAGTGAAGTAAGTCAGAAAGAGAAAAATAAATATCGTACATTAATGCATATATGTGGAACCTAGAAAAATGGTACAGATGAACCAGTTTGCAGGGCAGAAATAGAGAAACATATGTAGAGAACAAACGTATGGACACCAAGGGGGGAAAGTGGTGGGCTCGGGGGGTGGTGTGATGAATTTGGAGGTTGCGATTGACTAATATGTATAAAATGGATAAGTAATAAGAACCTGCTGTATAAAAAAATAAATAAAATTCAAAAAAAAGTGAGTGACTTGAATGGAATCTGATCTTGACATTCATAATAAAATTTCAGTGTTATAAGTCTTCTAGTACACTACCATCCCCATTGTATAGGCAAAACATTAAAACTTGAAAGTTAGGTGACTCTTCCAGTGTTCCAAAATTTGTCAGGGATGAATATAAGGCTAGAACTCAGATTCCATGAGTAGTTCATAATAAGTGAGAAGGCAAACCTGTTCAATTTGAGTGATATGAAGCAGAGCGAGTAGAATAGGTTGGGAAAGTAGTTAGAAATAAAGTTGCCTAGGGCTTCCACTTAGTGTCAATAAATAAGCTGCACAAAATATGAATCTGTTAATATACGGTTAGTATACATGCATACAGATAATGTGAGTGTTGTAAGAGACACAGCACAGTAACATCTATTAGCAGCATGCCATGTTCTAAGAAGAAAGTATGTTTGTGTTTCCACAGAATTACAGCATGTGGGAGCTCCAAGCTATTCTCTCATTTCATTGTACATTGCCTAAAACCATAATTTGCTATGTGGGTTTAAATAACTTGATGAAAACTGTAGAAAGGCTAGAGACAGGCAAAAAGTAGATCAAAGTATTAGGAAATAGATACTTAAACGTTTTTAAATTATGTTGTCTAGAGAAAGCAAAATGGAATATAGCTATATTTTTTTAAAGGACAAGAAGTTTAAATCACAGGAGGAGAGATTTCAATTAGACACAAAATAACACTTCCTGCCAGAAGAGATTTTTAGAGAAATTTTGTCCTTTTCTACAGGCCTTTTGGACTAGTCATTTTCCAGTTTGGAATGCCTTAATGAGGTTTCCTGAGTAAAAACATAGAGTGACAAACCTTAAATTGAATCTGTTCTAAATATTCATTGAAAAATATTATTAATGTGAAATGTACATTTATTTTAAGCCATTCCTATTCATTGCAGTGATGTTTAGATATCTTTGTGTGAAAATCAATCCCTTTCATAGCCATTAAAATCAGAATCCCTTTGAGAGAAAAAATGAAGATGTAATCCAAGACAGTATGGTTTCTTTTAACTGTATTTTTATGCTAAATTAAGATATTAATAGAACCAAAGTTTTAAGGGACTTCCCACATGCAAAGACAGTCGATTTACAAACTATTGTGAATTTTTATATTTGTTGAAACTTCTGAAGTCTGATAATCACATGTGTTTATGAAAGTGATGATTAATGTGTTAATTTTTCTAATTATGAAAGTAGTATGTGTTCATCATGAATGTTTTGGCAGGTAGTTATAAATGTATAAAAAGAAAACTAGCACCAGTAATCTTACTACCTACAAGTAACCATTTTGGCTTATTAATTCTTTTTATTTTTTCTACCGCCTTCTTTTCATGTATATGTTCTTGTTATTGTTTAATCAAATCTTGACCCCACTGGTTACACAATTCTTGAATGGGGGAACAGTTGCAAATAATACTGCAGTGAACATTCTTGACTATATAATTTAGTGTAGATTATTACAATTGGAATTGCTGCTTATGAACCATTATATATTAAGGATATTAAGTATTGAAATATAAGTTTTTTTCAAGATTGCTGTTTATTATTTAATTTTTTAATAAGTAGTCTGATCTGTCTTCTTTCTTTGCAGCTTGTAACATTGCTATTTTGCTTAGAAAGAACTTCTTCCCAATTCCATTAGCAGCTGAATACTCATGTGTATTTTCCCTAGATATTACTTACTTCATTTTTCACATATAACCCATTAGTTCTTCTAGACCAAATATATACATTTATTTTGATAAATGCCATAAGATAAGGAGCTAATTTTAATTTTTTCTAAATGGTTAATTTCCCAGTCTTATTTATTGACAATTTTTTTCTCAATACTAATCTATAATGTAATTTTTATCTTACTAAAGCCTTTAGGATTCAATTTTCTTCCTTTGTATTTTTCTGTTCTTATGCCAGTACCATACCATTTTTAAGTATTTTAGCCATTAAATGTTTAAAAAGCTAGTGGGAACAGTCTTCCTTCATTATTCCTCTTTTTCAAAAATTTCCATGGTTTTATTTTCATACCACTTAATATTTCTTGTGAAGTTTGGAATCACTTTTCTAACTTTTTTTTAAAAGGGAAACCTCAAAGGAATTTTGATTCAAAATGCATTAAATACGAAAATTTATTTTAGAAAAATTAACTTCAGAGCTAGAAGTATGTTTCTTAACATCTTTCTCGTGTCGTTCAGTAAAGTTTTAGTTATTTTTCCTTCAATTGACTCCACTTATTTTTCTTGTTAAGTTTATTCCTTACAAATTTTTATTATGTTATTTATATTATGAAAAATGTATTTTATTATTGGTTTGGTTTGTAAGATATCTGTAGACTTCTATTATATTTATGTTGCACATTTTATATTTAGTGAACTTTGTTTAATCCTAATTTTTCAGCTATTACTTTGGACTCTTCTGGGTAGCGTTTATCCTGTATATCTTCCTCATCCTCTTTATTTAATTACATTGAATTGATTTTCCTTCTGACTTTGAATAATAGCAATAATAGGCATCATTTTGTCTTACAGTTCTTTGATGTTAAGGGTGTACCATTTATAATTGACCAAGACTTTATTGGCTTTCTTATGAGAAATTGATATTGAAATTCATCTAATGCTTTTTGGGCATCTGTTAAGATTATTCATTGCTTCTTCTGTTACCTATTGATATGACATATAAAGATACTACCTAGTATAAACCCTTCTTTTATTCCTAGAATGAATGTCTTCTTCATGTCAAGATCTGTAATCTTTTAGCATACTGTTGGTTTCTATTTTCAAGTATATTTTTTAGGATCTTTGCATCTATATTCATAAGTGAATATGGTCTGTAATTTTCTGTTTTTGTGCTGTCTTTGTCAAGTTTTGATATCGGGTTTGGCCAGCTTCATAAATGAATTAGAACTCTTTCCCTAATTTCCTGTGCTCTGGAACAGTTTATATGGTTTGGGAATTATTTGTTCTTGAAAATGTTAAAGAACTCAACTGTAATACCATCTAGGCCTGGAACCTTTGTTGGAGGTAATTCATTGACAATTTGGGGGGGTTTTTTTCTGGTTAGACTTTTACTTCATTAGTTTTGGTCATTGGTTTTTCCTGGAATTCATTCAGATTTTCAAATATATTGGCATAACATTATATATACTATTTTCTCACAAATTGAATATCTTCTTTATCTGTTATATCCTTTTTTATATTTCTAGTTTTAGTCATTTGAATTTTCCTCTTTTTTTCAAAGTATATTTAGCTGTAGTTTATCTTTATTGGTTTTGTTAAAAAAAAAACCCTAAGATTGATAAGTCAGTTTTTTTTTTTTTTTGCCTGATGTCTCATTTTTAGGTGTCTATTTTTGTTACCCTGATTTTCTCAGGTTTTTTCCTTATTAAATGGAATGCTTACTTCGTTTTCATTCTTTTCATATTTAAGATAAAAAAGACGGCACCATTACAATGGAGAAGCATATGAGGATGATGAACATCATCCTTGGGGTGGTGTTCCTTGTCAGACCTCCTAATATGGCCAGTGAATAACACTCACTGTTGGCATTTTATTTGCAGTAGTGATTGAGTGAAGGACCGTAATCATAATATGCTCACTACTTGCTACTGTTTGTTTTAATATTCAACTATAGTAGTGTTTTAAAAATTAAATGAAGGGGCTTCCCTGGTGGCGCAGTGGTTGGGAGTCCGCCTGCTGATGCAGGGGACACGGGTTTGTGCCCCGGTCCGGGAAGATCCCACATGCCGCGGAGCGGCTAGGCCCGTGAGCCATGGCCGCTCAGCCTGCGCGTCCGGAGCCTGTGCTCCACAAGGGGAGAGGCCACAGCAGTGAGAGGCCCGTGTACCGCCAAAAAAAAAAAAATTAAATGAAGAATAAACTTGAATATAAAAGCTCAAAAAAAAAATCTCCGAATTGGATCTTTATTTTTAATTCCACTTTCATTCTTCTGCTATACACGGCCTGGTAGTCAACATTCTACACGACTCTCTTTCCATTCAGGAGAGCCATCTTTATATCTATGAATTTGCCTCTTATAGTTCTGGCTGTATTACTTAGGTATGGATATGATTACCTTTATTTTCTAATATACCTTTATTTTCTAATAGTGTGCAATTATAGCTTTGATTTCTTCTTTGACCCAAAATAGTTAGGAGTGGTTTTTTTAACTTTTCACGTGCTTGAGGGAGTTGAGGGCTTTTTCCATTTTGTTTTGCACTTTATTAATTCCTAGTTTTATTATATTATAGTCAAAGAATGTGGCTCATTCAATTTTTGATTTTTTTATAATCATTGAGGTTTACTTTCAGACTAACGTTCAATTTTTATAAATATGTCTGGACGTTCTCTTTATTTGCACTGTATATTGACTTATATTGATAAGCACTGAATCCAGTTCCTGTAATTTTCAGATCCTTCGAATTCTGCAAGAAGTCCTTACTCTTTTGTGTGTTTAATTAGTTTAGCATGAGTACTGTGTTAATCTCTTACAAAAGTGATATTTCTCACAGTTCCTTATGGTGTTTTTAATGGGTTTTGCTGCACAGGTCTTGGGGCTGTTAGACAAAAAACATTCATGATTATATATCTTTATGATAGTTAAAGCCTATTGTCAACAAAAAAAAAGATCCTCTGTCATATTAAATGCATTTTGTCTTAAATTCTCCTTTGATACCAATATTTGTAACCCATTCTGGATATCTGTCTAATATAAGTATATAGTTTTCCATCCTTTTATTTTTACCATTTATGTCATTTTGTTTTAGGCAGTTTACATTATTATGTTTCTAAAGTTTTTAATCTAAAATTGTCTTTGGTCTTAAAATCTGACCGATAGGAGAAGCTGGTGGAATGAACCAGTCTGAGAACTCTGATGTTTGCAAACACTTAGCAACAGAGACAGCAGCAGCCACAGTTCCTGCTGCTTTTTCCTGCTGTATGCTAGAGAAACACAAGCATTAATCCTAAGTGGATTTCTTACTAAATAATATGTAGCCTGTTTTAGCATTCCTGAAAATCTGTTTGCTTTCATTCTCGGTAGGATCACAAATGTTCAGATTTATAAACTTGACAACTTTGGCTGCAGTGTTCCCTGGGACACAGATGTTCTCTCCAAATCCATTTTTGTTAAATCTATGTAATATTTTAAGGAATATGATTATTTTGCTTTTTATTTTTTTTAATTTAAAAAGAATTTTTTTTTTTTTTTTGGCTGTGTTGGGTCTTTGTTGGCTGCGTGCGGGCTTTCTTTAGTTGCAGCGAGCTGGGGATACTCTTCGTTGCAGTGCACGGGCTTCTCATTGCGGTAGCTTCTCTTGTTGCGGAGCATGGGCTCTAGGTGCGTGGGCTTCAGTATTTGTGGCATGCAGGCTCAGTAGTTGTGGCTCGTGGGCTCTAGAGCGCAAGCTCAGTAGTTGTGGCGCACGGGCTTAGTTGCTCTGCGGCATGTGGGATCTTCCCAGACCAGGGCTCGAATCCATGTCCCCTGCATTGGCAGACGGATTCTTAACCACTGCGCCACCAGGGAATTCCCTGTTTTGCTTTTTAGTTTGTGCATGGTCATTAATTTTGTATGTGTGATACTTTAGTGCTTACCCATCTACGTTTGTAATTTGTTGTATTAATCAATGTAAGTTAAATTCTTAGGACAACCTTGAAGGTAGAAATAAGTTCTAATAACATACTTGTTTTAAGACCTTTAAAATAGTGAACATTTCATGAGTTAAATGACATATATATGTTTTACAGCAACCTATAATCTAGGTCAGACCTAAACATATGTGTAGAATTTATAAATTTCTTAAATACGTATTGTTTAATGTTACATCACCTGTATGAAATAAATGGAAGCAGATATTATTCCTGCTTTGTGGATGATGTTCTTATGATTCAGAAGTGAATTGTTTTGGACAAATCTGAAACCAGGTTTTCTGACTTCAAAGCTGGGCTCTTTTTACATTAATCCCTATTACCTCTAGAAACTTGTCCCAAATGCTATCCTTTTTCTTTTTTATATAAATTTATTTATTTATTTTATTTGGCTGTGTTGGGTCTTCGTTGCTGCACGCGGGCTTCCTCTAGTTGTGGCACATGGGAGCTACTCTTTGTTGTGGTGTGCGGGCTTCTCATTGCGGTGGCTTCTCTTGTTGCAGAGCACGGGCTCTAGGCACGCGGGCTTCAGTAGTTGTGGCTCACAGGCTCTAGAGCGCAGGCTCAGTAGTTGTGGTGCACAGGCTTAGTTGCTCCGTGGCACGTGGGATCTTCCTGGATCAGGGCTCGAACCCGTGTCCCCTGCACTGGCAGGCAGATTCTTAACTACTGCACCACCAGGAAGTCCCTGCTATTCTTTTTAAAATTTAAAATTTTAGAGTAGCATTTGCCAAGCCTTAATTGTATTTTAAATATATATAACTAATTGGAAATAGTAAGCTAAAACTTAAAAGTGATCAATTTTGGGATTACTGACTTTTTGTTCATATTTGATAGTTAAATATATACTAAATATGCTTAAGACATAAATTGGTTTAAGATTTTTACCATTTAAATTTACATTAATATTTGTAGTCTGAATTGTTACCCTAAATACATTGTCTAGCCTTTAAGTTATTACTTTTCAGGTAAGTTTTTTTTCACACTTCCTTGGTGTGGCCTGTTTCACAGAGGTCCTTATCCTAGTTTTCTGTTTTCCCTGTGTTTCCTTTGACTTGATTCTCAAGGAGCTAGTTGATAATCTGTCTTTCCCTCACCTTCTCTATGTTTCTGACCTCTGGTACTTTCACAGAGCGCTCATTTACTCTCATCTTCCTCTCCTCAACTCTTTACAATAATAATAGGAAGAGCAGTAACAGCACAGTGGAGAATAAAGCTGGAATTGTAAATATTATATCAGGAAAGGAACTAGTTCTGTTATTTGACACATTTGTAGAGAAGACTGACTGACTTGTCCAAAATTACACCAACTGTACTAAACATATGTTATAGTCATAACTGGAACTACAAAGCAAGTCTCCTAATTTAAAATCAGTCCTTTCCAATACCCCCACCCGTGTAAACTGCATGTTCATGAGCCCAGCTGTTCCATATCTTGAATCTTTCTGTTATCAATCCATCACTGCTCTTACTACCTTAACTTTTTTTTTTCGTCTGCCACTAACATGATATGTTGCAATTGATAGGCACTGAGTACTTTTCTTTTAGCTAATGCTATTAAGACTTCAACATTACTACTCCTGAGGACAAATTAAATTATTAAAAATAAATTAATTTGAGTGCATTAATTCACCGAGCATTATATGCACACAATCCCTGCTCTCAAATAGGAGAAACAGACCAGTAAGTAAACAGGTGCAAAGAAAGAGTTACTATAGCTTAACTTGGTGAATTGAAGGCAGACGTCACAGAAGAGGTGACTTCTATAAAAACTGAGAAGTTTACCAAGCAGACTAGGGATTGAGAAGGGGGTTCTAGGTGGAAGGTGCAATACGTAATGCATGGAGGCTTATAATCAGAGTTCAGGAGAAGATGTCAGAGACCAGACCAAAAACGTTAGACTACTTCCATGACCAGGTCATGCAGGCTCACTGAAAACTTAATAAAAACAAACATCGGCAGAAAGTGAGAAACTGAAAGGTTAAGGAGAGAATTAGTATTTAAGAGTTAGGAACAGGAAGAACAAGAGCCCTCCAAAAATGAAGAGGAATTTAAAAGAGAAGCAAGAAAGCACGTTGTGTTATAATGTGAGAAAAGAGATTATTTTGTTGCCAGAGCAGTTTCCGCATCGTATTAGGGAATGAAGCCTGATTTCAATGTCATGAAAGGTAAGTAGGTGGGAAGTAAAGAACTTGAGTAGAGACTTATTTTTAAAGCGTTAGAGAAAGAAAAAGTAGTTAGAAGTAGAGACGTGAGGTGGTGAGAACAGATTTTTTTTTTTTCAGTCTCATCCATTAGGGATCAAGTTAATTTGCATATAGCAACATGCAATGAGCAGTAGCTGCAACAAGAAGAAGGAATTCAGTTTTCCTTTTGCCAGCTCTGTAATATTAGCAGGAATCCAGGCTTCTAAGTCCCCACTCCACCACCCATAATCCCTAGTCTGGTTTTACTTGTTGCGTCCAAAACGAGCTACTATGGCTGATGGGAAAACTAAGCGACTTAGAATTCAGATGCATTATGGAAGGGAGGAAAAGTTTGGAAAATCACTGATTTATGTTACTTATTTAAAGCTAATCATCCTGTCTTCTGGTTTTCTAAATTACCATTTAAATATAGTGTTTTTTTTCTCTTCCCAAATAGATACTTTTAAAAAAAAAAACCTTGCACTAAGCCTTGCTTATAATAAAACCACATTTATTTTTATTTGTGGTAAAATACACACATAAAATTTACCATCATAACCCTTTTTAAGTTCATAGTTTGGTGGTACTGAGTACATTCACATTGTTGTGCTACCACACCACCATACATCCAGGGAACTCTTTTCTTCTTGCAAAACTGCAACTCTGTACCCATCAAACAATAACCCCCCATTCCCTCCTCCCTGAGCACCTGGCAACCGCCATTCTACCTTTCTGTCTCTATGAATTTGACTATTCCAAGTATTACCTCATATAAGCCGAATCATATGGTATTCTCCTTTTGTGAATAACTTATTTCACTCAGCATAATGTCCTCAAGGTTCATCCATGTAGTAGCATGTGTCAGACTATTCCATTATATGTATTCACAATTTTGTTTATCCATTCTTCTGTGATGGGTACTTAGCTTGCTTCTACCTTTTGGCTGTGATGAATAACGCTTCTATGAACATGGGTGTACAGATATCTCTTCAGGACCTACTTTCAGTTATTTGGGGTATATACTCAAAAGCAGAATTGCTGGCTCATATGGTAATTCTATTTTAATTTTATGAGGAACTATCATATTGTTTTTCATAATGACTATACCATTTTACAACCTCACCAGCAGTGTACAAGGTTCTCCATATCCTTGTCAATGCTTATTATTTTCTGGGGGTTTTGATAGTGGCCATTTTAGTGGGTGTGAGGTGGTATCTCATCGTGGTTTTTTTTTTTTAACTTCTTATTTTATATTTGAGTATAGCCGATTAACAATGTTGTGATAGTTTCAGGTGCACAGCAAAGCATCTCAGCCATACACATACATGTATCCATTCTCCCCCAAACTCGCCTCCCATCCAGGCTGCCACATAACATTGAGCAGAGATCCCTGTGCTATACAGTAGGTCCTTGTTAGTTATCCATTTTAAATAAAGCAGTGTGTACATATTGATCCCAAACTCCCTAACTATCCCTTCCTCCCACCCGTCCCCCGCAGTAACCATTAGTTCATTCTCTAAGTCTGTGAGTCTGTTTCTGTTTTGTGAATAAGTTCATTCATATCGTTTCTTTTTAGATTCTGCATATAAGGGATATCATATGATATTTCTCTTTCTCTGACTTACTTCACTCAGTATGACAATCTCTGGGTCCATCCATTCTGCTACAAATGGCATTATTTCATTCTCTTTAATGGCTGAGTAATATTCCGTTGTATATATATACCACATCTTCTTTATCCATTCCTCTGTCAGTGGACATTTAGTTTGCTTTCATGTCTTGGCTATTGTAAACAGTGCTTGCAGTGAACACTGGGGTGCATGTATCCTTTCGGACCATGTTTTTCTCTGGATATATGCCCAGGAGTAGGATTGCAAGGTCATATGGTAGCTCTATTTTTAGTTTTTTAAGGAACCTCCATACTGTTATCCATAGTGGCTGTACCAATTCACATTCCCACCAGCAGTGCAAGAGTGTTCCCTTTTCTCCACACCCTCTCCAACATTTATTGTTTCTAGATTTTTTGATGATGGCCATTTTGACTCGTGTGAGGTGATATCTCATTGTGGTTTTGGTTTGCATTTCTCAAATAATTAGTGACATTGAACATCTTTTCCTGTGACTCTTGGCCATCTGTATGTCTTCTTGGGAGAAATGTCTATTTAGATCTTTTGCCCATTTTTCCAGTGGGTTGTTTGTTTTGATGATATTAAGCCACATGAGCTGTGTGTAAATTGTGGAGACTAATCCCTTGTCGGTCACATCATTTGCAAATATTTTCTCCCAATCTGTGGGTTGTCTTTTCGTTTTGTTTATGGTTTCCTTTGCTATGCAAAAGCTTTTGAGTTTAATTAGGTCCCATTTGTTTATTTTTGGTTTTATTTCCATTATCCTGGGAGATGGATCAAAAAAGATATCGCTGCAGTTTCTGTCAGAGTGTTCTGCCTATGTCTTCCTCTAGGAGTTTTATAGTGTCTTTAATCCATTTTGAGCTTATTTTTGTGTATGGTATTAAAGAATGATCTAATTTTATTTTTTTGTATGTAGCTGTCCAGTTTTCCCAGTGCCATTTGTTGAAGAGACTGTCTTGCCCCCACTGTGTAGTGTTTCCTCCTTTGTTGTAGATTAATTGACCATAGGTGCATAGGTTTATTTCTGGGCTTTCTATCATGTTCCATTGATCTGTATTTCTGTTTTTGTGCCAGTATCATAGTGCCTTGATGACTGTAGCTTTGTAGTATAGTCTGAAGTCCAGGAGCCTGATTCCTCAGGCTCTGTTTTTCTTTCTCAAGATTGCTTTGGCTATTTGGGATTGGGATCTTGTGTCTCCATACAAATTTTAGGATTTTTTGTTCTAGTTCTGTGAAAAATGCCATTGGTAATTTGATAGGGATTGCATTGAATCTGTAGATTGCCTTTGGTAGTATAGTCATTTTGACAATATTGATTCTTCCAGTCTGTCAACGTGGTATATCTTTCCATCTGTGTGTTTTGTCTTCGATTTCATTCATCATCATCTTATAGTTTTCAGAGTACAGGTCTTTCACCTCTGTAGATAGGTTTATTCCTAGGTATTTTGTTCTTTTTTTTTTTTTTTTTGCCATACACGGGCATCTCACTGCCATGGCCTCTCCCGTTGCGGAGCACAGGCTCCAGACGCGTAGGCTCAGTGGCCATGGCCCACGGGCCCAGCCGCTCCATGGCATGTGGGATCCTCCACGGACCGGAACACGAACCGGCGTACCCTGCATCGGCAGGTGGACTCTCAACCACTGCGCCACCAGGGAAGCCCTGTTCTTTTTAATGCAATGGTAAATGGGATTGTTTCTTGAATTTCTCTTTCTGATCTTTCATTGTTAGTGTATAGAAATGCAGCATATTCCTCTGTATTAGTTTTGATATCTGCAATTTTTATCATAAATGGGTGCTGAATTTTGTCAAAAGCTTCTTCTGCATGTATTGAGATGATCATATGGTTTTTATTCTTCAATTTGTTGATACAGTGTATCACACTGATTGATTAGTGGATATTGAAAAATACTTTCATCCCTGGGAGAAATCCCACTTGATCATGTGTATGATCCTTTTAATGTATTGTTGGATTCAGATTGCTAGTATTTTGCTGAGGATTTTTGCATCTATGTTCATCAGTGATATTGGCCTCTAATTTTCTTTTTTTGTGGCATCTTTGTCTGGTTTTGGTGTTAGGGTGATGGTCACCTCATAGAATGAGTTTGGGAGTTTTCCTTCCTCTGCAATTTTTGGGAACAGTTTCAGAAGGATAGATGTTAGCTCTTCTCTAAATGTTTGATAGAATTCACCTGTGAAGCCATCAGGTCCTGGACATTTGTTTGTTGGGAGGTTTTTGTTTTGTTTTGTTTTGTTTTTGCGGTACACGGGCCTGTCACTGTTGTGGCCTCTCCCGTTGCGGAGCACAGGCTCTGGACGTGCAGGCTCAGCGGCCATGCCTCACGGGCCTAGCCGCTCCACGGCATGTGGGATCTTCCCAGACCGGGGCACGAACCCGTGTCCCCTGCATCGGCAGGCAGACTCTCAGCCACTGTGCCACCAGGGAAGCCCTGTTGGGAGTTTTTTAATCACAGTTTCAATTTCAGTGCTTGTGCTTGGTCTGTTTATATTTTCTGTTTCTTCCTGGTTCAGTCTTGGGAGGTACCTTTCTAAGAATTTGTCCATTTCTTCTAGGTTGTCCATTTTATTGGCATACAGTTGCTCATAGTAGTCTCTTATGATCCTCTTTTTAAAAAATATTTATTTATTTTTTTCTTTTTGACTGCGCCGGGTCTTAGTTGCAGCATGTGGGATCTTCGTTGCCACGTGTGGTATCTTTAATTGCAGCATGCAGGATCTAGTTCCCTGACCAGGGATTGTACCTGGGCCCCCTGCATCGGGAGCTCGCAGTCTTAAGCCCTGGACCACCAGGTCCTTTGTATTTCTGTGGTGTCAGTTGTAACTTCTCCTTTTTCATTTCTAATTTTATTGATTTGAGTCCTCTCCCTTTTTTCCTTGATCAGTCTGGCTAAAGGTTTATCAATTTTCTTTTTCTTTTTCAAAGAACCAGCTTTTAGTTTCATTGATCTTTGCTGTTGTTTTCTTTGTCTCTGTTTCATTTATTTCTGCACTGAACTTTATAATTTCTTTCCTCCTGCTAACTTTAGGCTTTGTTTGTTCTTTCTCTAGTTGCTTTAGGTATAAGGTTAGATTGTTTATTTGAGATTTTTCTTGTTTCCTGTTGTAAGACTGTATTGCTATAAACTTCTCTCTTAGAACTGCTTTTGCTGCATCCCATAGGTTTTGGATCATTGTGGTTTCGTTTTCACTTGTCTCTAGGTAGTTTTTGATTTCATCTTTGATTTCTTCAGTGGTCCATTGGTTGTTTCAAGCATTACTGTTTAACCTCCATGTGTTTGTGTTTTTTATAATTTTTTTTGTAGTTTATTTCTAAGCTCATAGCATTGTGATCGGAAAAGATGCATGATATGATTTCAATTTTCTTAAATTTACCAAGGCTCGCCTTGTGGCCCAGCATGTGGTCAGTCCTGGAGAATGTTCCGCGTGCACGTGGGAATAATGTGTATTCTGCTGCTTTTGGATGGAATGCTCTGTAAATATCAATTAAGTCCATCTAGTTTAATGTATCATTTAAGGCCTGTGTTTCCTTATTGATTTTCTGTCTGGATGATCTATCCGTTGATGCCAATGGGATGTTAAAGTCCCCTCCTATTGTTGTGTTACTGTCGATTTCTCCCTTTATGGTTGTTAGTATTTGCCTCATGTATTAAGGTGCTCCTGTGTTGGGTGCATATACATTTACAACTGTTATATCGTCTTCTTGGATTGATCCCTTGGTCATTATGTAGTGTCCTTCTTTGTCTCTTATAACAGTCTTTATTTTAAAGTCTATTTTGTGTGATATGAGTATTGCTACTCCAGATTTCTTTTGATTTCTGTTTGCATGGGATACCTTCTTCCATTCCCTCATTGTGGTTTTGATTTACATTCCCTGAATGATTCGTGGTATTGAGCATGTTTTCATATGTTTATTGGCCTTTTGTATATCTTCTTTGGAGAAATGTATTCAAGTTCTTTTGCCCATTTATGCATTGGGTTGTTTGTTTTTATGTTGTTGAGTTGTAGGAGTTCCTTATATATCCTGAATATTAACCTCTTATGAGCTATTTACATTAATTTGTTTTTAATTCTACAAATAATATACAATATGTGTTCATTATAACAAATTAAAACAGTCTGAAAATATAACATCAAATTAAGATCTTTGTTTATTCCCCCCTTCATCCCACTATGCTCTTGAGATTTAAATATTCCTAACAGCTTTATCTTCCTGTTCTTTTTTTCTGTACCTATGAGTCCTGCCAGTTATTCATACAGTTTTTTATTTAAAATGAAACTATACTGTAAATGTTGTTCTTACTTTTATCACTAAGTACTATATCTTAGGTAGTTCTCCTTGTCTATATATGTAGAGTTACTACATTCTTTTTCTTTTTACTGCTGCACAGTATTTCATAATATAAATGTTCCATGGTGTGTGTGTGTGTGTGTGTGTATAGCCTCTATTGATGGACATTTAGGTAGTTCCTGATTTTTTCTACTATTAAAAAAATGCTCAACAGCCTTGAATTAAGTATCTTTGCACTTGTATGAAAGTAACATTGAAGTATACACTGTGATTGACTCTTGAACATTGCAAGGGTTAGGAGTGCTGACCCAAAGCAGCCAAAAATCCACTATAAATTTACACTTGGTACTTCATATCCTTCGTTCTACATCTGTGAATTCAACCATCCAAGGATAGTATAGTACTGTAGTAGTATTTATTTTAAAAATTTTGCATATAAGTGGACCCATGCAGTTCAGCCTCAGGTTGTTCAGGGAGCAGTGGTACTTGGAATTGTTAGATCAAAAGCTAGTTTATCCATTCTAATTTAGTTTTTGAATGATTACATTCACATGATTATAAATCATAAAGCATAAAAAGTATACAAGGAAGAAAGTCCATCTCATCTTTGTCTTTCAGCCACCCATTTTCTAAACCTATAGGCAGCAACTCATATTACAGTAAGTCACCTATATACGAACCTTCAAATTGAGAACTTTCAAAGATGCAAACGTGTGTTTGCATGTCCAATCACGTAAGTTAGTTCACGTGTCTGGCATATATTGTCATGTGCATGCATCCTCTACAAGTAGTTTTGCTTTTATGTACTTTACAGTACTGGATAGAGTACAGTAAGTAGTACAGTATCTTTATTTCAAGCCCAGGATGTCCAGAAGCAAGCGTAAAAGCAACGGTGGTGTAGCTGGTACTTTTCAAGGTACTGCACTGTAAGGTTAAAAAGGTTTTCTTTATTTTTTGTGTTTGTTTTTTCTGTATTATTTGTGTGAAAAGTATTATAAGCCTATTACAGTACAGTACTATACAGCCGATTGTGTTAGTTGGGTACCTAGGCTAACTTTGTTGGACTCACAAAGAAATTAAACTTACGAATGCATTCTCGGAACGGAACTCGTTCATGTGTAGGGGACTTACTGTAGTTTCTTTTCTGTCATTGCAGCAATATTTTGTAATACTGTACAGGTAAGCAGTATTACATATTTTTGTTTCCTCTTTCTTTACGTGCTGTCTACATGGTTTTTTGCTTTGCATTTGTTCACCCAGCAACGTATCCTGAGATCTATCCATAACAGAACATTAATTATTAATCGTTTTACTATACTGGCATACCTCATTTTATTGTGCTTTGCTATGCTGTGCTTCATAGGTACTACAGTTTTTACAAATGAAAGTTTGTGGCAACCCTGCCTTAAGCAAGTCTGTTGACACCATTCTTCCAGCAGCATTTGCTTACTTCATGTCTCTTTGTCACATTTTGGTTAATTCTCACAGAATTTCAAGCTTTTTCATCATTATTATTCTTCTTATGATGATCAGTGATCTTTGATTTTACTATGCCTCACTGAAGGCTCAGGTGACAGTTAGCATTTATTAGCAGTAGTGTTTTTTAATTAAGGTATGTATGTTGTTTTTTAGATGTAATGCTATTGCATACTTAATAGACTACAGTATAGTGTAAACATAGTTTTGTTATGCACTGGGAAACCAAAAACTTCGTGTGACCTGCTCTATGGTGATGTTCTCTTTATTGCGGTGGTCTGGAACCCAACCGGAAATATCTCTGAGGTATGCCTGTATAATTATTATAATTAAATAATCATAATTAATCTTAATTACGAATGGCCTCATCTCATTCTATCATATGAATCATTATGTATATTTAGACTTCAGTTGATCAACATCTAGGTTGTTTCTAGCGTTTTTGGTAATACTGACAGTGCTGCCGTCAATGAACACACACGTATATCAGTAAAACAAATTCCAATACATGAAATTACTAAGGATTTGTGTTTTTGTAATTTGGACATAAGTCATCTAACACATAGAGATGCACATTCTTTTTGGTCTTCATTTCCTGCATTATCTCTGCTTCTGAATTTTTATTCTTAGTTTATTTTTTTTTTAAATCTTCTTTCACGTTGGAGATTTTCTTAAACACGTCCAGTGCTCTTTGTTATCTTCATATTTTGAAAGGCAAGCCAGAGCTTGTCTGCTGTTGGGCTTTACTTTTAGGTGACCAGGCTTTATTTTGAGAGATTTCCAAATGTCTCTATGTTCTCCAGGTGTCTCTCTGTTCTTCAGAAGGATTCTTCCAAACTTCTGCTTAGGAAGCACCACTGGCTACTGGGAATAGTTCTGGACATTGGGCAGGGAAGGGAGAAATGGACTATTCTGTTAGCAGACTTTTAACAAATCTGCACTGCATTCCCCTTTCCCCTCCCCACTACCACCCAGACTGGCTTGAGATTTCTACCTCACCTTTTGCTTTCTCTTGACTGTCACTCACTCCTTTTAAATTTCTCTGAAGGGTTAAGTTATTCTGCCTGGGAGATGATTTCTGACCGCTGTTACTCTGTGCCTTGGTGGGGGGGGTGGGAGGATTTATTCCTTATATTAACTTTTTTTTAAGCATGTGATCTGTCCATTGAACCAGAATTTTTCTTCACTTACTTTGGCATATGACAGTGTAATGCAGCATATGATTATGTAACTATCTCAAGTTTTCTGGCCTTCCAGATTAACCTTAAATCCCCATAGGAACCTAGCACCTAGGAAACACTTAAACAGTGTAAATAACTACCCTGACAGCCTAAGGCAGAATAACTTTTAGATCTCTAAGAAGTTTCTTTCAGTAGAAGTGGGCCATACATTAACTTCCTCATGTCTCATTCACTCTGCAACTCACCATATTCTGTCTTCATTAAAATTTTTTAGGCAGAAGTTATTACATTTTCTAATAATTCAAGTCTGTGAATTTGATGAGATAATATAGAAAAATATTTTAAATGTATGCTTAAAAATATTAACTTTATTAACTGTATTGCTTGTATGCATTACATTCTCTCCTGCAACTCTCTGGAAGAAACTAATCAGTCAACATGAAATCCCTGCATGTCTCTGGGAGCATATACCCTATTTACTTTATCTCCTACACACACACCCCGGCTCCACCCCACCACCCGTCCATTCTCCCTTCCTCCATGGCACCCTACCAACTATAAGCAGCAGTACTATTGAATTTCTAAAAACTTCAAAATTGCGTTGGGTGTGTAGGTTAAAAAATTGTTTACTGAAAGTAAATGAGTTTATAACAAGTCTTTTCTTTCCCAGCTCTTAGCACCTCTTCCCTGAGTGTACTGTTTCATCTAGTAGCCAGACTAGACATGACCAGCATATACCCAAAATGCACCTGTCCTCTCTTTCTGAGAGTTCATAGATATCCTGGAAGGGAGAGAGAAATTATATATAAAATTGTCACTTCAGAGTAGTTTGGCTAAAAATTGCAGTCACCTGGGGTGCTTTCAAAACAAGTCTGTTTCTCACCCCTGTCTACCCAGATAGTCCAGTTTAATTCATATGAGGTGCAGCTGGGCATTAGGAATTTTAAATGCTTACCAAGTGTTCTTACTTTGAGGCCAGAGTTGACATGTACTGCTTTAGAGTACTGGTTCTCGACTACAGGTAGTTTAGCCCGCCAGGGGACATTTTTGGTTGTCACAACTGGGTTGTATTACAGGACACTTATTAATTCAGGTGAAGTCTAGGTGTGCCACATACGGGCTACTTAACCATTTTTATTTTACTGTTAGATTTGCCTTTATGTTTAGGTTATATTATGTTTAAATTGAAGAGTAAAGGGTACTCTGATTTTTCAGAAGCCTTTAACAAGGTAGTGTGCCTGTATGTTTTTGTTTTTATTTTTTACTGGATCACTTTGCTGAAGGATAGGGAAGTAAAAATGAGGGTAAACAAATAACATCTTTAAAGGAGAAGTACAAACAGCAGGGTAGTCCTCTCTGGGCCATGTAAGAAGAAAGGCAGTTTACGCTGAGCTCTATCAGGACAAGAATGCCAGCAGTATATCAACTGTAGGAACAGTCCTAAGGCATATAAGTTGGCAGAAAAATCCACATAAGCATATTTAATCAGGAAACTTCACTGTGGGCAAAAGTAAGTGTATTTAAGAAAATAACCTGTACTACAGGAAGAGGATTTTCAGCTACCTTTTATAAATGGCTCAGGAAGATCTTTATAAATTATATCCTGGGAAGAGTAGCCTAATGTTGTGCCATGGCCAAAAAGATCAATCATAGTGGGTACCATCAGAAAGAAAACAGAATTAGAAAACAAACATTTCACCCTTTCACAAAACCATGATGCTGCCAGGTAACGCAGCCTGAAATTTGCCAAGTAGACACTATACGTCGTACATGAATTCATAGTTTTGGGAATATCCTTACTCTTTTAGATCTCTTCAGCTTCTATTCAGTACTGTCATCATCTACCCTGGAGAACTGTTTTGTGTTCAGGGCAATTTCTCCTCCAACTTCTGTTATCAAAATTTTCAAATATAACAAATGTTGAAAGAATAATGTAAGAATATGCACACATTCTCCACCTAGATTCAACAGTTTTTTTCCTGTACCATATGAAATTAAGTTTTGGATATGATACTTTTACGAGTAAGAACAATCCCTTTTATAACCATAATATCTTTATCACACCTGGGAAAATTAACAATCCTCTAATCCATCTATTACCAGGTTTGGAGCTATTTTAAATATAGAAAAACATTTTTTTCATATTTAGAGTCTGTGTTTTAATGATTTGAGAACAGTGGAGCCTTACTTATGCAAATGTAATTGGCTAGCTTATATCTCAGCAAAGGGGTCACTTCCACTCCCCAGTCTTTTGTTTATTTATTTATTTTTACTACCCAGTCTTAAAGCATATGATTCAGATTCACACAGTAGTAATGTCTCATTTTACTGCATATTATAGACTAAGACAGTTATTCACAGGTAGGCAAAACTATACATTTTGTTTTGTTTATGAGCTTTTATATTTTGAGATATGTCACTTAAAATTCACTTTTAAATTGCACAATTCTGTGGGTGTTAGTATATTTACAACGTCGTGCATCAGTCACGTCTAATGCTAGAATATTTTCATTACTTCCCCAAAACCCCATTATCCATTAGTGGTAACTACCCATTTTTCCTTCCTCCCAGACCCTAGCAACAAATAATCTTTCTGTATGAATTTGCCTATTCTGGACATTTCATATAAATGGGTTCATATATTTTGTGGCCTTTCCTGTCTGGCTTCTTTCAGTTGACGTAGTTTTCAATGTGTATCTATGTTGTATCATATATCAGTACTTCATTCTCTTTTATGGCCAAATAATAGTCCATTGTATGAATATACCACATTTTATTTATCCATCCATCAGTTAATGAACATTTGAGCTGTTTACACTTTTTGGTATTATAAATAAGGCTGCTGTAAACATTTGTCTACAAGTCTTGATATGGTATGTGTTTTCCTTTCTCTTGAGCATATATCTAGAAGTGGAATTTCTGGACCATATTGTAACTCTATGTTTAACTTTTTGAAAAATTACCAAACTGTATTCCAGAATGGCTGCACCATTTACATTCGTATCAACAATGTATGAGGGTTGCATTTCTCTATACCCTCACCAACACTTGTCTGCCTTTTATATTATAGCCATTCTAGTACATACGAAGTAGTAGCTCATGGTTTTGATTTGCATTTCCCTGATGACTGATGATATTGAACATCCTTTCATGTGCTTATTGGCTATTTGTATATTTCCTTTGGAGAAATATTTATTCTTTTCCCATTTTTGTTATTTGTTTTTTTATTATTTAGTTATAAGTGCTCTATATTTATTCAGGATAATAGATCCTTATTAGGTATATTATGATTTGCAGATATTTCTCCCACTCTTTGGGCTTTCCTCATTGTTTTGATAGTGTCATCTGATGAACAAAAACTTAATTTTGATGAAATCCAATTTATTTTTTCTTTGGTTGCTTGTGCTTTTAGGTATCATATCTGAGAAACTGTTGCAGATTTACACTATGCTTATAATTATAAGAGTTTTATAGTTTTAGCTCAGGCATTTGGGTCTTTGCATTTTGAGTTAATATTTGTACATGGTGGGAAGTAGATACCCAAATTCATTCTTTTGTACATGGATATCCAATATCCAATTGTCACAGCATCATTTGTTGAAAAGACTACTTCTTCCCCATTGAATGGTCTTGGCACCCTTGTGGAAAATCAATTGACCATACGTATAAGGGCTTACTTCTGGACTCTGAATTCTGTTCCATCGCTTTATGTATCTTTCTTTGTGCTAGTATTATGATGTATTGATTACTTTAGCTTTGTAGTAATTTTTGAAATTGGGAAGATTATTTTGACTCTTCTGGGTCCCTTGAATTTCCATATGGATTTTAGCATCAGCTTCTCAGTTTCTGTAAGGAAGACAGTTGGAATTTCCATAAAGATTGCATTGAATCTGTATATCAATTTGGGAGTATTGTCATCTTAACAGTATTACTTATTTCAACCCATGAACACAGAATATATTTCCATTTCCTTAGGTCTTTAATTTTTTAAGAAATGTTTTATAGTTTTCTTATACTTTTTAGTTATCTTATACTTCTGTTAAGTTTATTCCTGGCTTTTTTTTTAATGATGTTGTAAATGGAGTTAATTTTTAATTTCATTTTTGATTGTTGCTAGTTTATAGAAGTAAGACTAATTTTTATATGTTTGTCTTGTATCCTGCAGTCTTGCTGAACTAGTTTATTTGCTCTGATAATAGTTTTTTTTTTTTTAGTAAATTCCTTAGGATTTTCTGCATATAATGTCATCTGAAAATAGAGATAGTTTTACCTCTTCCTTTCTCATCTGGCTTTTATGCCACTTTCTTGTCTAATTGCTCTGCTAGAATCGCCAGTACAGTGCTGAATAGAAATGATGAGCCCAGTCTGCAGGGGGAAGTCTTTAGCATTTCATCATTAACTATGATAGCTATGAGTTGTCCATAGATTATCTTTATACATGTGAGGAACTTACATTCTATTGCGAGATTGTTGGATGTTAAAATTTGTCAAATGCTTTTTACGCATCTATTTAGATAATCGTGTCAGATTTTTTCTTATGCAATTAATACAGTGTATTATGTTATTGATTGATTTTTGTATGTTGAATCTGTCTTGTATTCCTGGGATAAATCACACTTAGTCACGATGTATTATTCTTTATATATGCTGACAGACTCAGTTTGCTAGTATTTTGTTAAGGATTTTTACATCTATAATCATAAGGGATATCAGTCTGTATTTTTCTTTCTTTGATATCTTTGTCTAGCTTTGGAATCAGATAAGATTGCCCTTACAGAATGAGTTTGGAAGTATTCCTCTTCTGTTTTTTTGCAAGACTTTACAAAGGATTGGTATTAATCTTTAACTATTTGGTAGAATTCACCAGTGACGCCATCTAGTCTTGGGCTTTTCTTTGTGGGTACTTTTAAAATTCAGTTAAATTCAGTTAAATTAAATTTAATTCAGTCTCTTTTTATAGATCAGATTGTCTTACTCCTTTTTGAGTCCACTTTGGTAGTTTGTGTCTTTCTAGGAATTTGCCTGTTCATGTAGGTTATTTAGTTCGTTGGCATACAGTTTTTCATGGTATTCTTGAACAGTCCCTTTTATTTCTGTAAGGTTGGTCATAATATCCCTGTTTTATTTCTGATTTTAGTTGAGCCTTCTCTCTTTTTTTATTTTGGTCTGCTTAGCTAAAGATTTATCAGCTTTGTTGACCTTTTTCAAAGAATCAACTATTGGCTTCATTAAATTTTTTCTGTTGTTTTTCTATTTCCTGTTTCATTTACTTCCACTCTAATCCATATTATTCCTCTCTTCTGCGTGCTTTGGATTTGGTTTCCTCTTAATTTTTCTAGTTTCTTAACATGGAAGATTATTCATTTGAGACCTTTCTTCTTTTCTAATGTAGGCATATGCAGCTATAAATTTTCCTCTAAACACTGCTTTCACTACATCCCATAAGTTTTGGAATGTTGTGCCTTCATTTTTATTCTTCTCAATGTATTTTCTAATTTCTCTTTTGATTTCTTCTTTGACGCATTTGTAATTTCCACATATTTATGAATTTCCAATTTCCTTCAGTTATTGATTTCTAATTCCATTCCGTTATAGTTGAAGAAAATACTTTGTGTGATTCATTCCCTTTAAATGTATTGAGACTTGTTTTATAGCCTAACATATGATCTATCTTGGAGAATATTCCATGTACACTTGAGAAGAATGTATATTCTGTTGTTGGGTGGTGGAGTGTTCTATAGATGTCTACTGTTTCTATTTGGTTTATACTGTTGTTGTATATTTCCTTGTATATCTTCTGCTTAGTTCTATCTATTACTGAAAGTGGAGTATTAAAATCTCCAATTATTATTGTTAAATTTTCTGTTTCTTTCTTCATTTCTGTCCATTTTTGTTTTATGTATTTTGAGCTCTGTTGTTTGGTACATAACAGGTTATGATTGTTGTATCTTCTTGATGTTGACCCATTTGTCATGAAATGATAACTTTCTTTTTCTCTAGTAACAATTTTTGTCAAAGTCTTTTTCTCTGATATTAAAATTGGCATTTCAGTTCTCTTTTCGTTACTTTTGGCATGCTGCATCTTTTTCTGTTTTTTTACTTTCAACCTATGTGTGTCTTTGAGTGTAAAATATATATGTAGTACGTAAATGACATGTAGTTTGATCATATATTATTCTAAATCCGTTCTGCCTGTCCCTGCCTTTTCATTGGGAAGTTTAATCCATTTACATTTAATGTAACTACTGATGATATTTACATTTGCTATTTTTGTATTTGTTTTCTATATGTTTTATGTCTGTTCTTCAATTCTGTCATTACTAACTTGTTTTGTGATAAATGGGCATTTTCTAATAAACCATTTTAAACCCCTTCATGTTTCTTTTACTGTAGTTGTGTATTTTAAATTATTTTCTTCTGTGGCTGTCCTGGAGATTACAGTTAACACTTATTTGGATTAAAACCAACTTAACTTCAAAAATATATAAAAACTTTTGCTCCTATATATCTCTGTTATCTTCCCCACCCCCATTTATCTTATACATTGTGTACCCATTCAACACAGATTTATATTTGGTGCTTTATGTAGTTGTCTTTTAGATCAGATAGGAGAATAAAGGAGTTACAAACAAAAAATACATTTAGACTGTATTTTATATTTACCTATGTAGTTACCTTTAATGGTGTTCTTTATTTCTTAATGTGGATTTGAATGACTGTTTACTGTCCTTTCATTTAAGCCTAAATGACTCCCTATAGGACCAGTCTGCTACTGATGAATTCTCATATTTTTGTCTGTCCATTGAAGTCTCTACTCAGTTCACTTAATAGTCAGCTGTTGATTGGACAGAGATTTCCTTAAACATCTTAAACCAATAAATCAGTCTTTGCCAGAGGGCTCTGTGTGCATGTTGGGGTACACCATAAACTCTCAAGCAGTTGACAGCTCTTCCTTAGCCTTCACTTCCTGCTTTTTTGAAGCCTCAAGTTTAGCAAAAGGTTAGAGCTTAGGGACTTCTTGGGTCTTGAATTGCACGTAACTCTTTGCATGTACATGGCTTTCTAGATTCCCAGGAGTATGTTGGAGCTTTTCAAAGCTTCTTTGGACATCTTACTTCCCAGCTTTGCCTTTTAAACTTTTTGGTTAGTCTATTGTTTGCCCTAATTGATAGTCAGTGTCTCAGGCTGTCACGAAGTTAAGATACTTGCCTGTAATTTTTTTTAACAACTTCTTTTCCCCATCCTTCCACCCCGACAAAGGAGAAAGCTTTTCACAGTGGGCACGTTCCAACACAGGTCAAATACAACCAGTAGGTGGGGTCTACGTAGGATCCACCACACAAGACGAACAATGAGTCTTTGGGATGAGGCTTTGAGAGAGCTCTAGCTGTGTTATATTTCTTCTGGCGGCCACCCAAACTAGGAATACGGGCTGTTACTTTTCAAGGCTACTGCTGAAGAATGGGGTATTTTATGGAGAAGTGAATCTTAATGGTCCTTACTATGCAATGTTCATTGATGTTTCACCAAAACTATAAAATTGAAATTCATAAATGTTAAAGGACCAGAAATGGTATATGCAGTTCTGAGTGCCACACTTCATTGAAGTTAACTGAAATGATACAGCAAATGGAATAGCCGTTTCAAACATAAATAAGATTGTTCAGCCTAGAAGATGAAGACCTCTATATTTTCTTTAAAAGTCTACAATCATAAACTATGAAAGACTCATTCTAAATTATATTTAATATTAACCATTGCTACAGAATAAAGTTCAACACCTTTATTTTTCAGAGGAAGGCAGAATTATATGGTAGAGAAAGATTAGACTTTGGAACTAGCCACATCAAAGTTTGAGACTAATTTAAAGTGTACTGGGGTTTGTAGCCATAGGCAGGTCCTTAATCTTTAGTGTCAGTTGCTTTCTATCCCTTTGTGAAATGTAAAGATACTATACTGTTTTTATTAAGGTTTAATTAAAACCATATATATATAATGTTTGTCACAATGCCTAGAGCATAGTAAGCCCTCAATATGTGGCAGCAGTTGTTACTCAAACTCTTCCACAACCCAACATTTTGGCCTACCTGGTGTAATCCCTATTTTGTATAAACTTCTTCCCCCTCCTTCTTTTTCCTCACCATTCATCCTACACCTTAGCTCTTTTGAACTTACTGAGATTTCAGAAGCACACCCTCCTCTTCTCAGTTTTTGTTCACACTCCTCTACACGAATCACCCCCTCCCACACTAACACCCATATGATTAAATCTGCTTGTTTTTTAAGGCCCAGTTTAAATCCACTTTCTCCATATACGATTATATTCTCAATGACCTAAGTTAAATTACTCTCTACTTTTTGATCACATTACACCTTTTTTGTATCTCTCTTACCATTTATTTACAGTGTTTTATGTAACTTTCTTTGAGGTGTAACATACACATAGAAAAGTACACACCTTGTAAGTGTACAACTTAATAAATTTTCACGCAGTGAGTATGCATGTATTACTAGCTTCCAGATCAAGAAACTGAGCATGGCCATTATCCCAGAGGCCCCTTGTTTCCTCTTCCAGTCACTACCCTTCCCACCACCTCCACCCCACCCTTGCCAAGAGCAACTGCTCTCCTGGCTTCTGAACACCGTGGATTAGCTTTGCTTGTTTTAGAACATTATATGAATGAAATTATACAATGATCAACATTTTGTTTGTAAGATTCAAGCATTTTGCTTTCTGTAGTTTTGGTTCATTCGTTCTAATTGCTGTTTAGTATTCTGTTTATGAATATATACCACAATTTCTTTTTCCATTCTACTGTGTATGGACATTAGGTTTTTTTCCCATTTGGGTTTTAATTTGCATTTCCTTGATGACTAAATAAAGTTGACTGATTTTTTAATATTTTTTTTGGCCGGTCGGATATCCTTTTTCATGAAGGACCTATTTAAGTCTTTATTTTTCTCTCCTGTATAATCTTTAAAGGCAGGTAAATATATCACACCCATCATTAACTGCTGACATAGTTTCTAGAAGAATGCCATGCTGTATACATCATAGCTTTATATATTTATTGATTGGAAACTTTATGCAGCAGATTAAGTTGGGAACTGATCGATGTTCTTCAGAAGGAAGATGTTGCACTGCCACCAGTTAACAAATATATATTGAATACCCATTGTATAAAACTCTGCTTGGCCCATTGGTGATAGAAGAACCCTTCACTAATGAACTTGCAAGTCATCTCTACTTCTCTGTTCTTTTGTTTCTTCATCTATAACATGGTGTGAATACACAAGATGATGTTGGAGTTTGTTGGGGGTTTTTAAATGTAGACAACCTTGTTCCTGTCTGAACTTATCATTTTACTAAAATTATTTCAGAAATGTTTGAAACTATTGAAGAAAAATTGTAGTAAAATTGGATTTGAGTGGAAACTCAAAGAACAGAAATGGTTGATCAGGAATTAATTGACTCAAGGCCCACTGCTTCAGTATTTTTGTTCATTCTTAATCTGTATGCAGAAACTACATTCATATAATCTGAACATTTTATGTGAGGTTAATGTAAAACAAAGAAAAACTGAGACAATCTAGAAATGAAAGTAAGCATACCAGTATAGTTTGCACTATATACAGAGATATTTTTTTAATTAAAAAAAAAACTACAATCCAAATTGAGCAAAAGGATAATTGTTTTAAATGGCTCTTTTATAAGCAATAGTGAGAAATCAAGTCTTTTTTAAGAAATAATAAAAGCAGAAATATTTACTTTTTATTATTAAAAAATTGACACAAATTCCTTTTTAAAATATTGAGGATTTATCAGTGACTACACCTGAGGTTTATATTCTTTTATTAGTAATTTTTAAACTTTGCAATAAGATCCTTGACATACCAATCATGATTCATCATGGCTGAGTCTTTTTCATGGGATTGTTACCTAAAATCATTTCAGCTAATAATCCCATGAAAAAGGAAAGGCAAGTTGGAAGAAAAGACCTGGTTACTAAGGTCATACATGATCATTATGATCATTTGTTTATATATACATGGTAGTTTAATTATTTATTTTTATTTTTTAATAGATCTTTATTGGAGTATAATTGTTTCAGAATACTGTGTTGCTTTCTGTTGCACAACAGAGCAAATCAGCCATATGCATAACACATGTCCCCATATCCCTGCCCTCTTGAGCCTCCCTCCCATCCTCCCTATCCCACCCCTCTAGGTCATCACGAAGCACTGAGCCTATCTCCCTGTGCTATGCTGCTGCTTCCCACCAGCCAACTGTTTTACATTCGGTAGTGTATATATGTTGATGCTACTCTCACTTCGTCCCAGCTTCCCTCTCCCACCCCATGTCCTCAAGTCCATTCTCTGTGTCTACCTCTTTACTCCTGCCCTGCAACCAGGTTCATCAGTACCTTTTTTTTTTTTTTGGATTCCATATATATGCGTTAGCATATGGTATTTGATATTTGTTTTTCTCTTTCTGACTTACTTCACTCTGTATAACAGACTCTAAGTCTATCCACCTCACTACAAATAACTCAATTTTGTTTCTTTTTATGGCTGAGTAATATTCCATTGTATATATGTGCCACATCTTCTTTATCTGTTCATCTGTCAATAGACATTTAGGTTGGTTCCATGTCCTGGCTATTGTAAATGGTGCTGCAGTGAACATTGTGGTACGTGTCTCTTTTTGAATTATAGTTTTTTCAGGGTATATGCCCAGTACTGGGATTGCTGGGTCATATGGTAGTTCTATTTTTAGATTTTTAAGGAACTGCTATACTGTTTTCCATAGTGGTTGTATCAATTTACATTCCCACCAAAAGTGGAGGAAGGTTCACTTTTCACCACACCCTTTCCAGCATTTATTGTTTCTAGATATTTTGATTCTGACCAGCGTGAGGTGTTACCTCATTGTAGTTTTGATTTGCATTTCTCTAATAATTGGTGATGTTGAGCATCTTTTCATGTGCCTCTTGGACATCTGTATGTCATCCTTGGTGAAATGTCTGTTTAAGTCTTCCACCCATTTTTTAACTGGATTGGTTTTTTTTTTTGATATTGAGCTCCATGAGGTTTTTGTATATTTTGGAGATTAATCCTTTCTCTGTTGTTTCATTTGCAAATATTTTCTCCCATTCTGAGGGTTGTCTTTTTGTCTTGTTTATAGTTTCCTTTGCTGTGCAAAAGCTTTTAAGTTTAATTAAGTCCCATTTGTTTATTTTTGTTTTTATTTCCGTTACTCTAGGAGGTAGGTCAAAAAAGATCTTGCGGGCTTCCCTGGTGGCGCAGTGGTTGAGGGTCTGCCTGCCGATGCAGGGGACGTGGGTTCGTGTCCCGGTCCGGGAGGATCCCACGTGCCGCGGAGCGGCTGGGCCCGTGAGCCATGGCCGCTGGGCCTGCGCGTCCAGAGCCTGTGCTCCGCAATGGGAGAGGCCACAAACAGTGAGAAGCCCACGTACTGAGGAAAAAAAAAAAAAATCTTGCTGTGGTTTATGTCCAAGAGTGTTTTTCCTATGCCTCCCTCAAAGAGTTTTATAGTGTCTGGTCTTACATTTAAGTCTTTAATCCATTTGGAGTTTATTTTTGGTGTATGGTGTTAGGGAGTGTTCTAATTTCATTCTTTTAAACATAGCCGTCCAGTTTTCCCAGCGCACTTATTGAAGAGGCTGCCTTTTCTCCATTGTATGTTCTTGACTCCTTTGTCGTAAATTAGTTGCCCATATGTCCGTGGGTTTATCTCTGGGCATCTATCCTGTACTATTGATCTATATTTCTGTTTTTGTGCCAGTACCATACTGTCTTGATTACTGTAGCTTTGTGGTATCGTTCAAAGTTAGGGAGCCTGATTCCTCCAACTCCGTTTTTCATTCTCAAGATTGCTTTGGCTATTCAGGGTCTTTTGTATTTCCATATGGATTGTAAAATTTTTTGTTCTAATTCTGTGAAGAATGTCATTGGTAGCTTGATAGGGATTGCATTGAATCTGTAGGTCACTTTGGGTAGTGTAGTCATTTTCAGTGTTGATTCTTCCAATCCAAGAACATGGTATATTTCTCCATCTGTTTATGTCATCTTGGATTTCTTTCATCAATGTTTTATAGTTTTCTGTGGACAAGTCTTTCACCTCCTTAGGCAGGTTTATTCCTAGGTATTTTATTCTTTTTATTGCAATGGTAAATGGGAGTTTTCCTTAATTTCTCTTTCTGCTTTTTCATTGTTGGTGTATAGGAATGCCAGAGATTTCTGTGCATTAATTTTGTATCCTGCAACCTTACCAAATTCATTGATTAGCTCTAGTAGATTTCTGGTGGCATCTTTAGGATTTTCCATGTATAGTATCATGTGATCAACAAACAGTGACAGTTTTACCTCTTATTTTCCAACTTGTATTCCTTTTATTTCCTTTTCTTCTCTGATTGCTGTGGCTAGGACTTCCAAAACTATGTTGAATAATAGTGGCAAGAGTGGACGTCTTTGTCTTGTTCCTGATCTTAGTGGAAATGCTTTCAGTTTTTCACCATTGAGTATGATGCTTGCTGTGGGTTTGTCATATATGGCTTTTATTATGTGGAGGTAGGTTCCCTCTATGCCTATTTTCTGGAGAGTTTTTATCATAAATGGGTGTTGAATTGTGTCAAAAGCTTTTTCTGCATGTATTGAGATGATCATATGGGGTTTTTTCCTAATTTGTTAATGTGGTGTATCACACTGATTGATTTTCATATATTGAAGAATCCTTGCATCCCTGGAATAAGTCTCACTTGATCATGGTGTATGATCCTTTTAACGTGCTGTTGGGTTCTGTTTGCTAGTATTTTGTTCAGATTTTTGCATCTATGTTCATCAGTGATATTGCTCTGTAATTTTCTTTTTTTGTGATATCTTTTTCTGGTTTTGGTATCAGGGTGATGGCTTCGTAGAATGAATTTGGGAGTGTTTCTCCCACTGCAATTTTTTGGAAGAGTTTGAGAAGGATTGGTGTTAGCTCTTCTCTAAATGTTTGATAGAATTTGCCTGTGAAGCCATCAGGTCCTGGACTTTTGTTTGTTGGAAGATTTTTAATTACATTTTCAATTTCATTACTTGTGATATGTCTGTTTATATTTTCTAATTCTTCCTGGTTCAATCTGGAAGATTGTACCTTTCCAAGAATTCTTCCATTTCTTCATGGTTGTCCATTTTATTGGCATATAGTTGTTTGTAGTAGTGTCTTATAATCCTTTGTATTTCTGCAGTGTCAGTGGTGATTTCTCCATTTTCATTTCTAATTTTATTGATTTGCATCCTCTCCCTTTTTTTCTTGATGACTTTGGCTAAGGGTTTATCAATTTTATCTTCTCAAAGAACCAGCTTTTAGTTTTATTGAACTTTGCTATTGTTTTCTCCGTTTCTATTGAATTTATTTCTGCTCTATATGATTTCTTTCCTTCTACTGATTTTGGGTTTTCTTTGTTTTTCTTTCTCTAGTTGTTTTAAGTGTAGGCTTAGATTGTTTATTTGAGATTTTTCTTGTTTCTTGAGGTGAGATTGAATTGCTATAAGCTTCCCTATTAGAACTGCTTTTGCTGCGTCCCATAGGTTTTGTGTTGTCCTGTTTTTATTGTCATTTGTTTTTATGTATTTTTTTATTTCTTCTTTGATTTCTTCAGTGATCTCTTGGTTATTTAGTAGCACACCGTTTAGCCTCCATGTATTTGTGTATTTTACAATTTTTTTCCTGTAATTGATTTCCAATCTCATAGCGTTATGGTCAGAAAAGATGCTTGATATGATTTCAGTTTTCTTTCATTTTCCGAGGCTTGATTTGTCACCCAAGATGTGATCTATCCTGGAGAATGTTGCATGTGCACTTGAGAAGAAAGTGTAATCTGCTGTTTTTGGATGGACTGTCCTATAAATATCAATTAAATCTATCTGGTCTATTGTGTCATTTAAAGCTCCTGTTTCCTTATTAATTTTCTGTTTGGATGGTTGTCCATTGGTGTAAGTGAGGAGTTAAAGTCCCCCACTATTACTGTGTTACTGTCAATTTCCTCTTTTATAGCTGTTAGCAGTTGCCTTATGTATTGAGGTGCTCCTATGTTGGGTGCATATATATTTATAGTTGTTATATCTTCTTGGATTGATCCCTTGATCATTACGTAGTGTCCTTCCTTGTCTCTTATAACTATCTTTATTTTAAAAGTCTATTTTATCTGATATGAATATTGCTACTCCAGCTTTCTTTTTTTTTTTTTTTTTTTGCGGTACGTGGGCCTCTCACTGTTGTGGCCTCTCCCGCTGCGGAGCACAGGCTCCGGATGCACAGGCTCTGGACGCACAGGCTCGGCGGCCACAGCTCACGGGCCCAGCCGCTCCGCGGCATGTGGGATCTTCCCGGACCGGGGCACGAACCCATGTCCCCTGCATCGGCAGGCAGACTCTCAACCACCGCGCCACCAGGGAAGCCCTCCAGCTTTCTTTTGATTTCCATTTGCATGGAATATCTTTTTCCATCCCCTCATTTTCAGTCTGTATGTGTCCCTAGGTCTGAAGTGGGTCTCTTGTAGACAACATATATATGGGTCTTTTTTTTGTATCCATTCAGCCAGTCTGTCTCTTTTGGTTGGGGCATTTAATCCATTTACATTCAAGGTTGTTATCGATATGTGTGCTCCTATGACCATTTTCTTAATTGTTTTGGGTTTGTTTTTGTGGGTCTCTTTCTTCTCTTGTGTTTCCTGCCTAGAGAAGTTTCTTTAGCATTTGTTTTAAAGCTGGTTTGGTGGTGCTCATTTCTCTTAGCTTTTGCTTGTCTGAAAAGCTTTTGACTTCATCGAATCTGAATGAGATCCTTGCTGGGTAGAGTAATCTTGGTTGTAGGTTTTTCTCTTTCATCACTTTAAGTATATCCTGCCACTCCCTTCTGGCCTGCAGAGTTTCCGCTGAAAAATCAGCTGATAACCTCATGGGGATTCCTTTGTGTGTTACTTTTTGTTTTTCCCTTGCTGGTTTTAATATCTTTTCTTTGAATTTAATCTTTGTTAGTTTGATTAATATGTATCTTGGTGTGTTTTGCCTAGGGTTTATCCTGTATGGGACTCTCTGTACTTCCTGGACTTGGGTGACTATTTCCTTTCCCATGTTAGGGAAGTTTTTAGCTATAATCTCTTCAAATATTTTCTCACACCCTTTCTTTTTCTCTTCTTTTTCTGGGAATCCTATAATTCAAATGTTGTTGCATTTAGAGTTGTTCCAGAGGTCTCTGAGATTGTCTTCCATTCTTTTCATTCTTTTTTCTTTCATCTTCTCCTTGGCAGTTATTTCCACCATTTTGTCTTCCTGCTCCCATATTCGTTCTTCTGCCTCAGTTATTGATGCCTTTAGTGTGTTTTTCATTTCAGTATTGTGTTGTTCATCTCTGTTTGCTTGGTCTTTAGTTCTTCTAGATCTTTGTTAAACATTTCTTGTATTTTCTCAGTTTGTACCTCCCTTCTCTTTCTGAGAGTCTGGATCATCTTTACTGTCGTTACTCTGAATTCTTTTTCAGGTAGAGTGCTTATTTCCTCTTCATTCATTTGGTCTTGTAGGTTTTTACCTTGCTCCTTCAACTGTGACATATTGTTTTGCCGTCTCTTTTTCTTTTTTCTTTGTTTTTTTTGATGGGTGGGATTGTGTTCCTGTTTTACTGGTTGTTTGGCCTGAGGCTTCCAACACTGGGGGTTGTCGGCTGTTGGGTAGAGCTGGATCTTGGTGCTGAGATGAGGAACTTTGTGAGACCTCATTCTGATGAATATTCCCTGGGGTCTGAGGTTCTCTGTTAGTCCAGTAGTTCGGACTTGGAGCTCCCACCGCAGGAGCTTCGGCCCGACCTCTGGCTCGTGAACCAAGATCCTGCAAGCTGCGTGGGATGGCAAACAAAACAAAACAAAAAAGCAATTACAAAGTAAAAAATAAAATTAGACTAGGAAAGTAACAGATATGTTAGAAAGAACTTAAAAATTAAAATATAGATGAATAAACAACCAGAAGGTACATCAGTACCACAATAGTAAGAAAGGGGATGGGGGAAAAGAAAAAAAGTTGTGGCGGGGAGGCCTTGGCTGTGGAGGGGGGGGCTGAAACAAGGGTGAGGTTTGGGTTGTGGGCAGGGCCTATGCTTAGGACCCACAGGGCTGGAAAAGGCCCTGGGGTCTGTGGGGGTTGGAGCTTAGTTAAGCTCAAGGAACAGAAGGGGCCCAGACATGCCCCCACCCCTGGTCTCAGAGGGCAGAGGACCTCACCTGGGATCTCAGCAGGCTTCCTGGGCTCGAGTGGGCGGGGTAAACACCCTCCTCTCCTCTCCTGCTCCTCTGGTCTGGGAGGGCCTCTCCCGCCTGTCTTTCCTGATCTCTCCTATGCCCCAAGAACCAACGTGGCAGCGGGGACAGGGGGGCCTCAGAGGACAGGGGACTGCCTGGGAGCTCAACAGGCTCCCCGGCCCAAGTGGGCCAGGCGGTCACCCTCCGCTTCTCTCCCGCTCTTCCTGCAGAGTCCCTCCTGCCTGCCTCTCTTGATCTCCCTGGTCTCAAGGGTGCCGATCCTGTCTGGCCTCCACTGCCCTCCCCCCTCAGTCCCCCCATGTCCTACTGGTTCACCTGAGGGTTCCTCCTATCTCCTTGGGCATCAGTGTTCCCCACCAGCAGCCAGCAGGTGTCCTAGTTGTGGGGAGATGCTCTAATTCTTCTTTAAATTAATTATGTTGACTTCAAAGTAATCTTTTAAGTATATTGTTTATTATGTAGTTACCACAAAAATAAGATTTACCACGTGAATTTCAAAGGTGATGTTTGATCTTAGTCTAAGCTCGGCTTAATGGTACTATTAACAGCTCTTAGTTTCTCTCCAGGGCCTAGACTAGAAGACACCATAACTAACCAACAGACTTATGCAGTGCTTTTCCAGCTGTGCTATTCCCTGGGACACCAAGCCTTCATGTACTTTACACTGTGTACTTCTGCAGTGTTCTCTGAGTGTTCCTGTCAAATGCCAGACGCTGGTGGACTTTAGCCATGCCTCAGACTCAGCTGTGTATTATTGTTCTGTCCAGAACCTGGAACAATAAGAAAAATCAAATCTCTTTATGATCAAGGTCAGGCAGGCCCCTTCAAAGAGTTTTCTCTCCAGAGACTCGATCTAATTGTACCTTAAAATTATTGGAGGATTTCAACAACTGTTATACTTTCAAAGGCTCAGGCTAATTAGACGTTTGACCGTATTACTTTTACCTCATTTATGTATTACCTAGCAAATGTATTATTTGCTTAATACTTGTAAGGGAATATAATTCTACCATGTCTTTGGGACCTTTCTAAATTCCATCTTTTATTGTCATCTGTAATACATGAATGTTAATAATACTATAGGTCTTGGTAAGAAAAAGACTCCTAATAGAAATTAATAAGTTCTTCTCTTTAGAAGTATTAGAAAAACTTTCAGTGATATAATTTTGGTTGCTTTCCAAGCCATTCAGTTTGCTTACACTCACTGATTAGTAACAAAATCTTCTCACGTATAAAATGAGTGGATTAGGCTAGATGAGCAAATTCTTTCCAGATTCACCTCTCTATGCAAGTGTCTCATTTATAAAATGTGTATAATAAAAAATACTTGGGGAGAACAGTTCAAGATCTTGATGCAGGAAGCTCTTGAACTCATCTCCTCCCATGGACACACTGAGTCTCCAGCTACATATGGAAAATTTCCTCTTTAAAAAAAACCTAAAGGCTGGCCGAGTGACGACTACACATCAGACAAACAAGAAGAAAGCCACCTGAAGCAGGTAAGGGAGGCTCAGACACAATCTTGCCATAAACCCCACCAGTGACACAGCAACCTCCAATCAAGAGGGAACTCAAAACCCGGAGCTTCTCATTAGGAGCAAAGGGTTCACACTCCACATTGCACACCCCAAGTTTTAAGACCTGCACCTGAGAGACGAACCCTCAAAAAAACATATAATTTTGAAAACCAGTGGGGCTCACAGCCCGAGAACCACAAGACTATAAGGTTCTGAGACATGGCTATTGGAGGGCCCACACACTCGGACTTACCTGCCCCAGGGCCCAGCTCAGAGTCAGCCTGTCTTGCCCAGACATAAGGGAAGGAGGATCACCTACTTATATTAAAGCATCAGCCTGAGGGGTAGGCATCCAATTGAAGACACATGTAGGAGACAGCTGGAACACTGTCCAGGGACAGAGACTTGCAGGTGCTATCTTCGCAGTCTCTCTTTGCTGTGCTCCAGAATATCAGTATCTCCCAGAAGGAAGCTACTACATGTATCTGGTGCCCTGATTTTTGCAGTTTCCGCCCAGGAGACACGTCTTAATTGCCTTGCTTTGGAGGCCAGGGGAGCTTGTGTTCCCAGTCCAATGGAACTGTAACACAGTCACCCAGAAAGGAGATCGTACACCCTTGTCTGGCACCCTGATTTTTGTGGCTGCTGCCAGAGGATACCTCTACATAGCATGGCACCGGTGCCAGTGGGGCTTACAGTAAAGGGTCCCACAGGACTGTAACCAACAGAGAAAGAGTTCTTCAACAGCTACCACCTCTAGGCACAGCAGCAGTCACAGACCCAAGAGCTCGGTTTTTCTGTGGAGACCTGTTACCCAGCTGTCACGGCTGCAGCCTGAGGGGCAGGCTTCTACTTAACCGTGTATCTAGCAACTGATTGTAATCCTTTTCGGAGACCTCAGAGGGCTGGTGCTATGTTTGTGCTCTCCCTCTGCCACACTCCTGAATGCCAGTGTGCCCCCAGGGGGAGCTTTCCATTCATCTGGCAGCCTGGTTTTTGTAGCCACTGCCCAGGGGATGCCCCTAAATCAACTGGCTCTGGTAGCCGGGGCGGCTTGCATTCCTGGGTCATTCCAGAGTAATGTGGCAGTTGGAAAGACAGTTCTTGGCCAAGTACCACCTCCAAGGCACTGCACAGACAGCAGACTGGGACACCCCCTCCCATCCCCAGTTTTTCTGTGAAGGAAGCCTCTTTGCTTTCCTCGAGCTTTGGCCTAAGGGGTAGGCTTCAGGTTTGGCATATGTCTAGTGGCCTACAGAGCTACTCTCAAGGAATAGATGTAGTCTTGCCTCTTTCCCTCTGCCTTGCTCCAGCTCACCAGTATCTCATACACTTGTCAGGAGCCCTGATTTTTGCAACTGCCCAAGTGACACCTCCAGATTGCTTGGCTCTGGTGGCAAGCAGGGTTTATGCTGTAGTCATACTGGACTATATATACTTGCATACTTTTAAAAGCTGCTGCCTGAGGGTCCAACTTCCAGTCAGCCTGATTTTAGGTGCTGAGATCCTCCCTTCTGGGACCTTGATAGGTCTTGGTACATACCTAACTACTGGGAGCTATTAAAGATATAATAAGCTGCTTGGACAAGCACAAAAGTTTAAGGGACAACCAAGACCTAGGACAGAGTTGAACAACAAGTTTCATCTCCTACATCCTTCAAGACTGGGAGGGGTGGTAGTTTCATCTACTGCATAGAAACCAACACAGAGTTAAGCAAAATGAAGAAACAAAGGAATATGTTCCAGGGACTTCCCTGGTGGTGCAGTGGTTAAGAATCTGCCTGCCAGTGCAGGGGACATGGGTTCGAGCCCTGGTCCATGAAGATCCCATATGCTGCTTAGCAACTAAGCCCGTGCACCACAACTATTGAGCCTGCGCTCTAGAGCCTGCAAGTCACAACTACTGAGCCTGAGAGCCACAACTGCTGAAACCCGTGCGCCTAGAGCCCATGCTCCACAAGAGAAGCCACCACAATGAGAAACCCGTGCACCACAACAAAGAGTAGCCCCCGCTTGCCGCAACTAGAGAAAGCCCACGCACAGCAACGAAGACCCAATGCAGCCAAAAATAAATAAATAAATAAATTTAAAATATATATATATAAGTGTTCCAAATGAAAGAACAAGGTAAAACCTCAGCAAAAATTCTTAATAAAATGGAGATAAGACACATTATAATTAAAATGTCAGAAGTTAAAGACATGGAGAGAATCTTAAAAGCAGCAAGAAAAAACAACTAGTTATGTACAAGCAGACCCTCATAAGATTACCTGCAGATTGGTCAGCAGAAACTTTACAAGCCTTTGGGATTGGCACAATATATTCAAAATGCTGAAAGGAAAAAAATCTCCATCTGTGATCAAGAATACTCTATCCAGCAAAGTTATCATTCAGAATTGAAGGAGAGATAAAGAGATTTTAAACCAAGCAAAAGCTAAAGGAGTTTATCACCCATGAACCAGCCTTACAAGAAATGTTAAAGGGACTTCTATAAGCTCTAAAGAAAGGATACTAACTAGTAACAAGAAAACATATGAAAGAATAAGTGTCACTGAGAAAGTAAATATATAGTAAATGTAATGGGTTAGTTATAAAGCTAGTATGAAGATAAAAAAACAAGTAGTAAAACTATGATTATAATAACTAATGGATACAGAAGATTAAAAGATATAAAATGTGACATAAAACATTGGAGGGCAGAGTAAAAACGTTGAACTTCAGAATGTAATCAAATTTAAGGTGTTAACCACCTGAAGTAGACTGTTAAAAGTTTTTATATGTAAGCCTTATGGTAACCATAAGGCAAAAACCTATAGTAAATTCACAAAAGATAGAGAGAAAGCAGTACAAGCATATCACTAAAGAAGGTCATCAGACTACAAAGAAAGAGAGCAAGAGCAAGAGAGGAACCACAAAAACTTCCAGAAAACAAAATAAGATGGCAATAAGTACATACCTGTCAATAATTACTTTAAATGTAAATTTACTAACTCCTTCAATCAAAAGACAGAGTGGCTGAATAGATAAAAAACAAAACCCATCTATATGCTACCTACAGGAGACTTGCTTTAGATATAAGGACACACAGAGACTTGAAAGTGAAGGGATAGAAAAAGATACTCCATGAAAACAGAAACCAAAATAAGCTGGGGTAGCTATACTTTTATCAAAATTGACTTTCAAACAAAGGCTATATAATAAGAGACAAAGAAGACATTATATTATATTGGGCCAACCCAACAAGAAGATAAAACATTTATAAAATATTTTTTTATCCAACTTAGGAGGACCTAAGTATGTAAAGCATATATTAACAAACTTGAAGTGAGAAACAGACACCAGTACAGCAATAGTAGCGGACTCTAATGCCCCCTTTACCTCAGTGGATAGATCATCCAGACAGAAAATCAATAAGGAAACATCATCCTTAAAAGACACAGTAGGGGCTTCCCTGGTGGCGCAGTGGTTGAGGGTCCGCCTGCCGATGCAGGGGACACGGATTTGTGCCCCAGTCCAGGAAGGTCCCACATGCCACAGAGCGGCTGGGCCCATGAGCCATGGCCGCTGAGCCTGCACGTCCGGAGCCTGTGCTCCACAATGGGAGAGGCCGCAACAGTGAGAGGCCTGCATATTGCAAAAAAAAAACAAAAACACAGCAGACCAGATATACTTAACAGATATATAAAAGACATTCCATCCAAAAACAAGAGAATACATTCTTTTCAAGTACAGATGGAACGTTCTCCAGGATAGATCATATGTTAAGCCACAAGACAAAGTCTTAATAAATGTAAGAGAATTGACATCATGTCAAGCATCTCTTCCAACCACAGCGGTATGAATTTGAAATCAATTACATGAAGAAAAGTGTAAAGTTCACAAATATGTGGAACTTAAACAACATGCTACTTGAACAACCAATGAGTCAAAGAAGAAATCGAAAGAGAAATAAAAAAATACTTTGAGACTAATGAAAATGGGAATATAACAAAGTTTATGGAATACAGTAAAAGCAGTTCTAAGAGGAAAGTTAATGGCAATAAATGCCTACCTTAAGAAACAAGAAAAGTCTCAAATAAACAACCTTACTTTTCACCTCACTAGATAAAGAAGAATAAAGCCTAAAGTTACTAGAAGGAAAGGAATAACAAAGGTTAGAGCAGAAATAAATGAAAGAGACAATAGAAAATATCAATGAAAATAAGAGCTGGTTCTCTGAAAAGATAAACAATACTGAAAAACCGTAAGCTAGACTCACCAAGAAAAAAAGAGAGGACTCAAATAAATAACAACAGAAGTGAAGAGAAGATGGTACAACTGATAGCACAGAATACAAAGGATCATACGAGACTACTTTGAACAGTTATATGCCAACATATTGAACAACCTAGAAGAAATGGATAAACTCCTAGAAACATACAACCTACCAAGACTGAATCATGAAGAAATAGAAAATCTGACCCAACTGATTACTAGTAAGGAGACGGAATCACTAATCAAAAACCTGCCAACAAACAAAAGTCCAGGACCAGGCAGGTTCACTGGTGAATTCCACCAAACATTCAAAGAAGAATTACTACCTATCCTTCTCAAACTCTTCCAAAAAATAGAAGGGGTGGAAACTCTTCCAAACTCATTTTGTGAGGCCAGCATTACCCTGATCCCCAAACCGGACAAGGATGCCACAAAAAAAGAAAATTACAGGCCAGTATTCCTGATGAATACAGGTGTAAAAAATATTAGCAAACAATTCAACAATACATTGAAAGGATCATACGCCATGATCAAGTGGGATTTATTCTAGAGATGCAAGGCTGGCTCAACATTCACAAATCAGTCAATGTGATTCAACACATTAACAAAATGAAGGATAAAAATCATATGATCGTTTCCATAGCTACAGGAAAAGCATTTGACAAAAATCAACATTCATTTATGATAACAACTCAACAAAGTGGCTATGAAGGGAATGTACCCCAACATAACAGAAGCCATATATTGTACAACAAGCCCACAGTCAACATCATACTCAAAAATTGAAAGCTTTTCCTGTAAGATTAGGAACAAGACAGGGATGCCCACTTTTGCCACTTTTATTCAGCATAGTGTTGGGAGTCTTAGCCAGAGCAATTAGGCAAGAACAAGAAATAAAAGGCATCCATATTGGAAAGGAGGGAGTAAAACTGTCACCATTTGCAGGTGACGTGACGTTATATATAGAAAACCCTAAAGACTCCAACAAAAAAACTTCTAGAACGAATAAACAAATTGAGTAATGTTGCAGGATACAAAATCAATACACGAAAATCTTTTGCATTTCTACACACTAATAACAAACTATCAGAAAGCAAAATTAAGAAAACAATCCCATTTCCAACTGCATTAAAAAGGATAAAATACCTAGGATTACATTTAACCAAAGGTGTTCAAGACCTGCATACTGAAAACTACAAGACATCAAGGAGAGTAGTTGAAGAAGGCACAAATAAGTGGAGAGATATTTTGTGCTCATGGATTGGGAGAATTAATAGTGTTAAAATGTCCATACTACCCAAAGCAGTCTACAGATTCAATACAATCCCTATCAAAATTCCAATAGCATTTTTCACAGAAATAGAACAAAGAATTCTAAAATTTTTATGAAACCACAAAAGACCTCAAGCGGCCAAAGCAATCTTGAGAAGGACGAACAAACGTGTAAGCATCACACTCCCTGATTTCAAGCTCTATTTCATATCTATAGTAATTAAAGCAGTATGGTATTGGCATAAAGACAAACACATAGTTGAATGGAGCAGAATAGAGAGCCCAGAAATAAACCCACACATATGTGATCAATTAATTTACAACAGAGGAGCCAAAATTAGTGGGGTAAGGACAGTCTCTCCAATAAATGGAGTTGAGAAAACTGGAGACCCACATGCAAAAGAGTGAAACTGGAACACTATCTTATACTGTACAGGAAAATCAACTCAAAATGGATTAAAGACTTGAACATAAGATCTGAAATCATAAAACTCCTAGAAGAAAACATAGGTAGCAAGCTCCTTGACATAGGTCTTGGCGATGATTTCTTTAATCTGACACCAAAAATAAAATTTTTTAAAAGCAAAGATAAAAAGTGGAACTATATCAAACCAAACAACTTCCACACAGCAAAGAAAACCATCAACCAAATAAAAAGGTAACCTACTGAATGGGAGAAAATATTTGCAAGTCATATATCTGTTAAGGGGTTAATATTCAAAGTGTATAAAAAACTCATACAACTCAATAACGGGAAAAAAAAAGTAATTCGATTTTAAAATGGGGTAGAACATCTCAATAGACATTTTCCAAAGAAGACATAAAGATGGACAACAGGTACGTGAAAAGATGCTCAACATCACAAATCATCAGGGAAATGAAAAAACCACAATGAGATATCACCTCACACCTGTCAGAATGGCTGTTATCAAAAAGAACTCAAATAACAAGTGTTGGTGAGGATGTGGAGAAAATTGAACCCTCGTGCACTGTTGGTAGGAATATAAATTGGTGCAGCCACTATGAAAAACAGTATGGAGGTTCCTCAAAAAATTAAAAATACAACTATCATATGATCCAGAGTTCCACTTCTGGGTATATATCTGACAAATGAAACACTAACTCAAAAAGATAAGCACCTTCATGTTCACTGCAGCACTGTTTACAATAGCCAAGACATGGAAACAACCTAAGTGTCCAATGATGAATGAATGGATAAAGAAATTGTGTGTATATACAGTGGAATATTATTCAGCTGTAAAAAAGAATGAAATCTTTCCATTTGCAGCAACATGGATGGACCTCAAGGGCATTATGCTAAGTGAAATAAGTCAGACAGAGAAAGACGAATACAATGTGATCTCTCTTACATGTTGAAACTAAAAATCCCTTTAAAAAAAAAGCTAACAGATATAGATAATATATTGTTTGTTGTCAAAGGATGATGGTAGAGGGTGGGAGAGATGAGTGAACTTGGTCAAGAGGTTAAAAATAAAAAATCTTGAAATCATACATTAAGTCAGAAGTATATACCTTGAATTGTAGGAGTCCATAGGCAAATTAGAATTTTTGGTGCACAAATTGAAAGCATGTTCTTATAAATAAAAGCAGTTGGACTTTATAACATTTTATACACATGCTGTTTTCTTTATTTTCTACATAATAATGTAAGGATTATCTTTTGCATCAGTCTTTTTATAGGTAATAATGTGTCATTGCAAGGAGACAGCTTAATTGCATTCTAGGAGCTACTGTCACCATCCTCATTAACTGGCATTTAGGCAGTATAGGTAACATATACTTTATGTATACTAAAGTATGTGTGGATGTTTTCATATAAATAATGTTGAGGCCATTTTTTTTAACATCTGTAAGAAAATAGGGGCTTATTTATAATGGGTTTTGAAATTTAATGTCTCAAAAGAACTATAAAAACAGCTTCACAGGAAAAAAAACAAAAAAAAACAACCTGCCTCAAGGTGGTTGGGGGGATTAATTGATGTAACACATACAAAGCAGTCCAAAACTGTCCAGGTATTGTTATGTATCCTATGACTATATTTTGCCACAAGTCTTTTATGATTTTTATTTGTATTTTTGTACCTTTAAGCAGTGTTTACCTTTAACTTAATAGTTTATTTGTAAATGGTATGAATAAACATTGAAGACTGACTTGCTACTGAGGATTTTGAGTGACATGTTCATGGCCATATTAAATATTAAGCTTAATTTCAAAGTCTGTAAAGCATACTTTTAAAAAAAGAGCAAGACCAAAGGAAAAATCTCATTTTAAGAATGGCATTAGAGTGTTAGTTATCCTGTGAACAGAACATTCTCTGTACCTTCCCCTTTTTTGAGTCTTGCATAAATATAATCTGACGCTGAGTTAGGTGTTAACTGACACCATATCTTGCTTGATCAACCTGCAGTTTAGTTATGAAGCAGGAAAACAAGGTGTAAACTATCCAAGATCTCCACATGGCCTGGAATGACCTATGGCATCTTATATAGCCCTGGTTTCAAAATTATGAATAGATAGCCTATAAATACTTAATTATATTAAACAGTGTCACTGAATGTCTAGAACTTCTCAATGGGGAAGAGGCTGTAATAAGTTATTTTTCTTTGAAAATTAGAACCACTGAAAATTGGATAGGCCAGGTCACAATATAGAGCCCTTCCTATCAGGAGAAGTGTTCAGAGGTAACCCATCATTCAGGAGGATAGCCATTTCCACACCTGGCAGGAAGTTGAACTATACAACCTTCTGAACTCATTTCCAGTTCATTAATTTCACAAAATTAAAGAAATTGATGACCTGTCTGGGTATTGTCATTGTTACTTTCAAATTGAGGCGCTCTTTATTTTCTCTTTGACATGTAAGGTGTCAACGTATAGAGTCTTGAACCATAAGCAGTTTTATTCTTAACATTGCCTACTATATGATTCAGGAGGTATAATTTGAGTTGTTTATTATATGTCTCCAAAGTATTGGGTTGGCCAAAAAGTGCCTTCGGTTTTAAGTAAAAATAAAAGACATTTTTCATTTTCACCAAGAACTTTATGGAACAACGTATTCACCTTCTGCCATTTTTCAGGCAACTTCATAATTCCATCTTCCCAAAACTTTATCTTTTTGAGCAAAGAACTGTTCCAGGTGCCTTTTACAGTCTTCCAGGGAATTGAAATTTTTTCCATTAAGAGGATTTTGTAAAGACCAAAATAAATGGAAATCTGAAGGTGCAATGTCTGTTGAATATGGTGGATGAATCAGAACTTCCCAGCCAAGCTGTAATAGTTTTTGCCTGGTCATCAGAGAAACATGTGGTCTTGCATTGTCCTGATGGAAGATTCTGTGTTTTCTGTTGACTAGTTCTGGATGCTTTTCGTGGAGTGCTGCTTTCAGTTGGTCTAATTGGGAACTTGTTTGACTTAATCTTTGATTTTCCAGAAGGAGTTCATAATAGAGGACTCCCTTCCAATACCACCATATACACAACATCACCTTCTTTGGGTGAAGACCGGCCTTTGGTGTGGTTGGTGGTGGTTCATTTCGCTTGCCCCATGATCTGTTCTGTTTCACATTATTGTACGGTATCCACTTTTCATCGCCCGTCACAGTTTGTTTTAAAAACAGAGCGTTTTCGTTATGTTTTAGTAGAGAATCACATGTGGAAATACGGTCAAGAAGGTTTTTTTCACTTAACTTATGTGGAACCCAAACATGAAAGCGATGAACATAACCAAGCTGGTGCAAATGATTTTCAGCGCTTGATTTGGATATTTTGAGTATGTCTGCTATCTCCCACGTGGGATGACGTTGATTGATCTCAATTAATATCTCTATTTGATCACTATCAACTTCAATTGTCTACCCAACCGTGGAACATTGTCCAACGAGAAATCTCCAGCACAGAACTTCGCAAACCACTTTTGACACCTTCAGTCAGTCACAGCACCTTCTCCATGTGCTGCACAAATCTTTTTTTGCATTTCGGTTGCGTTTTTACCTTTCTTGAAATAATGTTGCTTTTTTCCTTCCATCTTCAATATTAAAATGGCTACACAAAACTTCACCAGTTTTGATGTCTTTTTTTAAATGCACGCTGATATGACAGCTGTCACATACAATCTAACAAAATTGTTTTGAATGAAGTTAAAGGCAATAAGTGCTACTAGAGCCATCTTACAGAAAAAACCAAACGAACCTTTTGGCCAACCGATACTTTATATATTTATCCACTAAAGAGTATTTTAAAGGTAAGTTCATTGTTATCCTTCCAAATAGTGAATTCCCTGCTTCTAGTGGAATAAATAAGAATCAAAAACCAGATGAAACTAGATGGTCACATTCTGAAATCACACTCAGGATTAGTTCAGTTTGACAAACAAATTTTGCATTCGTCATCCTGATACTTAATTTTGTCAACCTTCCACCTACCCCTTCTGCCAAAATAAAGAACTTCGGTATACTAATATAATGGAAAAAATATCAAAACCTAAATCACAAAAGGAGAAGAGAATGGATATTATATCTCTCATTAGACTCATTGCTTTGATTCTCTTTATTTGGTTTCAGTTTTTTTAGGCCCCTCTGCCAGTGCTGTCATAGGAGCCAGTGGGCACTGTTTTCTTTTTTGCTTTGTTTGTTTTATGTGTTTCTTTAAGGTTTCTTGTCATTTTAAATGTGACATACTTATTAAGTCATATTTAAAGTCATTTTAAGTTGTATGTCATATTAAGGTTTAATGTGACACGTGGGCATAATATGACTCTTCAGTCTTGTTCCGAGTGCTAAGAATACAGTGATGAACCAGATAGATATGGTCACTGCCCTGGTTGAACTTACAGTCTAATGGAGGATGCATAACAAATAAATTGGCTGTTACATAATTTTAAGTCAGGCATTGAAAAGAAAGTACACACACAAGGAATATGGTGAGGGTATGGCAGGAGAGCACTGCTTTAGATAGGGTAGTCAGTAGAGACCCTTTCAAAATCATAACAAGCAGGGGCTTGAAGGGTAAGAAAATATTCCAGGTAGAGGAAACAAGTATCAGGTCCCTAAGGTGTAAAAGAGATCATTCACATTTTCTTTCTGCGCTGGTTTAAACCATAAAGATGACCAATTTAACTTGCTACTGAGATGGTTATGATTTGATGCAATTCATTTAAATTGTCAGCCCCCCAAAATAGTCACTCCTTCACTTTGTGCTTTAAACCTTGGCCCCCAGACACTTGGAGTATTAGTCTCAACGTACATATGATGTATCTGATATTTCTTATAGAGGGAGTTTTCGATACATATTAGCTCCTTTCCCTTCTCCCTACTGTGCGGCATTGTTGAGAATGCACTTGCCAGGCAACTCTTCTCCTTCCCCTCAGCCCCACCCCCAGCAGAAGTGTGTGGTATTTGGTGCTGGGATAGGGAGGGCACAATCAAGAAAAACACCAGTCTTCAGACCTACCCTGTTCTCTCTATTAAGTCTCCCAGGGGTCCCAACCTTCTCCTGAGTCTACCAATTTGACTTCTGGAATTCAGGTCACTTCAAGAATGTTGCCAGGGTATTCAGCCATCTACAAGAACTCAAGTCCCAGTTACTGTTATATGCTGCCCATTCCAGGGGTTTTCCTTCTTCATCCTAAACCTCTCTCCTTGGCTCTCTACAGCATGACTGCTTCATCAAGAAGCTGCTCTAGTTGATGCTGAAATGGGGGATGAGCTGGGGAGATTTGATTGAGTTATTTTGGAATTCCTCTGACTTGCTCTTTGGTAGCGGTTCTCCTCATAACTGTTGGCCTTGGTAGCCAGAACAGGACATGGCATTTTCCTGCTGCTGAACTGGTAGAGAAGGAATTGGCCTTTTACCCATGACTGGCAGCTGTATAGAAAAACAGAACACCTGATCTAGTAGTAGGTGAGACTTGGCTTGTTTCCCTGGTCCCACTTGAAGTTACTGCCTTACAAGGTACTTTCTCCTTGCAATAATGGGGGAGGGGGGGTGAGAACACTGTGCCTTCATTTTTTTCCCTTACTGGTAAAATGAGAGTGTTGGTATAGATGATCCCTAAGGTCCCTTTTAGTTCTAATACATCGTGTTTCTATTCCAAACCATGTAGTAGTTTTGTCTCTAATGTCTGACACACATAATGTTTACATTGGAAATTATTCCAGTATGTGAGCTTGATATATATGTGGAAACGTATAGCCTTACTGGTCGAGCCTGGATATTCTCATTTCAGAATGCACGTTTGGATTGTAGCTGGAAAACTTTGTACTGCCAATGTCTTACTGCAAGTTTTTGCTATTAAAAGCAGTAGTACTGTGTACCCTGAGGATGAAACAAGCTAAGTAAGCCTGAGTTAGTCTTTAAAGAAGGATGAGCATGTATCAATGAAATTTGTGGTGAATGACTTGAAGATGTGTTTTTTCACTTTGTCATAGGGGTCAAATTGGACTGAAATAACGCTGTGCTAATATGATTCTGAATTCTGTTGCTCTCTCTGAATTGATCCCTCCTTGTTTTGCAGGAGCTATTGTGACAATCTTGGTTACCATCCATTAAGTGCTGCTGACTTTGGAAAGATCATGAAAAATGTCTTTCCAAACATGAAGGCACGTCGTCTGGGCACGAGAGGCAAATCTAAATATCCTTTACCAGAATGGTTTTTAGTAATCTCTTTAAGTTCTCCCTTATTACAGAACATCTGCTGCTGTAGTTCAACTAGCAACTATATTTAGAAATAAATTTAAATCAACAAATATAAACGACTCAAAAGTACTTAGAATAATTGTAAATTGTATTTTCCCAGCTGTTTATCACACTGCAAGAGAAATAACAAATAGTGGTTATTAGGATTGTGATAGATTTCACCTTACTCTGTCACTATAATGTGTTCTTAATGGTCTGATCTTCTTTTCCTTAACAATAGAATTACTAAGGCACGCCACAGTACAGCAGTTGTAAATTATGTCAGTGAAAGTGGAGAAAGATGTTAGTTTATCATCTTTCCTTCCTCTAATTTAGAAACATAGGGATCTCTTTGGTAATATATACAACATTCAAACAATTTTTTTGTGGAACTTGTGCTGTAGGATTAGTGTTCTCTTTGTATTTTCATCCAACCCTTTAAAGGCTGTATTAAAATTAAAGCCAGGGCATAGAAAAGGCCCCTCTCATGATAGAGAAATACTTAGGAGCAAACAGAAGTAAGGAAATTAAAATTAAGAGTTTACTAAAGTTCTTCCTACCCTTGGAAGAAGATTGTAACATGGAGGGTCTCTGTATCATATTAGAAATGCATCATTTCTCTCTGCTTAGCTTTTGGCCTTTTCCAAAACATAAAAATTCTGCTGTGGGGGAGATGAAGAGGGGAAGGGGAGAGGCTGCTTTTCTCAAACGGCTCCAGGTGTTCTGTAACCAGTTGTTGCACGACCGAGTCTTGTTTCCTGAGTACAAACAAAAATGTCTTCATGTGTCTTTGGCATGTTACAGGTGATAATCCTGTACGTTTCAGTGGAAAAAGAGAAGTGAAAAGGTTAAAGCTCTTGTGACACTCATAAGAGTTGTTTTTGTCCCAGTGCCCTGGGCTAAAGTTTCCCTTCTCTCTGCCAGGTTTCCATCTGGATATTCCTTTCCTTCTGACCTGTTTGTTACTGGTGGCTGGCACCGCTTATTAGGAACATTTATTCATAAAATTTATAACAGATGAAAATCATTTTGTTCCATTTGAGCCAGTAACATTCTACAAGGACTGTTTCAGTTTCAAAAGAGTAAAGGTGTCCTGAGCTTCTAATAATTAAGTTTTCTTTTACAGAAGAATTCAGAAAGTCGATGGTATCTCAGGCTGATTTTATTCTCATTTCATATATGGTTACTTTTCAAGTGCTAACTATATAAACAGTTCATTTAATTTCGAGTACTTCAGACCTTAACCATTTATTACGTATTGCTACAGTGGACTAAGAAAAAAAGCTTTTGTTCATATGCCAACACTACCCAATCTTGATTTTCACAAAACTGGGGATGGGGTAAGAATTTCTGCCTTTTCTTTTTGATAAGTAGAATTGTACCTTATTATCAACATTGAAACGATTCTGCATGGTCTCATTTGGATAAAACCAGGGACCAGGAACTGTCTTTTACTAAATAAATGAGCCAAAAAATTCAACAGTGGCTGGTAACTGTTAGCATATATGACTTATATCACCGTGGTTCGTGAAATTAAGGAGAAAAAAGATGGATCTAAAGTTCCTGATTGGTAGATATATCTATGGTATATATTGTCAAGAGGAAAATTTAAGTTATAGAATAACGTGTAGAACGAATGTTTTCAGAAGAGGAAATACGGCTTATGGCATAGCTTGTTTTCTTGATGTTAGAAAAGGCTTTTTAAAAAATTCAAAAGATCTGTTAGTCTCCATATATGTTTAACAATATATGTTTAAATGTTATATTCACAACACTGCTGGTGGCTGTGCACCAGTGGGTATAGGCATAGACCTCATATTTGCAGTACTTTTATGCCTGCCAGTACCACTCACTTAGTACTACTTTGACTCAATAGTTTTATATTGTGTCTTCTGATTAAGAACATGTATCTTAAGTGTGCTTCAATTTAATTTCTCTGAACTTTCTTTTAAAAGTTTTTTCCTTTTTCCTTTGTTTAGTTGGAAGGAGCTGAACCTTCTGGGCAGCTTCAAAATATTGATGAGGAAGTTATCACTTCTGCTTGCCGTCTTGTGTGTGAATGGGCCCAGAAAGTGTTAAGCCAGCCATTTGACACGGTCTTGGAATTAGCCCGCTTCCTTGTAAAAAGTCACTATATAGGCACCAAGTCGATGGCAGCTCTAACTGTAATGGCCGCAGCACCACCAGGTACAAAATTATTAACAAGCTAAAACTGACACGGTGTTAACTGTCTTTAGAGTTGGTAGTAAAAAGAAGAGCTTAGCTAAAAACCTCCTTTGTCTTTTTAGTATTTGTATGCGTCCACTCTTACTTCCCTTAATACTAAATTCAGATGGGCTTGTTGAGCTAACAAAAATAATAATAGTTCTTTCATGATAAACTTTAAGTTATAGCTTTGTATGTTGCTCTGCTTAAGTATGAAACTTTTATGATTTCCTAGTTGGTATTTCATTAATTTTTCCATTGCTGTTTTAAAGTTTAAAGAAGATGCGTATGTGTACTTTTAAGTATATATGTATTTCTAAATTGATAAATTAAATATTACAAATATAAAGTAAGATTAAGTTTTTTAATTGCTTGCTAAGACTCCTATCCCCAAAACTAATACTTATAAGTGAAATGATCTTTGGACAATGTGAAAGGTACCTTAGTCTCACAAAAAATAAACCATGTGAAGCATTACTATGAAATAGCAAGAGTGATTTTTTTAATATGCATTCAGATGAGTATTTTTATTCAGATAGCAACTTAAGAATTAACAGTATTAGGACTGACAGTATCGTTGGAATAATAACTCCCTCCTAAATTAATAGCTGTGTAAAGTATCTATTTTAATGAAATTTTTAAAATGTCTTATTTCAGTCATACTTTATAAACCTAAAAAAAGAGTGAATACATTTTTTTATTACTCTAGGAAATTATAACTTCTATAAAAAATTTATTAATATGAAACAGTAGATTTATCACAGCCAGAATTATAATTATAATTATACTCTTAAATGACTTTACTTTTCTATCTTAACTTCATTATTTTAATAAGGAATCCTTTTTCTCTGTTTAAATTTATCAGAAGCTCTAAGCATTTGCAGTATGTGTGTGAGAGAGATTGTTCTGTTCTCTCATTTTATTGTCAATTGAGGACCATAAATATCAGCAAAATAGCTTTTTACAAGAGCCTCCTCATAGTTTTTCCTGTCTCGATATAAAATGGATGGCTCTAATCTGTATAGTTATGTAGTTACACAGGGGCAGAAGAGTGCTTAGGCAGCCTTACCTAGCTAGATAGCTCACATCTGTTACCTCATTTATTCTCCCAGCGGTCCTGTAAGGTAGGGGATATTTATTCCCATTTTACAGATCGAGAAACAGATTCAGGGAGGTTAAGTAATTTGTCCATAGTCAAATAAGTAGTGGAATTAGCCAGAATTTGAATCCTGGTTTGTCCTTCTCCAAAACCCAGGTTACTCCTTTACACCAGACTGTCTTCCTAGCTTCTGGCAAAATGAGGTTCTAAAAGATATGGGCCCTTCAGCTTTCTGTGTTCTCTTTCTGCTACCCCTACTGACACCCAGAAGAGTACTTCCACAAGTTGAGGACTTAGGAGGTATCATGGGGTAAAGAAACAGAGACATCTCTATCTTCTTATTTCCCACATTGTTCACATAGTCTCACTGAAAGAAATGTTGAATGAATGGATTTTTAAGGCTAAGTGTGAAGAAAGGTATATTTTTTAAACCAAAATACTAAAAATCACATATATAAGTAGGCATTTTCACTTTTTGAAAGTAGCTCGGGAGGCTGACTGTTTTTTTAACAATCTTCTGAAATTTCGTTCTCAGCCATTGCCACTTTTTTTTTTTAATTTATTTTTGGCTGCAGTGGGTCTTCGCTGCTGCATGCAGGCTTTCTCTAGTTGCAGCAAGCGTCTTTCTCTTCGTTGTGGTGCACAGGCTCCTCATTGCGGTGGCTTCTCTTGTTGTGGAGCGTGGGCTCTAGGTGCACAGGCTTCAGTAGTTGTGGCACCTGGGCTCAGCAGTTGCCGCTCACAGGCTCTAGAGCTCAGGCTCAGTAGTTGTGGCACACGGCTTAGCTGCTCCGCAGCATGTGAGATCTTCCCGGACCAGGGCTCGAACCCGTGTCCCCTGCATTGGCAGGGAGATTCCTAACCACTGCACCACCAGGGAAGCCCCATTGCCACTTTTAAAAATATCTTTGGTGGTGATGAATCTTCTTCCTTTGAAGGTGCACTTGGTTTTTTGTAAATATCGTCTCCATATTAAGAACAGGTTGTATTACAGACGTCCTTTGTAAGCAGCTGCTTGGAACTCATGCCTGTCCAGAAACCCTAGCAGGAGGCATGAGGCAGCGAGCTTGAGCGGTTGGCACAGGCCCTCGGGTTCAGGTGCTGAGCAGCCAGAGCCGAGGCTGCGGACTGGATGGGAGCAGCGCAATTCGAGTTGGATTTGAGGAGAAAGAATAGTACTTAGGTGATAAAAGGGCGGTCAGAACATGTGGGATTGTTGAGCAGTGAGTGTGTGGGTTAGAGTTTACAGTCCCTTTCTCTCCTTCCCGCCTCCCACTCACGAAGCTGTTGCTGTTGACAAGATGAAAAGCAGAAACGGCTGGGGAAGGGAAGGTCAGGATGTGCCAGCAGGACAGGGGTGTCCTCCCTTTGCCTCTCTCCACTGTTTCTACTGACCCCTGCTCACTATCTAATGATCTTAATGCCACTCCCTAAATGTGAAATGAGCTTTTGAAAAATTAGTTGTATTACATAATCAAGTTTTCTTAAAATTTATCCCTTGATTATTTTATCATCCCTTTTCCTCAGTGTTGATCTTACTACTACTTTAAAAAGCTTTCTCAGTGACCCTTTTTTAGAATACCTTAACCTTAGTCTTATTAAGAAGCTCTGCTTAATTTCTCCTAGGTCATACTGGAATAATTAATTAATTAAAGCGGTTAAAATTGTATTACCTGTTTTCGTGAAATTCATGTAGAATTAAAGACTTGTTTTCCCCGTACAATTTTTTTCTAAGATATGGATGGTTTCAGCAAATATTTATTGAGTACCCCTTGTGGACTGAGTATTAAAATCATGAAAATGCATGAATTTCTTAATTAGAGAAGGGGGAAGGAAGATTTTTCTGACATCTACTGATAATATGTAAAACATGCTCTCTTGGCATTTATCTTAGCTTTTGCACATTAGTGACATAGCTACTACTCTTTTCAAAATCTTCATCTATTATTGCAGATATAACTACAGCTGTCACCCAAGTTGAACCGTATTTTAAGGTGTCAGTTAAAACCATATTGACAAATGTTTATAAACTGGAAGTGTAATATTTATGCTTCATAAAGAAACTGTGAGTTAAAATTTGCTGGGTTTGGTTGCTTTGTCCAGTAAATGGCTACATAGTCTTAGAAATTGAGTTGTAACCTCTTTGTATAAAGAGGAGTATTTTAGCTTTACTTTCTGTTTATTTTCAGGAATTAAAGGAATTACCCAGCCTTCTGCTTTTATACCTACAGCTGAAAGTAATTCCTTTCAGCCTCAAGTGAAGACTCTGCCATCTCCTATTGACGCTAAACAGCAATTGCAACGGAAAATCCAAAAGAAACAACAAGAACAGAAACTACAATCCCCTTTGCCAGGAGAATCCTCAGCAAAAAAATCAGAAGGCGCTACAACCAATGGAGTGACTAGTCTTTCTAATGGAAATCCTGCAATCCTCTCTCCTCAGCCTATTGGTATCGTTGTGGCAGCTGTCCCTAGTCCCATTCCGGTAATATCATTAAATAGCATTTGGCCTTACTGGGATTGTGGGAAGTCAGTTGTTTAGTTAAAAGTGGCACAGAAGAAGGAGGCAAGTATAGGTGTAGATTCAGTTATAAACTGATTTTGTGACCACACACAGATTTCACTTCAGTCGGTTCTTTTATTCAGGATATACGTTGTTGATTACAGCGTGAGCTATAAAAGGAACGGAAGTGCAATTACAAGACATACAAGTTTGCACATAACCAGTCAGAGCTTTATGTAAGAGATGAGTCATTTTCAGAGTTGTTTCATCTCTAGCCAAGCAAAGGTGACAAAATTGCAAACTTTTTTTGGTTTATATTTGTTTCCTTTTTAACATTCAGATGGAGCAAAATTGTAATATGTGTTGGTAGTACATTAACATAGACTTGTCTCAATGGTGGGACCTCGGTCAAGTCTCTAAGCTACTCTGAGTCTCTTTCCTTATCAACAAATAGAGGTTATGGTCTACTTGTCTGTCTCACACAACTGAGTTTATGATGAAGAGGCTTTTAAAATGAGAGTGCAGGGGCTTCCCTAGTGGCGCCACGGTTAAGAATCCGCCTGCCAGTGCAGGGGACACGGGTTCAAGCCCTGGTCCGGGAAGATCCCACATGCCGCAGAGCAACTAGGCCCGTGCACCACAACTACTGAGCCTGCGCTCTAGAGCCCGTGAGCCACAACTGTTGAGCCCGCATGCCACAACTACTGAAGCCCGTGCTCCTAGAGCCCATGCCGAACAACAAGAGAAGCCACCGCAATGAGAAGCCCATGCACAATGAGAAGCCCGTGCACCACAACGAAGAGTAGCCCCCACTCACCGCAACTAGAGAAAAGCCCACACGCAGCAACAAAGAGCCAAAGCAGCCAAAAATAAATAAATAAATGTTTTTTTAATGTTTAAAAATAAAAAAATAAAAATAAAATGAGAGTGCATCATGCTAAAGCAAGATGGTATTTTATGTTGTTATTTATGATGTTATTAGGGAAATATAGTATCTTGTGGTTTTTCCTGTTCTTATCATTATCCTTATCATCGTCATCATCATGTTATTGAAACATGGAATACCTGGGAACCATACTCTTGCACTATTCATTGTAGAGCAAACTGGGGAAGGCAGTAGTTTTATCTGAGACCTTATCCGCAGTGATTTATTAGTAATGCCCAAGGTAGATCCATTTATAAGACAGTCTCCCCTGTGAGTGAGTCATCTTGCCACAGACTCCAGTTAGATACCTTTATAGTTGCATGTTTCTTCAAGATTTTATTTCTGCTCCCTATAACCTCCTTCAAATTCATTGTTTTAGCAAGTATTCATCACAAATGTGAAGTTTTTCATTGAAGTCTTAATAATTCTCTTCTTACATATCATTGTATTTGGTAACTGTATTACACTATGTTGCATTTATTATAGTATTTACTTGTCTGATCCTATCGAATCTGGTCTAAAAACTTGTCTAACATACGAACTGTCTTTTTTTTTTCTTTTTAGCATTACATGTATTAAATGCCTTAATACTAATGAATATATGAATTGCTATTTATATTCTAGACTTGTTACATCTGATATTTTTGTTTTCCGCCTTTTTAACAGGTCCAACGGACCAGGCAACTGGTAACTTCACCAAGTCCAATGAGTTCTTCTGACGGCAAAGTTCTTCCCCTCAATGTACAGGTGGTCACCCAGCACATGCAGTCTGTGAAGCAGGCACCAAAGACTCCTCAGCACGTCCCAGCCAGTCCTGGGGGGGATCGCTCTGCCCGACACCGCTACCCTCAGATCTTACCCAAACCAGCCAACACCAGTGCCCTCACCATCCGCTCTCCAACTACTGTCCTCTTTACTAGTAGTCCCATCAAAACCGCTGTTGTACCCACGTCACACGTGAGTTCTCTAAATGTGGTGAAAATGACAGCAATATCCCTCACACCCAGCAACAGTAGTGCCCCTCTGAAACATTCTGCCTCAGTAAACAGTGCTGCAGCGACAACGGAAGAATCAAGGACCCTTCCACAGATCAAGAATGGTTCTGTTGTTTCACTTCAGTCTCCTGGATCCAGGACCAGCAGCACCGGGGGACCATCTGCTGTGGAAGTCAAAATGGAACCTGAGATGTCATCAGATGAGCATCCTGTACAGTGCCAAGAGAACTCTGATGGGGCTGATGTGCCCAAAACAACACCTAGTGCCCTCTCAGGGCAGAAAAGTAATACAGAGGGAGTAGTGCAAAAACCTTCAAATGAAGGTGTTAATGAAATAAAAGCAACTAAGGTCTGTGACCAGAGGACCAAATGTAAAAATCGCTGTAATGAAATTCTGCCAGGCACTTCAACAGGCAATAATCAAAGCACTATCACTCTCTCAGTTGCCACTCAGAACTTAACTTTCACCAGCACCAGCTCACCATCTAATGGTGACTCAATAAATAAAGACCCTAAATTATGCACTAAAAGTCCAAGAAAGCGGCTGTCTTCTGCATTGCAAGAGTCCCAGGTGCCTCCTGTAAAGAAACCAATTGTGGAACAGCTTTCTGCAGTTATCTCAGAAGGTCAGAAACCAGGCAGTGTTAAGAAGGACCAAAAGGTTCCACATTCAGGGAAAACGGAAAGTTCAGCAGCAGGTTCTCAGATTCCTAGCAAGGTATCAACAAATGTTAACTCACACGTAGTGGCAAGTCATCCTCAGCAAGTGAATTCCTCTGCTCTTGTTACCAGTGATTTAGCTTCAGAACAGCAAACCACACCATCATCATCTCCAGATATAAAAGTAAAGCTTGAAGGCAGTGTCTTTCTCTTGGACAGTGATTCAAAATCGCATGGCAGCTTTAATCCAAATGAATGGCAACAGGTCACTAAGGATTCTGAGTTTCTATCTGCCGGCTGTGAACAACAGCAAGATATCAGTGTCATGACAGTTCCTGAGCACTCTGATATCAATGACTTAGAGAAGTCTGTTTGGGAATTAGAAGGAATGCCACAGGACACGTATTCCCAGCAACTACACAGCCAGATACAAGAATCTTCTTTGAGTCAAATGCAAGCACAGTCTTCAGATCAGTTACCTCTACAGTCCGAACTGAAGGAGTTCGAGCCTTCTGTTTCCCAAGCAAATGAAAGCTACTTTCCTTTCGATGAGGAGCTTACACAGGACAGTATTGTAGAGGAGCTGGTACTCATGGAGCAGCAGATGTCAATGAACAATTCCCATGCTTACGGTAACTGTTTGGGAATGACCCTTCAGAGTCAGTCTGTGACTCCAGGCGCTCCAGCGTCATCTCACGCCCCCAGCACCCACTTCTATCACCCCATCCGTAGCAATGGCACTCCGATCCCCACCCCCACCCCGACCCCCACCCCGACCCCGACCCCCACCCCCACCCCCACCCCTACATCTGAAGTGGTTGCTGGGTCTCAGAGCCTGTCACGGGAGAGCCCTTGCTCCAGGTTGGCCCAGACCACGCCCGTGGATAGTGCTTTAGGAAGTAGCCGACATACACCCATCGGTACTCCCCATTCTAACTGCAGCAGCAGTGTCCCTCCCAGCCCCGTGGAATGCAGGAATCCATTTGCATTTACCCCAATAAGCTCCAGTATGGCATATCATGACGCCAGCATTGTCTCAAGTAGTCCTGTGAAACCGATGCAGAGACCCATGGCCACACACCCCGACAAAACCAAGCTTGAATGGATGAATAATGGGTATAGTGGGGTTGGTAATTCATCCGTTTCTGGCCATGGCATTCTCCCAAGCTATCAGGAACTAGTGGAAGACCGTTTCAGGAAACCTCATGCTTTTGCTGTGCCTGGACAGTCCTACCAGTCTCAATCCAGACATCATGACACTCATTTTGGTCGTCTGACTCCTGTCTCTCCTGTGCAGCATCAAGGTGCCACTGTAAGTAACACCAACAAACAGGAGGGCTTTGCGGTCCCTGCCCCTCTTGATAATAAAGGAACTAACTCTTCGGCCAGCAGCAACTTCCGGTGCCGAAGCGTGAGCCCTGCTGTTCATCGCCAACGTAATCTTAGTGGAAGCACCCTCTACCCAGTATCTAATATCCCCCGATCTAATGTGACCCCCTTTGGAAGTCCAGTAACCCCTGAAGTTCATATTTTCACAAACGTTCACACGGATGCATGTGCCAACAACATAGCTCAAAGAAGTCAGTCGGTTCCATTGACAGTCATGATGCAAACAGCCTTCCCAAATGCTCTTCAGAAGCAAACAAACAGTAAAAAAATAACCAATGTTTTGTTGAGTAAACTTGATTCTGACAATGATGATGCAGTGAGAGGTTTGGGCATGAACAACCTGCCCTCCAATTATACAGCCCGGATGAATCTCACTCAGATTTTGGAAACTTCCACTGTCTTTCCTAGTGCCAATCCGCAGAATATGATCGATTCCAGCACTTCTATTTATGAATTCCAAGCACCATCTTACCTCACCAAAAGTAATAGCACCGATCAGATCAGTTTTTCTCCTGGCGATAATCAAGCACAATCAGAAATTGGAGAGCAACAATTAGATTTCAGTAGCACTGTTAAAGACCTGTTGAGTGGAGACAGCTTGCAAACCAACCAGCAGCTGGTAGGTCAGGTAGCATCTGATCTCACTAATCCTGCATCTGATTTTTCTAGCGACATCAGGTTGTCTTCTGAGCTCTCAGGCAGCATCAATGATTTGAACGCTTTAGATCCAAATCTACTGTTTGATCCAGGTCGTCAGCAGGGACAAGATGATGAAGCTACACTGGAAGAATTAAAGAATGACCCATTATTTCAACAAATTTGCAGTGAATCCATGAGCTCTATGACTTCATCAGGTTTTGAATGGATAGAAAGCAAGGACCACCCTACTGTTGAAATGTTGGGTTAAATTGTATTTTATAATATGTAGCACACTGTATCGAAAGACATATGTATTGTATTTGTCTTAATGGAAGTGCCTCCCGCAGCAGAAACACTTACTATTAATTGTGACATTTTAAGAGTTTGCTGCAGAAGCGGTTTCTTCTTCAGTAGGAAATGGTTAGACTCGCCTCAGCTCTTAACAAGTTTCTGAAGAGAGTAGGCTGTAGAAAAACAAATATTAGGTTTTCAATTTTATAATGTTCCCCATTTAATCACATTGTTCGCTAGTAAGCAAAAGAATAACCAGCTTTTACGAGAGCAGTCTAGATCTTTATTTTGCATAAGTTTATTTTAATTCATTGGTTGATCTGCACAGATTTTAGAGGAAACCATTGATTTTAGGTATAGGATATTTTTTGTTGTTGGCATTATCATTTAGATATGAAATCATAGTTAAGGTGAACTGTAGACAAGAAGGTCTTCCTTGAAACAGGGATAATATTCAGGTTATTATAAATATTTAGGCTTGAAGCATAGAGCTACTGTAGAATGAAAAAAAAATCTCTGTAGGACTTTCTGGGACTTCAGTACCATTTGCACCTGCAACGAAGGGCTTAAATAGGAGAAGATAATGGAAAATTAAATATTAATGTAAGGAAAGCAAAAGCTGCGCTAAAATATTTAAAAGGAAAAAACTAGTAGCCATTTATATTTGTGACCTTGCATTAGTCTTCTTTTAAAATGTTGATTTTAACATGGAGCTTACACAGAGACATGCCCGCACGTGCACACACACACAAACAAAACAAGTACGTAATTCCAAACATTGTAATTTAATAGAATAAATAAAAGCATGTTAGAAGAATATTTTATGTTTTATTATTTGGTAGTTGAGATAGGGGAATTTAGAAGGAAACTAAAAGCATTTTCTTAGTTTCATCACAGTATGTCTGCATGCACATATTAAAATTCTATTTAAGATTTATTTTGAAGGGTTTTAATTATAAGTCCTCGATTTAGTGACTGACTCCTTCACTGCTCCTGAATATAGAAATGCAATTTGATCATGAGAATCCCTTTGAAAGACAAATAAGCAGGAGAGAACATAAAAAACTAAACAGAAAACATTTCACCACCTGAGGTCTGAAGTCACAAATCTTTGTATCTCTGATAAAACAAAGGGGATATCAATAGTACTTGAAGAAGAGGAGCATTTTATAACATGCTTAATTTTTATTTATTGTGATAACCACAATTGCAAAAGAAGCACTCAGGATTTGTTTTAAAATGTTTCTCTCTGTGGCTCCCATTTTGTTTTGTGAATAATTATTTATGAACTTCATGGTGACACAAATCTTCTCATTAGTTGACAGCTCCATTTAAGTGAGCTTCAAGATCAGTTTCAAATAGACTTAAAAATTGCCGTTAAGTTTTTAAAGCTAACATTAAACCATTTCTATGCTACCTTGAGCCTAGCTAAGCTTTCCTTTACCTTAATTAGTAAGCCAATCAGAAGACTACAATCCATGAATATTTAACAAATGTGATGAAGGGTTTAATTTAATAAGATTTCATTGTTCAATAAATTTGCAAAGTAGGGTATTAACATTTTGATAAATAAATGGTGCTAGGTTTGGCTCAGAGGTTTATATATTGATATGTCCTAGTTATTGGCATTTGTGTGTGTTTGCTGTTATCTTGATTTAATGATCTGTTAGATTTTCTTTCTTGATGCTAGTTATTTCTTCACTGTACATTGAGACACAGCACTACTGCACACCAAAGTATGCAATACCCAAAGGAAACTGTGTGATTTCTTTTAACAAATGATGGGAGCCTTTCTACATGAGATACTCTGAAAAGGAGATTTTGAGGCCATTCTAATCCCTTGTTTACATTATTAACTTCCTACTAATACAAAAATAATGGAAATCTTTTTTGATAAAAATATAAAGACTGGAGGATTTTTAACCCCCTGTACAGTATTGCAGCAAACACTTTAAATTTGGTTGAATTCGTCCAGCAAACTTTCTGGGGTTCATATATTGCACTAAATTTGTTGAACCTGTGGTAGGCACATCTCTTAGGATAAATGCAACCAATACAGTCCACAGATTAAACTTTTTAAATGTGTTTCATTATGAAAAGACAAAATGTCATCAAAGTGACAGATAAAATTGTCTTATGTAGCAATGTGCATTAATCTCAATGAGATATTTCTATTTCTTATTCTCTTACATGAGAATATTACAGCAGGAAAAGTTAAGTTTAGTTTGCTTCACCATGTTAATACATGATCACAAAATGTGCATGAGTGTTATTGACTTATCTTGTACAGTACTAGGTATTCCTGTAACCACTTTTTTTTTTTTTCTTGGCTGTACTGAAACTGGTTCATTGTTAACCAGACAAGCATAGTTATTCACAAGTTATTTGCTTTTTTATGTTTACTAATTCTGCTTAGTTATTGTTGAATATGTTCTTTTCTCAGATTATTTTCATTGTTTTGATGTTTTAAACATTTTGCATACTGTTTATCATGATAAGACTTCATGAAGTAAATAATTTTGCATATAATTGCAATAAGCACTGACTTTTGAACTGAAAAGAAGGAAAGTGTTTTTTTGTGCAGTGCATCAGAGGTTCATATAACAGTCTTGTACTATAATGTGTTTTACTACACCATAAATGACAAAAACAAGCCCTGTTTCATGTTTTCATTTAGTGCAAAAATTCAAGATTTCCCCAGTGTTTTGTTGTCTGTTGTACCTGCTGAAACTACAGTAGTTGAATATTGCAGTAGCATTTCAGTTCTCTTTTTTTATTGAAAGTGCTCAAAAATTGTTTTTTAAATGTTTTCAAAAACAATTAAAAACATTTTATATTAAACTGACTGGATCTTAAGGTGATTTATGGGATCCGTTTTATGTAGACAGCATGCCATTTTGTAAACAGACCTGAAGCATTTCTTCCTTTGATCTCATGAAAGTTGAGAAAATGGGAAAAAATCAGCATCAGGAGGAAGAGTGCTGCTAATCTATTCTCTGCTATTAATCCGGAGGGCTACACAGATCTTATTTTGTTCATCAGAACTCTGCTACTAACTTAGAGTTTATTACCAATGAATGATACATGGCATAGAGCTTTATGTTGTCCAAAAAAAAAAAAAAAGGTCTTTCCTTTCGTTCACTGACATATACTGTTTGCTTTCAAATGTTAGTCTGTGTAGTACCTAGATATGGGTATTTGGGGAACTTTGAATAGAAAAGTAACAGAAAATTTTAAAGCATAGCTATGTCCAAAAGCATTATAGGCATTTTGGTGAAGAACAGGCAAGCAGAACAGGAACCAATGGATATAATGAACCAATAAGAAACTCTGGAGGAAGAAGTGTTATGTAGTATCTGAGGTGCTTTTGGCTGCAAGTAAGAGAAAACCTAACACTGACTTCAGCCATAAGGACATTTATTTTTAGCTTAATAAGAATTTTGGTGATAGGAGGTGCTCAGGTTCATTCAGTGACTCAGTGTTTTTTTCTGTGTTCCATCAGCTTCAGCGTTGCTGTTCTGTGTCTATTGCCTCATGGTCACAAGATGACTACCACAGCTCCAAATATGGTATCTTCATACATCCCAAACAAGGTGGTAAGGGCAGCTCTCAGCCTTTTATCAGAGAGAAAAATATCTTTCCCATACTCTCCCATTACTCCCTCCCACTCCACCCCCTACTTAATCTTGTTAGAAAAAAGAAGGTCAAGGCCCACCATAAAACTAACTAGTTTAGATTCTTGATTCATCTTTTATAGCTAGGGGAGGGGCCCATTTCCAGGAGCATGTGATCATCCACTGAAAATGAGTTCCATAACCTAGAGAAGATACCAGGGACTTAAGATATTGTGCCCACCTTTGAGAGAGGCTCATAGTCTTGTGAAGAACTGATTGCATGTTCTTTGATAAGTGCGAATTAGAAGTATATATGGCATGCTATCTAGAAGAAAAAAGGTGAGAGTTCACACTCTGAGGATCCATGAACTGGGCAAAAGAGGTCGTTAGTAAGGACTACATTTAGAAGTAGCCTGTAAACTAGTGTAAACTGTTAACTTGTGTCTTGCCTCCCTCTCTTGAGTTGAAAATCAGATATTATGGAATATCATAAGTGTAAATTGCCTCAGTACCTATTACTGTCATAGAAGACCGAGATTTTGATTCTGTTGAGTCTGTAGAGATTTATTTTGATATACATTGCTATCAATGAATTTTTAAATAATTAGAATTACAAATTTGTGAATGGGATCATTTATCAATAGCACATGATCTGGAATTTTTAAAAAATATGTATATGACTAGTCCTGGAGCTATAAGTTTAGAAGGGGAAAAACAAAAAGGCAACAACTTTCAAGATAGGTTTTATTTCTAAGAACTACTTAATTTTAGAGAGAAGGGAAAATAGTTTTATAAGTGAAATGTATCATGAGAATGGTATTACTACCATATATAGAATATTTCCTTGCACTAAACCTTGTATTAAATACTTCACATATATTCTGATTTTCTCATTGTAACAATTACGAAAGAATATCATTTTTCAAGTGAGAAAATTTTAGCTCAGATATTAACTGGTAGGAGTAACAGCTAATAATAGGAAGAGCTGCAATTAACTTGGTTCCAAAGCCAAGTTCTCAACTATTATGCTGTACTTGAAGATACTTGTTCAAATTACCTACAGTAGTAGTTTGATTTGGTGGCTTCTTTGAAATTTTCATTCTGGCTTAAAATTTAAAATTAAATTTGATTTTCGTGGGAATTTTGTTTCTGTTTAACCTCTGATCCTTATATTTCTTATACTTCCTTTGCATTTTTGTTGCTTTTGGATTTTGCCTGTATTTTGTAAGTTTCCTCTAAATTATTTGCGTTCCTTTCCCCTTCTCCCCCCCCTTGGAAATACATGCCCTAATGTATTGGAAATCAAGGGAGAAGTAAGATTTAAATAGAAAATTTTGTTTTACGCACAGATTTTCAAGCACGTCTTACAGGTATACCTAATCATATCTATTTTAAAACCACCTCTTAAATTTCATCAGGAAATAAAAACTAGGCAAAAAATGTTTTGTTGAACAAATGATAAAGTGCCTAAAATATGTCAGTGTCTGTGCCAGGAGTAGGAGAAGACATCTGCCATTTTTAAATTTTACAATATGATGAGGAAGATGCACAATGAACAGGATTGCAGGATGCAGTGATGTCACTGTAGCAGAGACTGCTGTTTGCCACTAACACATTCTCCTAGCCATCTGCACAAAAGACATTTACCAGCTTCCCTTGTAGCTAAGTGGAGCTGCTTACCAAGTACTCAGCCAAAAAGAATCAAAAGGTTTGTGTGTTTCTTCGAAGTGTTCCTGCACTCCTTCCTCTCAGCTGGCTAGAATGTAGATATGATGACTAGAACTCCAGTAGCTCCCTTGGACTTTGCGGTAAGGCCACAGAGGATGATGGAGTAACAAGATAGAAAGAGCCCGAAGCCCTGATGACTGTGAGGGAAGCTGCCCTACGAGTCCTGACTGTTGCCTCTGGATGTGTTTTATGTGAGGCAGAAGTTTCTTTCTGGTTCAAGTCATTCTGAGTTTTCTGTTACTCAACGCAAATGCAAATTCTAACCAATGTAGCCACTAGAAGGTTTTAAGCAGGAGTGGGGAATGTTAGATTAGCATGGGGATCACTAAACCATCGTGGGTTCCCCTGCAGAATGACAAACTTGCATCTCCTTTTCGTTGAAATTGGTAAATCAGGAGAGACTCTTGGAAAGAATACCCTGATTTTAGCACAGATTTGAATAGTGTTTCATGACTGCCCAATATAAAGAATAAATTCAGGTGGATTCTAAGCTACTTAAACAACAAAAGAAAATTGATTGAATCAAAAGGAAATACGGCTTTCCGGTCATTGGTGTCAGACCTAGGTTTAAATCTCAGCTCTGCCAATTATAACCATCACCCTACCAAGTTATATGAGTACTAGTAATGATAACCATCTGGAGAGCATTTCCTAGTGGTGTGCCACGTGGTTCTGGCCTGTTCGTTATTTTTGCCAACATCTTGAATGAAGACAAAAGTTTTACTATGGCAAGTACCGTGGAACAGCTTGCTCAATTTCTGTTCCAGCCTCTTCCTCTTATGCAGACCCTGGGAAGCCCAAAACTACATTTTCTAGACTTCCTCACAGCTTGGGTTCTGGATATGAATTGCATGCTGTCTATTCGATGCATTCTTGCAAGATCTGGAGGATGAAAATGAAACAGAAGCTATCCTCCTACCCATTTTTGGTGATTTTCTTGAAAGCAAGCTCATAGCAGCAGCAATGTTCTAGAGGCCATTCTTGAGATTCTTTGGTATCTAGGGTCCACGTCCCAGTGCCAAGTCAGCAGTTCCGTGAATATCAAGATACAGTCGAGTGGCGGCAGTGATGGTAACAGCAGCAGTATCAGCAACTTCCTGGTCTGGCTTCCTGATCCGTGGAGTGGTCTCAGGTATGAACTTGTCCCCCAAATGATCAACTCTACCGTGTTGTTCTGGTTGTCATTTCTGGAGGCACAGTCTAAAGCTTGTTCTTCCATGTTATGTAGAAGTACCAAATTCCCTGCATTAAGTATTTTTTTGCTTAAAATACCTAGAATAAACATTTCCTACACATAACTCTGACTCATGCGCCTACAAGGTAGGAGTCATGAACATCGGAGATCCAGACCTGGTTCTGTCATTCTTTCCCCCTCTTTGCACTTTATGAAGAATAATGACCTCTGTTCTGGTTACATCGCAGAATCTTTTGTGAAGTTCAGTGAGAAATGACAATATTTTGTAAACCCTAAATATAAACTATTATGATTGTTATAAATGCCTACATAAAAGAACAGACATTCACCTAGGAGTGGGAAAAATTCTTGTCCTTTTTAGCACTAAAATGCACTGTTTTACTTGAACACACACATATCACATCTGTCAGGAGGTAAAGTAAGAATTATATTCAGACAAAGGGCTGAACTTTGAATTAGGTTATGTGTCCATAAGAAATCACCGTTAACAAAATTTAATTTAAACCAAGTTATTGTCACCTGAGCATGTTTGTTTCACTGACACCTTCATAGATTATTTAAATCATGATACCATGTATTTAGATTTCACATGTTTGAAGGACACAGAGTTTAAATTTCCTACGCCAATTCACCCCTAGTCAATATAATCTCTCTACTTAGTCTTTCGTAATTTTACCACACCCTCACAACAGTTCTGAAATGGCTGTCTCAAAATTACTGGTGATTTCATAATTAGTAAATCCTGCGACACTGTTCCTTTGGTTTCTATGACTTTATTTTCTGGTTCACTTCCTACCTCAGACCCCTCATTGCCCATCTCTCTCATAAATCGGCTTCCTCTGCCTATTATTTAGATATAGAAATCCTTCAACATCCTATCATTGTCTTTTCTCATTCTGCTTTCTCTCCCTAGTCATTTCTAACACTCCTACAGCTCCTCCAGATGGCTTCCAGCCTCTCCCTGACTTCCAGTCTTAAAATCTAAGCACCCAGAATTGAAATCCACTCTCTTTTCCCCAACCCTCTCCTCTTCCTATTATTTGTTAACAACATTACTATCATTGCAGTCACTCAGTTGAAAGCTCATGTGCCCTTTCCTTCATCCTCTCCTCAACATCAAATTAGTTTCCAAGTTCTATACCTTTGATGTCCCTATCTCCTTGTTCTTCTTTTCCCTCCTGATCCTGCCCTGGTACATGGATTCATTTCTCACTTGAAATATCGGTAACTTAATTATCTCTCACTTTTCTAATCATCTCTGTACTATGTCACCTTTGAAATCCTTAACTCAAAAGCCTTTGATATTCAGAAATCAGTGTTCTTCGTATATATAAACAATAACCAGCTAGAAGATATAATGCAAGAGAAGATCCTTTTTATGCTAGCAAGAAAAAAGATAAAATATCCAGCCATGAACCTAATGGGAAACGTGCAAAAGTTATATAAGGAGAATTTTTAAAACACTTTTACTGAAAGACACAAGGTAGACTAGAGCAAATGGAATGAGAAAACCGTGTTCTTAGATGGGAAGACACAACATCACTAAGATAATTGATGAATTTAACATGATCCCAACAAAAATGTCAATCTTTTTTTCTAGACAAGTTGAATGTATTCTTAGAATATAATTAATTATAGCCCCCCGCCAAAACAAAATCTTTAAAAAAAAAAGCAATGTCTGAGGGGTTGACCCTACTAGGTATTAAACATAGAGTCATATTCCTAAATCCCTATAAGTAAAGTCAAATAACAAATGACAAAGTAGGAAGAGATATTTCTAACACATACCACATACAAAGGAGTAATGGCTCCAATATGGAAAGAACTCCTAAAAACGGGGGAAGAAGGAACACCAACAACCCCATAGAAAAGTGGACAAAAGATGTGAACAGACAGCTCACAGAAAGAAGAAATGATCCTTAAACATTAAAAAAAAATTCTCAACCTGATTCATACTAAGAGAAATACAAATTAAAACTATGCCAAGTTGGCCCTCCTTACCTATCAGGTTAGCCAAAAAAATAAAATAAAAATCTATGCTTGATGCCATCCTCTTTTAGAAACATTGGGGGAGCACAGGCATTTAATATTGTTTCCTTGCACATTTCGTAAAGAATCTACTAGAGAACAGACTTCAAATGTCCAAACGACTAGAGAGATGTCAACCTAAGGACCGGTGGTGAGCATTAAATACCTATTTACTTGTAAAACAAAGACCACATGAGGGTTAGAGAAGAAAGAGCATACTATGTATTGGCTATATGCTCTGAAAATGTATATAAAATCAAACTAAAGAAAATGGAGAGAGTATATGCAAACAGTTTTTAAACTGTTTCAGTAGTACTGGTGATGGTACAATGGGTGATTTTGCTGAGACTGTAGTGGGGTATAATGCAAGACCATGCACACTGTAATTGTGTGATCTTCTAATTCTATCATTCTCTGGTCTCTGAGAACCTGGATTCTCAGAAGAAAGGTGATACCGATGTAAAACAGAAGATGTTAAGTAAAAACATTACAGTCCTGACTTTGCATTGGAAGTATCAGTGTGAACTCATGGAATATCTTGCCATACGATAGCAAGGAAACTATCAAATATTACTGAGGTCATGTCAAAAGGACATAAGACCCAACTTGAAGAAGCTGCCACTGGCCAGAGTTGGAACAATTAAACTCCATAGGGGTAATAACTTCAGGGGATTGACACACTTAAAATGTTTTAATCCATGAGTTTTAATGATCCTAAAAAATTAATTGGTCACCTTTTGAGGGTGATAGGCAACCAACTTATTATTTTTAAAACTGGGTAAAGGGAAACAATCAAATATTTATCCTGCCTTTCCTATGTGAGCTATACTACTGGATAATCAAATAATAGATGAGGGGGAGCTACTCTATATAGAAATGTTTTAGCTAATAAGTAAGGGAGTGATAAAATTGGAATATCGTCATTTTGCAATCCCTAATGAATTGAATGGATCTAGACAATGGGCATTGACAGCTACTAATATCACAAAGAGAGAATTAAAAAGACATCATGTGCCCCAATATAGAAGAGTACAGTTCACAATTAAGTAGGCTTGCCTCCAAAAATTAAACTGAAATCTAATCAAGTCTCTGTACCCAATTACCAATTTACAGGAAGTACACAGATCATGAAACACTGCATCATGGAGATATAATCAGTAGAATCCAGAGTCTGGGAAACTACAGGCCAAACAGTTGAGTTTCTTTAACAAATAACTTACAAGGAAAAAAAAGAAAAAGCAATGGAAGGAGAACCTGTAGATTAAAAGACACTTTTTAAAACGTTATATTAAAGTTCATAGTAAATAAAGGAAAAAGGTGGGGTGAGTAGGGCTGCTGTGGATTAAAATAAACTGAAGAGCTATAAAAACCACATTCCATGTGTGGACCTTGTTTAGAACATGATTTAAACAAGCCAGCTAACCAAAGACATTTTTTAGATAGGGAGATTTTACTTTATTTTGTTTTTCAATTTTATTTTGAAGTATAGTTGATTAATAATGTTGTGTTACTTTCAGGTGTACAGCAGAGTGATTCAGTTATACATATACATGTATCCATTCTCTTTCAAATTCTTTTCCCATTTAGGTTATTACAGAATATTGAGCAGAGTTCCCTGTGCTATACAGTAGGTCCTTGTTGGTTATCTATTTTAAATATAGCAGTGGGAATTTTAATATGGACTGGGGATTAGTCAATCCCCAAGAATCATTAGGTGTGACGATGACATTTTGTTTGTAAGAAAATGTCCATACTTTTTAGAGACGCATGCTAAAATACATAGAATTGAAAACACAGGATGTCCAGGATTTGCTCTGAAATACTTTGGCAAAAGACAGAGCGGAGGATAGAGGAAGAATGATAAAATCTTGACACAGGCATACCTCAGAAATATTGCAGGTTTGGTTTCAGACCACTGCAATCAAGTGAATGTTGCAATAAAGCGAGTCACATGAATTTTTTGGTCTGCCAGTGTATGTAAGAGTTATGTTTACACTATACTGTAGTCTATTAAGTGTGCAATAGCATTATTTTAAAAAAAAAACAATGTACAGGGGCTTCCCTGGTGGCGCAGTGGTTAAGAGTCCACCTGCCGATGCAGGGGACATGGGTTTGTGCCCCGGTCCAGGAAGATCCCACATGCTGTGGAGCGGCTGGGCCCGTGAGCCATGGCGGCTGAGCCTGCGTGTCCGGAGCCTGTGCTCCGCAACAGGAAAGGCCACAACAGTGAGAGGCCCACGTACCGCAAAAAACAAAACAAAAACAAACAAACAAACAAAAAAAACAATGTACATACCTTAATTTAGAAATAATGCTGTTGGGAAAATGGCGCTGATAGACTTGCTCAACTCAGGCTTGCTACAAACCTCCAATTTGTAAAAAACACATTATCTGCAAAGCGCAATAAACCAAAGCACAATACAATGAGGTATGCCTGTAATTGTTTAGTCTGGGTATGGGGCTTATAGAGATTCACTGTTTTGTTTTGTTTTACTTCTGTACATGTTTGAACATTCTTTCATTTACAAAGGTTTTCATGATTCTCCCTTCTATTAAATAAGAGATTTGAAATATGGAACTCAAAATCCAAGCCTTTTAGATGGTATTCATGGCATTGCACAATCAGCTCCTTCAAGTCACATGAGCTGAAAAAGAGGGCAGGCATAGATTCCCAAGGGAAAACCATGGTGCTGTTTCTAGAAGAAGGAGAATCAAAGCCAGGCAAAAATCATAATAGATGCCCACCATTGTTCCCACACAACTTTTTGAGCTTCATCTTACAAAACGCATGTAGCCAAACAGGACCACGTGCTATGTCCTGAGTAGAGTGCATTCCTATGCCTGTTAGTCTTGCTCAGGCTGTCCTCTGTACTTTTTTTTTCTTTAACTGAGGTCATACTTTCCTTCAAAATCCACCGCAACTGCCATCTTAGGGGTAACGTTTGCCTTACAAGCCTATAAAATAAGAAGACTCCTGTGGCACTGGATTCAGCCTCTGTGATAGTATTCTGCCTTGTATGGGCAAACGTGCGTATCCATAGCCCCCACTAAATTGGAGGCTCCCTGAAGTCTCCTTTCATTGTATACCTCAAACAATGGAGCCCAATGAACTGTCTAGAGCAAGGGCACAATCCTTGTTTGCCTAATTGAATTAACACCAGGGATTTTCAGATTGAGTTTCTCAACAAGGCACGAAGTATTAATAAGCTAAGAACTTGTCATCTTTCATAATAGCAAATAAATGGAACATTTATTATCCAATATCTCTTGCCTGTTTAAAGACATTGGATATCGTTTTAGTTGAAGTACTAGATATTAGATCCAAACTGTCTATAGCGAAGATGACTGCTTTGAGGTCTGTAGGGGTAGACTGAGAAGTGTTTGTATTTTGAAATATGTTAATTTTTTGCCAACCACAGCAGATGGTCACCCTTACTGCTTGTAACAGACATTTAACTGATTTGACAATAGCCTTATGGTCTTTCTGGTAGGACTCCAAATATTTGCATTAAACAGATCTTTGATTAAACTACTGTTTTATCATGAGTCTGTAAATGGTAACATCCTCAAATCTAACTGAATTCCAATAAGAATATAACATTTTTATATTTTTATTTTTGTTATTGGAGTCTACTGTTGTCTATGTGAAATTATGCTATGCAAATGTATATTTTTTTAATTTAATAAGCCCTTTTTGAAAGGAAGTCTTGACATAGGCTTGTGTTTGCATTTGCAAATCAGAACTGCTTCTCTCTCTTGTCCAGGTGATGTGGTCCTACATATGGAAGATGGGCTTCACCTATGGGAAGGAAGCAGGAGACACATTCATTGAGCACCGTGGCAGGTACCTTCATTTAACTTATTCCAAAAAGCCAAGGTCAATGTGGGCCTTTGAACATAATCACAAAATGAGGAACTAGTTCCTCCCACTTGTCCATGATCTACTACCCACCTACAGGAACTACACACCAAATATTCCTGGATCTTTAGATCCTGATATCTCAGAGAAGTTAGACCACACCCTCCTTGTTCAAATGGGAAAACTGGGTTTGGAAAGGTGAGAAAAGTGATGACTCAAGACCAATACTCAGGCCACCTGGCCCCTGGCCTCCAGTATAAATTCAGGGCCTCCCTGAGAACGAGAAGCTGCCTGAAGTTAACCCACACTTGCGGTTCACTGTTACTTGCAGCTGAGAGCACCCTAAACTGTTATGCTTCTCTTACCCCAGGTCTCTTCCCTCCACACACCTCTATTTCTGTGTTTTGGCCTTCTTCCAACCATTTTTATAATCAGACAGCATTAAATGTAGGGGGGTGTGTGTGAATTCTGAGTGAGGACAAATCCCCCAGCAAAGAGACTTCCATTAAAACAAATTCATACTTGTTGCCTTATCTCTATTCCAGAGGCAGAGATGCCCAGCAGAATGGTCTTCCTGAATGGATTTGCCTAGTTATAATAAATCTGGGGATCTCTAGGAGTGGGAGAGCTCACTCCTCTGCCTGCAAACCAGTCACCTGGTCTTCTGCCCCAAGAACCACATCATCGATTCCATTGCTCACTCATGAATAAGCTTTGTGCTGAATGATTTTGGCCCCATGGCCCTGATCCCTTAAATGAATGCCCAGGATATGACAGCCCCCAAACACATTACTCTTCTTCTAGTTCTGGATGGAAAATATTATATAATGCTTAAGGCTGGACTTGTTCCTAAGCCCTTGAAATCTTCAGGCTCTTTGATACCAGGGACAAAACTGTATTTCTTCTATATTTCCCCAAATTATGACTTGTAAGGAAGATATATAATAATTAAAAGTCCTTATTAATTGAATTCTGCCAACCTACTAGCAACTCCCCAGACTGATAACAAAGCCAGGCAAAGCAGTTGTCAGTTTGAGGATGGCATCTGTGGAGGCGAGCTCCTGCTCTCCCTGGCTTCTTCTTGATCCAGGCAGAGAACATAAAAATTTCTTGCACCAGATACCTGATTGAGCCCCAGATCAAGGCAAAATGCCAATGCTTACATGAGCTCTGTACTTCCCATCTCCTACCTTGGGCTATAATTAGCAGACTGGGAAATCAGGAGGTATGAGAGCATGTCTTCAAAATTGAATGGAAATCAATGGGGAAATGACTTGCTTTACCGAAATCTGTTCCACATGCAAAGTTCCAGGAATATTTTAAAATAAGGTCTATTACAGGTTAAATGCAACATCTAAATAACCTTCAGAGTATCTAGCCAATGACATTTCTAGATGATCTTTAAAATGCCTCCCATCATATCTCTTTCTAAAAGATGTAGGAGAAGTAGGAATATTAATAAATTAGTTCATACTTATGAATATTTCTCACAGTCTTTCCAATGCTCTTCAGTCCCTTAATAATCTACATGTAATTTTAAAACTTTTTATTATGGAAATTTCAAACAAATATGTAAGTTAAGAGAACAGTATAATGAACCTTCATGTACCCTTAACCCAACTTAAATAAGTATCAATTCACAGTTAGTCTCATTTTCTCTGTACTCCCATCCATTTTCCCCATGTTCTCCAGATTATCTTGAAACAAATCTCAAGTATATCATTTATTTTAAATATTTCAGCAAGCTATAACCATTGTTCAGTCCAGTTCTCAAAAAGGCTTTTTCTGGATCACTCCTGATTTTTAGTAGTCAGTAGTTGTTTAAAACTTTGATACAGTTTCTACAAAAATAAGCATATTTACTTACAAATTTCTTTACACTGATTTAGTTAGTTCATCCATTTGTCCATCCATTTGTTCATTCATCACACGTCAGAAACATTTATTGGGAATTCCCTTGCGGTCCAGTGGTTAGGCTCCATGGTTCCACTGCAGGGGGCATGGGTTCAATCCCAGGTCAGGGAACTAAGATCCTGCATGCCGCAGAGCCAGAAAAAAAAAGAAAAAAAGGAAAAGGTTATTAAGTACTTAGTATGTACTGGACCTACTTGGAATTCTGGGAATACAGCTATGAACAAAGTAGACAAGAACCCCTGATATTATATTTTGGTAGGGAGAGGAAAATAGTAAACAAATTAGAAAATTCATAAACAAGTTTATTTCAAATGTCAAGAAAGAAAGGAACAAGGTAATGTGATAGTAACTCGGCCTGGTGGAAGGAGGGGAGGTGTGACATTTCAGCTGATACCTGAAGAATATAAAAGAACAGCAATTTGAAGACTGGGTATAGAGTGAACCAGGCAGAGAAAATCAAAAAGACTGAGGCAAGGAAGAGATTTCTGTGTCAGGGAACAGCAAGGAACACAGTGTAAATTCAGCATAATAAACAAGGGAGAAACTGGTCAGACATACAGCTGGAGAGTGTGGTAGACAGTGACCCCCAACAAATCATCCCTTCCAATATTCATGTCCTTGGTATCCTGCATGCCACACAGCCAGAAAACAAAAAGAAAAAGTTTATTAAGTACTTAGTATGTACTGGAGCTACTTGGAATTCTGGGAATACAGCTATGAACAAAGTAGACAAGAACCCCTGATATTATATTTTGGTAGGGAGAGGAAAATAGTAAACAAATTAGAAAACTCATAAGCACGTTTACTTGATCGTGTGCTTTGCTTTGGCCAGTGGGACATTAGCAAGCATGGTAGAAGGAGACTGGATTAGCACTCGCACACTAGAGCTTGTCCTCTTGGAACGCTGTCTCTGGAAGCTAGCCACCATGCTGAAAAGTGACTTGAGCTAGACTAGTGAGTGATGAGGGGCCACATGGAGACACCCTCTGGAGGATGAGAGTTCACCTTGGACAGTGCAGCGCCACCGAGCTCCTAAAAGAACGTGGTCACGTTACTGCAGTCAACCCACAAAATCATGAGAAACAATAAATCACTGTTTTCAGTCATTATTTTGGGGGGTGGTTAATTACATGGCAATAGAAAACGGAAAGAGAAAGTAGCACCTGGAAGTGGGGTGCTGCTGTAACGGAAACCTAAAGCAGGTGATTTTGAGATTGAGCCATGGAGGAAGGCTGGAAGGGTGGCAAAGGCAGTGAGCAAATGGAACGCTGGAAAGATGGTCATCTGTGTTGTAAAGCTGGGGAACAGCTGGTAAAGCTGATGACTGCGGTAACATGTAAGATAGAAAATGTACTTAATGAACTTGTGGATCTGTCCAAAGGAAACTTCCAAGTAGAATGCCAAAGGGGCTAATCTGCTTCTTTTAGCTGCCTGTCATAAAATATGGGAAGGAAGGATGAACGAGAATTTCAGTTTTCAAGCAGAAAAAATAATAAATGGCCTCAGCATGCTGCCAGCCAAACGTGATCTTAGTCAAGATCAAGTTGAGGGTGTGGCTGTAAGACCTATTTTAAGACCTCAGAGCCCAAAATGCAGAGGGCCCGTTCCCAAGAGATGTGTGGATCGGTGTGTGACTCTTGTCTAATGGAGTAGATTATAATTTACCATACAGAACATCCACAGCATTTTAAAAGGAACTGTACACACTTAAAGGAACAAAGACAGTTGAAAATGAAAAGAGGCCTCTGGGCTCCCACCTTTCCATGAGCAAGAAGCAGACTGAGAAATCAGCCTCAGAGATGAACCATTTCTCATGGAAAATGAAAAAGGTCTCAGAGGACAGAGCCAACAGCTAAGAACAATGGATTGAGGAAAAAGTGAACATATTAGAAAATTCATAAACAAGATCATTTCAAATGGCAAGAAAAAAAGAACAAGGTGATGTGATGGTAATTTGGCGGGGTGTGGTGGAGGAGGGAGCAGGAGCAGGCCCCAATCAAGCAATAGTCCCTCCCTCCAGACCTAGGGAAACTGGCAACATGTGTACAGCTGGCTTTTAGAACTGCTAAGGACCCGTGCCTGCTACGTGCCTTTAATGTCCTCCCCCTGAGAACGGGAGCATCTGCTGCTATCTTATCCCTCTCTCACCACTGCATGCGGGGAGGGGGGTTGGTGATGGTGGCAGATAACTTGGATTTTTAGTTCACAGGTTTCCAGACTGAGAAAAGCCACACCCAAGCAACCTCATCCACATCCAGACCTGATCCAAATGATGAAATTCTGGGCACCGAGCAGCTGCCATACTGGGTGAGACTTTGGGAGGTACTGGAAGAGATGAATGTGTTTTGCATAAGGGAGAAATGCCAGTAATTTATGGCCAGAGGATGGATTGTGATAGATGATAAAGATGGCCACAAAGAGCTTCCCTGGTGGTGCAGTGGTTAAGAATCCGCCTGCCAACGCAGGGGACACGGGTTCGAGCCCTGGTCCGGGAAGATCCCATATGCTGCAGAGCAACAAAGCCCGTGAGCCACAACTACTGAGTCTGCGCTCTAGAGCCCGTGAGCCACAACTACTGAGCCAACGCGCCACAACTACTGAAGCCCGCGCAGCTAGAGCCTGTGCTCCGCAACAAGAGAAGCCACCACAATGAGAAGCCCACGCACCGCAATGAAGAGTCGACCCCACTCGACCCATCTAAAGAAAGCCCGTGCACAGCAACGAAGGCCCAATGCAGCCAAAAATAAATAAAATAAATAAATAAATAAATAAAAAGTAAAAAGATGGCCACAAAATCTTTTGTGTCCTTGCATAGAGACCAGAAGTCTATTTCTCCTCCCCTTGAGTCTGGGCTGGCTTCGTGACCTGTTTTGACAAATAGAAGCAGCAGAAGTGATACTGTGCCAGGTCTTAAAAGACTGTGCAGCTTCCACGTTTGCCCTCTTGGAGCCCCAAGCCACATGGAAAGAGGTTCAGCCACCCAGATGGAGAGCTGAAAGGTGCCTGGCTAAAAGAAAACTGTTTCTCTGCTCGTAGCACTTCTGACGCCAAGTGTGTAGATTTTCCACACCAAGCAATTCTCCAATTCTCTGTGCACACGAAGTGGTGTCCCACAATTTAATTCAATTCTGACATTATTAATCTAGAGTTAGCACACAGGTTAAGGGGATCAGTCCCACTATGCAAATAGTGGGTCCCCAGGTTACCCACACTTCTGTCCAACTTCTATCCAACTTCTGTCCAACTTCTGGCTACGAATCAGGAGTTCCCACGACCCTCCCCTCAGGTTTGATAATTTGCTATAATGGCTCAGAACTCAGGGAAACACTCTGCTTACTATTATTGGCTTATTATAAAGGATACTGTAAAGGGTACAGAGGAACAGCCAAAGGAATAGGTGCATGGGGTGGGGTCTGGAAGAATCCTGAGCACAGGAGCTTCTGTCCTGTGAATTTGGGGTGTGCATCCTCCCGGCACATAGACACGTTCACCAAACTAGAAGCTCTCTGAACAATCTATAGTTTAGTCATTTTAGGAAGGTCCCATTTTGTAGGTATGATTGATTAAATCACTGGCCATTGATCATTAACTCAGTCTCCAGCTTCTCTCCTCTCCATGGAGGCTGGGGGTGGGACTGAAAGTTCTAATCCTCTAGTCACTTGGTTGGTTCCTCTGGTGACCAGCCTGTATCCTGGGGCTTTTGGCCACCATTCATCTTATTAACATAAACTCAAGCATGGTTGAAAAGGGTTTATTATGATTAACAAAGACCCTTCTCTCACCACATCACTCAGGAAATCACAAAAATTTTAAGAGCTCTGTGACAGGAACTGGGACGAAGACCAAATATAGATGTCTTATTTTATCACCGTGTCACATTGGCCAAGCCCTTGATGTTCCAGCTGTCACAGTGAGACACCAGACTTGTGGGAAAAGCTGTCTTGAATTCCCAGCCGCAGGCAAAGAGCTGTCCTGCTAAGTCCAGCGAACCCAAATTGCACAACTGTGAGTAAATGCACAGGGGTTGTTTTAAACCACTAAGTTTTGGGATAGCTAGTTACAAAGCAATAGATGAATGCAACAGAAATATAGTGATGGACTAATGATAGCTCAAGTTCTTTGGGGTTCACCCTTCAAAAGGTGGAGGTTTTGCCTGGGCTCACTCATAGGGCTGCATTCAGCTGGAGGGTTAGCTGGGCTGGAAGGTCCAAGACAGCCTCACTCACAGGGCTGGCCATTGGTTCTTCTCCATATGTCCTCTCATCTTAAGTAGGCTAGACCAGTTTCCTTACATGGTGGTCTTAGGGCAGCGTTCCCAGAAGGAAAAACCAGGAGCTGCAAGGCTGCCTGAAGGTGAGTCTCTACGGACTTATACAGTGTCACTTCCACCACATTCAAAGCAAGTCAAACAGTCAGCCCAGATTCATTCAAGAGACGGGAGAGAACCACGTAGTTTCTTTTCTCATCTTATTGATGAGAAGAGCTGCAAAGTATTGTGGCCAAGTTTTTCAATTTACCATCATGTCACAAAAATTTTAGTGAAATGCCAGGTATTTGTGCTTAGGAACAGAACTAGAATGACTGTACACAAAATAACATATATGACATTTTAAAATTAATCTAAGAAAGCATTATATCATCATTTTTACTTTAGCCCTATTGTCAAAACCACCTTAACTTTCTTTTTTTCTTTATTTTTTAGAAAGCCAATTTTAAAAGATACCAAATACTAAAATAGGGTTTCCGAACTGTTTTATGAATTACCAAACATTTCCTCAGGTCTTGAGATCATCCTGCATGGCCCCCATCGCTGGTGAGCGCTTTTCTGCCCCTGAAATCCTTTTAAGCCTGGGGAAAAGAGAGTAAGGAGAAAGTGGAATGTGAGAGCAGCAATCAGCTGGAAATTCTGTCAGGTAAGACCTTTAGATCATTGGGTAGGTCCCTATCTATCAGAAATCGTGCTCTAAAAACTTCTGTAAAAACCTACATTTCAAAATGTTAAGCTTAACTTTTCTGGACTTGTCCTTGAGTGATTAATAGTTAGAAACGTACTGAGAACCAGCTCTTATAGAGCATCCTTTCGTTCACAAATTCCACAAATATGGGTTTGCTAAACTAGAAGAATTAGAGAATATCTGCATTTAGTCCAAGATATTTATGTCATGGGTCATAAAACAATGGTGGCACTTATCTAAGCCTGATAAAGGAAACTTACCCATTTACAGGAATCTTTATGATTGTTTGTAGCATCTTTTATAATCGAGAGAAATATCTTGCACACAGCGTTTTGATCAAAAATGCTATAAGAGGGCTTCCCTGGTGGCGCAGTGGTTAAGAATCTGCCTGCCAGCTCAATGTCAAAAACACAAACAACCCAATCCAAAAATGGGCAGAAGACCTAAATAGACATTTCTCCAAAGAAGATATACAGATTGCCAACAAACACATGAAAGAATGCTCAACATCATTAATCATTAGAGAAATGCAAATCAAAACTACAATGAGGTATCACCTCACACCAGTCAGAATGGCCATCATCAAAAAATCTACAAACAATAAATGCTGGAGAGGATGTGGAGAAAAGGGAACCCTCTTGCACTGTTGGTGGGAATGTAAATTGATACAGCCATTATGGAGAGCAGTATGGAGGTTCCTTAAAAAACTACAAATAGAACTACCATATGACCCAGCAATCCCACTACTGGGCATATACCCTGAGAAAACCATAATTCAAAAAGAGTCATGTACCACAATGTTCACTGCAGCTCTATTTACAATAGCCAGGACATGGAAGCAACCTAAGTGTCCATCAACAGGTGAATGGATAAAGAAGATGTGGCACATATATACAATGGAATATTACTCAGCCATAAAAAGAAACGAAATTGAGTTATTTGTAGTGAGGTGGATGGACCTAGAGTCTGTCATACAGAATGAAGTAAGTCAGAAAAACAAATACCGTATGCTAACACATATATATGGAATTTTAAAAAAATGGTTCTGAAGAACCTAGGGGTAGGACAGGAATAAAGACGCATAAGTAGAGAATGGACTTGAGGACACGGGGAGGGGGAAGGGTAAGCTGGGACGAAGTGAGAGAGTGCCATGGACATATATACACTACCAAGTGTAAAATAGATAGCTAGTGGGAAGCAGCTGCATAGCACAGGGAGATCAGCTAGGTGCTTTGTGACTACTTAGAGGGGTGGGATAGGGAGGGTGGGAGGGAGATGCAAGAGGGAGGAGATGTGGGGATATATGTATATGTATAGCTGATTCACTTTGTTATAAAGCAGAAACTAGCACACCAGTGTAAAGCAATTACACTCCAATAAAGATGTTAAAAAAAAAAAAAAAGAATCCACCTGCCAATGCAGGGGACACAGGTTCGAGCCCTGGTTCGGGATGATCCCACATGCTGCGGGGCAACTAAGCCGGTGCACCACAACTACTGAGCCTGTGCTCTACAGCCTGCGAGCCACAGCTACTGAGCCTGAGTGCCACAACTACTGAAGCCCGCCTAGATAGAGCCTGTGCTCCGTAACAAGAGAAGCCACTGCAGTGAGAAGCCCGTGCACCGCAACGAAGAGTTGCCCCCGCTCACTGCAACTAGAGGAAACCACGCACAGCAGCAAAGAACCAAAGCAGCCAAAATAAATAAATAAAATATATAAATTTATTTTTAAAAAATGCTATAAGAGAGCTCAGTGTCTGCCTAAGAAGTAACACAGTGCATTCCTCAATAGAGATTAAAGTTGAAGCCATCTGTAGTATCGATGAGGCAATCTTTTTTTGTTGTTGGAGAGGAGGTTGTGATAACTTTTAGATAAAGCAAAAGTTGCATGCAATTTTCAGTTCTACCACTAGATGTATCCATCTTCTTACCAACTTACTCATCTTCTTATCAACACAAGACAGAAATCTCCAGCGCATAATTTGTGGAAAGCTTAATGTTAGGCACTCCAGATTATCAAAAATAAGATGCAGTTGATGTTCTAAACATCATAGTAGTCTGGTGGAGACAAGACAAGAACTCAAGAATCTGTATTTCAAAGCAGAATATAAATGTCAAAATACAAATGAGAAGTTCTATGGAAACTCAAAAGAGAGAATAACTCCAAAACATTAGCAGAAGATTTTTGGATGAGGTAGCATTTGAATTTTGAAGTTCAAGTAGCATTTCAACTGACTGAGGTGGAGAGTGTTGGATAAACAAACACAGAGGTGGGAAAGCATGATAATGTGTTCTTGGAACACCAAGAGATAAGACTTGACATGTAGTGTAGGGCTATATTGTTTTAAATGCCGAGTTGAAGAGATTATAATTAATTCAATCAATGATGGAGGTGCCCCCCAGCCCCACCCCCACCCCCAGTTCTTTGAGACACCAGTCTATAAACCAGGCTCTGTTCCTCCACATTCCTTCCTTTGGGCGGAGTCAGGACTCCCTTTCCCCCACACCTACAGCCCTCCTACCTACTAGAATATCTGACAAATATGTTGGGGGTAGTGAAAGTGAGAGATAAAAAATAAACCCAAATTCATTTTTCCCAGTTTTTCTCTTTTTATTAAGGGTACTCATGTTATTATTATTTTAACTATTTTCGAAAATTTGGCTTACCACTAAAGAATGTATATTTCATATGATGAGAATATTCAAAAGAATAGACCACATTATGGAGGTAACTAAAATATCCACAAATGTTACTGAGTTGAGGAAGATTATTTGAACACACAGTGTATATTGCTCCAAAGAATAATGTCCAATTAGGGCAGAGATTGCAAACTGGTGACTCGGGGTCCTATCTAGCTCAAAATATGTTCTGTAAGGGCACTTCCCTGGTGGTCCAGCAGCTAAGACTCCGTGCTCCCAATGCAGGGGGCCCGGGTTTGATCCCTGGTCAGGGAAATAGATCCCACATGCCACAGCTAAAGATCCAGCATGCCACAATGAAGATCCCGCACTTCACAATGAAGATCCTGTGTGCTGCAACTAAGACCTGGCACAGCCAAATAAATAAATATTTAAAAAATAAAATATATATATATATATATATATATATATATATATATGTTTTGTTAAATTTGCACAACATTAAAAAAAATTTTTTTTGAGGGCTTCCCTGGTGGCACAGTGGTTGAGAGTCCGCCTGCCGATGCAGGGGCCACGGGTTCGTGCCCCAGTCCAGGAAGATCCCACATGCCGTGGAGCGGCTGGGCCCGTGAGCCATGGCCGCTGAGCCTGCACGTCCGGAGCCCGTGCTCCAAAACGGGAGAGGCCACAGCAGTGAGAGGCCCACGTACTGCAAAAAAAAAAAAATTTTTTTTGAGTTACTTGATATTACTTTACAAATCATGAGGCTTTCACATGCAATCTAGATTTCTGGCTTCTCTTCAAATATTGTAAAATTTCATAACAAGGCATCCCCGTTCCCATTCAGCATAGTCAGCTGGAGCTGTGTAGAGACCACCCCCCCATTCAGTAACACACCTCCTCTCTAGTTTCCATGTGCCCTGCTCCCTTCTGTAATACACAGGACCTGCTTTCCAATTTATATTACCTGTCTGGCCCATAGACATTTGATTTGTGTGATCTCTATGTCTGCCCGTTGGGATCTGCAGATTTTAGTATCTTTGTTGGACTGGTCATCACCAGTCATTACACACTGATGTTCTCAAACTCTTTCCTGCATCCACATTTTGGTCAGTGTGTAAAATTGATTTTGTTGCAACTGAGCATATATGCCATCAATTCATTAAACTAAGTGGGTTGTGTGACTTGCTATTGAATCGGGTATAATCTTCTACAAGGAAGAGGTAAGAGACAAAGTGTAGAATCCAGAAAGATCACATGATTAATGGAACACCGGAGAACTTTGCCCCATGAGTATATAAGGGCAGCAAAAAAATGTCTATTCAAGTAACAATACAATGAATTCAATAATTATGGGTGCTCTGGTGGTGAGATATTTTGAAATATATTAATGTGTTTTTTACTTCTGTACTTCTTTGGCTATGCCTTCCCCCCCAATTTAGTCTTCATTGCCTTAAGAAGGATTAGGATATTTTTTAGCAGGAATGCAAAGTCATTGTTTAATCTTGAAGCCCATTTCAGAAGCAAGAGTCTTGAAGCCAGGTGTACAGTCAGGGTCTAAATAGGAAAACAGAAATCCCTTTAAGAACTTACAGTATAGGAAAATTGACTTAGGTAACTGGGTTTACAGGAGATGGAGTAGGTGAGAAACCAGAGACTGGATGGTGAAGTCACCCAGAGATGAGCCACATCAGCAAGACTGGAGGGGCAAAGGGAGGAGACTGTCGCTACAGGAAACTGGATCCACAGTGGAGTAAGGCAGCTCCTGCCAGAGGTACCGCAAAGGCAGAGAGAAATATTTAGAATTCTCCCTTCCCATCCCGGCCCCATCTCCTGCTAGTGTCATCCAGTGGCTGAGCCCAGCCAGAGTCAGTACCATCGGGACCTGCAGGCATCCGGAGCCCCCGGAGAGATGGACAGGGGCAGGACCAGAGAGCGCTAGAGGGCAAGCAGGTTCAGTGTCCACACACCAATTACAAAGGCCAGCCACTGGAGATAGAACAGGGTTTTGCTCTGTTTTGTTTTCATCTTCCTAAACGTTCTCTTTAAATCTCTAGACCCAAAGCCTGGAGGGCTAAGTTTAGAGTCTATAACATAAACCATAGGGTATAGAACATGAGGTCATGGCAATTTCCTGTCACACAAAAAGGCAATAAAAACCCTTCCTGGCTTGGGAGAAGGAGCTTGGAGGAAATACTGAGGAACACAGGATTCTCGAGCTCCATGAATGGGGACAGGCAGGGAAAAGGAGCCTCAGCTTGAAATTCCTAGAGCAGGGGGTGCTCATGCACTATTTTCTTTTCTTTTCTGTTTTTTTTTCCTTTATTTTTATTTTTTTAAATTTATTTATTTATTTTTGGCTGTGTTGGGTCTTTGTTTCTGTGCGAGGGCTTTCTCTAGTTGCGGCGAGCAGGGGCCACTCTTCATCGCGGTGCGCAGGCCTCTCACTATCGCGGCCTCTCCTGTTGCGGAGCACAGGCTCCAGACGTGCAGGCTCAGTAGCTGTGGCTCATGGGCCTAGTTGCTCCGCGGCATGTGGGATCCTCCCAGACCAGGGCTCGAACCCATGTCCCCTGCATTGGCAGGCAGATTCTCAACCACTGTGCCACCAGGGAAGCCCCTGCACTATTTTCTGTTTGGAAATTTGGAAGGACGCCACCTTAAAGAATACCCGACACCAACAATAGAGTAGCAATGGCGGGGTGGAGTGTTTAGGCAGAGAAACGGCCTGTGATTGTGGTTTTCCATGGGTTTTCTGGGGTTATGTGTGTCCTGGACAAGATCCAGAGGCCGTGTGCCTCCATGCAGGCTGCACAACAGCTGAGAGGGCGTTACTGGGGCAGGACTGGATTCCAGCTGAGGAGAGCAGACCCCTCGCGCAGGGAGGCCAAGGCAAGAGCCATAGGCTTCCAAGCAGGTGATGGCTAGTGGTGCACACAGCAGAGAATAAGACACCTTAGCTGAGCAAGGTGTCGTCTTAGGCCAACAAGCGGCAGAGGTCAAAGGCTAGGTTGTAAACTTTGCATGTAAACCCCTCTGGTGTCATCTCCAGGCTGACAGGGTCTAAAGTCTCCAGTGATTCACTTTTGTCCTTCCTCGTAGAGAGGGGAGAGACACCTTTGTAAATGTATGTCCTACTTTTAGGCAAATAGGGGAAAGGCAGGTGGATTTTCTTTTTTCTTTCTTTTTTTAAAAGGAAATTATTTCATAAACAAGTAGCATTTTAAAAAATTCTGTTGAGGTATAATTGACATATTAGTTTCACGTGTACAGTGCAATGATTCGGTATTTATGTAGCGAAATGATCATCACAATAAATCCGCTTAACATCCGTCACCATGCACAGTTATATTTAGAATTCTTTTCTTGTGCTCAGAACTTTCAAGACCCATTCTTCTAGCTGCTTTCAAATATGCAATGCAGTATTCTTAACTGTAGTCACACTGCAGTGCACTATATCCCCATGACTTTCCTTATATCTGATTCTTCTCATTTGCCTTTAGCTCAAAATAATCCTTATGCCTAAGTGGCATGTTTGGGGGTGGCGTATTCTGTCACCCTTCAGTTGTTTTTCCAAAACAGATGAGATTTTAAACTGGAGCTGTTTGAGTTACCTTAAAGGAACAGGACGAAATGTTTTCCCACCATTTGTAGAAATGAGGGGCTCTTTCAATTTTTAATGACAAATAAAGAACCTTACATTTCTTTGCTTCTGAATCATTATGACCATAAACTTCAAACCTATTGCATATGAAGGGTTTCAGGTAATTTTTTCTGCTCTGAGTTTAAACACACAGACTACACACACACACGCGTGCACACGCGCACACACACACACACACACACACACACACACACACACACACACACACACACACACATGCATGCACTACTTTGCAGCCCTTCGATGGCCTTCTTTATTCTAGCCTTTCCCCAAAGCAGTGAATGCCATTCTAATGAATGGAGAATCACTGGGCAACAAGTATCATTTTTGGAAAGAAAACAAATCTTGATATAAAACTTCCAAGTAGCTTTCAAAATTCCAAATTCATTTCTTCTAGCGAATTAACCATGGTCCTCACAAAGACATTTACTTTCATCTAGATGTCCCCACTTCCAGGAGGTTTCTGTATAGAATCTGTTTCATCTCTCTTCAAAAGCCCTCTAGGTTTACCTGGGTGGCCTTGGTCTTAAGTAAAATCCTCACATTCCTTCATCAGTGGCTTTCCTTCATTCCCCCACTGACCGCACCTCATAGGAAGCTTCAGCCATGATGTACACAGAGCCTCCCTCAATGGGGGGTAAGCTTCAGACAGGCTTTGGACAAGGTCCCAAGTACAGGAGTGCAGGATGTGCATTGCCCCGGGGGCATCGTTTTTATCCTCAGCTGTATGTCTGACTCCCCCCACAGGGTTATACATGGTGGTCCTCACTCCACAACAACAAGGTAAGCAGCTATCTTTTCTTAAGAGCAACAGACAGTGCGGGCCAATCCCTCCACCCAAGTCCCTCTTCTCCTTGCTGGCGGCTGTGTCTTCCTTGGCTTGTGGCAGAGAAAGGGCTGTGGGCATCTCCTGAGCCAAGGTTCTGCCCGAATCAGTATGGCCCTGCCCTTGTCTCTTCTCTGCCTCCCCAGCACCTCCCAGGTCTGCACAGTTTCTCTGTCAGTAGCGTTGGGTTCTCTTTCAAGCCTAGCTTTAAAAATCTTGTCTCTTTCTCCAAAGCCTAGTCTTTCCAGATATCCCCTAAGCCTGACATTAGGGCCTGAGTTGCTTTAAGATTCTGTTTGGTGCTTCATGTCTTTATCTCTCTGAAAAGAGGCTCAGTTCTTTGAATCATTCGGAGTCCAAGAAAGAAACTTTAAATATAGCATCCCACGTTCCTTGCTTTCTTCTGCCAGCTATCCTGTGTCTACCTCTGCTTAGCGCTCCTGGCCTATCAGCTGGGCCCAAGGAACTCAGGGATCTGGTCCAGGTCATGGGGAACCAGAGACTCAAACACATTATGGTACCATTTCTACTCTACTGAGGCCTCCCATAGTGGGGTGGGGCACTCTGCAGGGGTGTCCTCCAAGGGTCCCTTGTGAAAAGTGGGGCACAGGCTCCTGCTTTGATTACTGAACCAAGCTCCACCAACCTACCCCCCACTGCAGGTCTGACTGCTCCCCAAGGGGCTGGGTTCCAGTAGCCCCATTCAGTCACTTTAGCTTTTTTGCTCTCCTCTCCCTCTTTCTCTGATTTCTCTCTTCCAGTCCTGGAAGAGCTTCTGTAATTGTCCTGCCCTGGAGGTGCGGAAATGCCCAGGAGTCAGAGTGTATTGCTCCTTACTTTATGGTTACTTTTTATAAAGCCTAAACTCTGGTCCTCTAATCAAGCTCAAAATCTGGAACCAACCCCTCTGTGAATTCAAAACAAAACCATTTCTCTGTCAGAGGCTTGGCTCACACAAGTCCAAAATGCTGTGCTTTCAGACTCTTTTGCCAGGTGTGAATTTAAAAATTCATTCAGTCCTTCAATTAAATTATTTGAATTATTTCTCTGTAGGCAGCACCTGCTTTCATCAAACAGTGAATGTCATTATCCAACCAGTGAAAAACTACAGAATAATTTTAGGAGAAGAAAAGGTCCAAGGTTAATATCTCTAAATTCTATCTCAGTACAAATTTAGAGACATGCTGAGACATTGTTATACTTTGGAATTATTGCTGATTGTGTGGTTTTGTTTTGACCCTTTGCATTTCTTCAAGAATGCCATCATGGCTTTAAAAATATTTGATGAACCCCTTCTTTACTGACATGTGTCTTGCAAGGCACTATGGAAAGATGGATGTTAAACGGAGTCAAGGTTTAAAGGCTTATCAAAATTTCTGGACTTAGAGGGGGCTTCCCTGATGGTCCAGTGGTTAAGAATCTGCCTTCCAATACAGGGGACACGGGTTCGATCCCTAGCTGGAGAACTAAGATCCCACATGCCACAGGGCAACTAAGCCCGTGCACCACAACTACTGAGCCTGCATGCTGCAACTAGAGAGAAGCCCACATGCCCCAACGAAGAGCCACATGACGCAACAAAAGATGCCTCATGCCGCAACTAAGACCTGACGCAGCCAAATAAATAAATACATAAATATTTTTTAAATATTCTGGACTTAGGGCTTCCCTGGTGGCGCAGTGGTTGAGAGTCCGCCTGCCGATGCAGGGGACACGGGTTCATGCCCCGGTCCGGGAGGATCCCACATGCCGCGGAGCGGCTGGGCCCGTGAGCCGTGGCCGCTGAGAATTCTGGACTTAGAGATTTCCTTATGACATTTGGTTATTTCTTCTGATATATTTAACATCTCTTTATAGTCTAATACTCAGTAGAGAGAATCTCTACGTAAACGGGGAGATCATTTTTATAGGGAAAGACATGAGTTCATTAATCATTGAATTAAAACTTGTTTCGGTAAATTTATGAGGTAATAGAATAAATTTAAGACTTTATTTAGTAGCCTGTTTTTTCAGATCTCCACTTTGGTCATAATATTTAGTTACTCCTTGAGAAGAAGATTCTATAAAAATTGTCAGTTTTTCTTCAAAGGGGTCTTTAAATAATCCATATAACCCTTTGTACTAAATAACCAGATAATTAAGCCCTGACCTATGTCTCCTGACCCTGTAGACTTTCTCCCTTTAGAATCTGTGGCTGGTCTTGATTTCTGCCTGGGGCACGACCTAATATTGATGAAGAGATAATGTGTTCTTAAAATGTCTTTTCACCCTGTATAATTAATGAGAAAATGATGTATTTATCAAAGGCTTGCCAATATTTTTTTTGCTCCGTATTCCAAAGCTTTCAAGCTATTGCCTCAAACTATAGCTCAACAACATTCTTAAATAATGAAGCATTTGAATTTCTAGGAAGGTAATAGCCATTTACTGCAAAGCTATCCAGGCTAATTTAGAAAGAAAGAGCAATGCATCTACTGAAAGACAGTTTTCTACTTCCCTTCTCCAGGTTCTAATATCTTCATGGAATTACCTTACTGGGGAAATCTCTTTGTCTTTCATTAAAGATTTAGCTCCTGCATGAGAAGTATTCTTTTTTTTTAATTGAAGTATAAGGACTTCCCTGGTAGTCCAGTGGTTAAGATTCCACGCTTCCAACGCAGGGGGCGTGGGTTCAATCGCTGGTCAGGGAAAAAAGATCCCTCATGTTGCATGGTGCAGCCAAAAAATAAAATAAAATATTAATAACAAATAAATTGAAGTATAGTTGGTTTACAATATTGTGTTAGCTTCAGGTGTACAGCAAAGTGATTCAGTTATACATACATATATTTTCTTCAGATACTTTCCATTATAATTTATTACAAGACATTGAGTATAGTTCCCTGTGCTATATAGTAAACCCTTGTTGTTTATTTTATATATAGTGGTGTGTATCTATTAATCCCATACTCCTAATCTATCCTCCTCTTCCCCTTTGGTAACCGTAAGTTTGTTTTCAAATGTCGTATATTAACGCATATATGTGGAATCTAGAAAAATGGTAAAGATGTACCAGTTTGCAAGGCAGAAATAGAGACACAGATGTAGAGAACAAATATATGGACACCAAAGGGGGGAAAGCAGGTTGGCAGGGGGCAATTAATTGGGAGACTGGGATTGACATCTATACACTAATATGTATAAAATAGATAACTAATAAGAACCTGCTGTATAGCACAGGGAACTCCACTTTGCTGTACAGTAGAAGCTAACACAACATTGTAAAACAACTATACCCCAATAAAAAAAAAAAGGACAAACTGTAAGTTTGTTTTTGAAGTTTGTGAGACAGTTTCTGTTTTATAAATAAGTTCATTTGTATCATTTTTTAATTCCACATAAAAGTGATATCATATAATATTTGTCTTTGTCTGACATTCCACTCAGTATGATAATCTCTAAGTCCATCCATGTTGCTGCAAATGGTAATATGCCATTCTTTTTTATGGCTGAATATATATATATATCTCACATCTTCTTTATCCATTCATCTGTTGATGGACATTTAGGTTGCTTCCATGTCCTGGCTATTGCAAATAGTGCTGCTTTGTACATTGGGGTGTATATATCTATGCCCAGGAGTGGGATTGCTGGATCATATGGTAGCTCTGTTTTTACTTTTTAAAGGAATTTCCATAGTGGCTGCACCAGTTTTCATTCCCAGCAACAGTGTGGGAGGGTTCCTGTATGGGAAGTATTCTTAAAGAGAACAATCTAGTTCCTTCTGGAAAGCAACAGGGGTATTCTACCTATAACATGTTTAATTAAATTAAGGTGTACACTCTTTATTTTTTTACCTTAAATTATTAATTTATTTGGCCAATTCTCTACTACAGATATTTCTTTTTCTGTAACAAGTAATGCCACATTGAAATTCATTTACATATATAGCTGCGTATTTGGGAGAGTATTTCTGTAGATTTATTCCTAGAGAAGAATTTCTATGTTGCGTAGTAAGTAGATTTTTTAATTTGATAGATGCTGTGAAATTTTCTCCACAAAGCTCTGTGCCATTAGCAGTCCACACACAAGTACGTGAGTGGTATTCCATTAAGGTGTGCACTTCTTAACGTATTCATTGATAAGAAATAAAACAATTTACTATTAACTGTATATTATATCACTTTCACCAAAGTAATATTAGTCCATAGTTTTAAAATATCATATAACTGCTAAAGTCATGTACCAAAACACAGCAATCTCCTGCCCTTTTCATCTTATTGTTCTCTGCCTTAAATGTAACCACTTAGGTATATATATAATTTTTTTACATATGTATATATATATTTTTTCACATACATAATTCAAGTAGTATGAGTGAACAGTCTTGTTAGTTGGTGGTCTTTATTTTAGAGCAAACAGGTGGCCAGCTGCCTTTTTCATCATGTAACCCCAAAGGTCATTCTCTATAGACATTTTTTCCTGAGGCTGTCCATCTTGCCATCTCCTGCCTGTATTTATAAGACTGGTTACTGTTAGTCTGAAATTCAGTGGGGAAGGAGAATGGTTTTACTTTTCAGTATGCAGAATATCACTTACTTGTTTTAAATGTGTCATTTCATCCTCATTCTCCTCTATTCCTGGCATCCTCAAGCCCAGAGCCTCTGGTCTAATTTCTCCAAAGCATCCCTTCTGCTGAAAGTGTTGGGAAGGGGGAGGGCCCTACTACTTAGAGTGTGAATGGCAACCTAGCAAGCTGACTGTTGATTATACAGACTTTCAAACAATCCCCTGCTTTCGGTCCTCACACACGCACTCACATGCCTCACTCTCTGACTTCTGAGGTGCTCGGCACTTCTAATCCCTGAGCATTTCCAGGGTTCTGAGGGGGTAAATCAACTTCTTCCCATCAGTATCCCCTCTATAGGTACTCCTCCATCTTAAAATGGTAAATGTACTGATTATATTTAATATGTCACAGGGTGGGGAAGGGTGGGGAGAGATAGGAATTAGTCTTCAAATAAGCCATAATCAGGACTTCCCTGGTGGTGCAGTGGTTAAAAATCCGCCTGCCAATGCAGGGGACACGGGTTCGAGCCCTGGTCCAGGAAGATCCCACATGCCACGGAGCAACTAAACCCGTGTGCCACAACTACTGAGCCTGCGCTCTAGAGCCCGTGAGCCACAACTACTGAAGCCTGCGCACCTAGAGCCCGTGCTCCGCAACAAGAGAAGCCAGTGCAGTGAGAAGCCCACACGCTGCAGTGAAGAGTAGCCCCTGCTTGCCACAACTAGAGAAAAGCCCATGTGCAGCAATGAAGACCCAACGCAGCCAAAAAATTAAAAGAAAAAAAGCAATAATCAAAGCATCAGTTGTGTTCGTTTTTTTGTCTATATGTGGTTATAAATCATACTTGTCATTTAATTAGAATTTATATTCTAATAGAAAAGTGCTGTTCATCCTCCATTAGTTAGGTATGACATGTCCTTTTTTAAATAGAAGTCAGTCTTTATAGGTAAGAAAGGCACCTTGAAGTAGCACTTGCCAGACGCCCTAACAGAACAGTGACCCTGTGCTATTGGTGAGGTCCACGAACCTTGACTTAAACCTTTGAAACATTCTAGTAACTCCAGGAACACATGAGAGGAAGAGTTGAACTCTGTCTCAAGAGTAAACTGAAGTAGTGAAAGAGCCTCAGGCTGAGATGAACTCTGAATATCTAATTCCATCCCTGGCTCGGAGGTATTAGAGACACCTGTCCTGGACACCTGGGATCCAGGTAGTAAGTTTGGGCAATCGATCTATACTCACTCTGTGCTCCTTGCCTTCCTAGCAAAGTACCAGAGGGCATAGGTACTTTGGATTGGTGTGGCTGCCAGGTGGAAAATATCCAAGGCTGAATGAAAGCCATCATTGAGATGGCCTCCAGGATTATAAGACATTTATAGTTTCCTCCATTCATATACAATGATAAGAAGTGGAGGATGTATGGATTTTGAATTGTGTGAGACCTGAGGATAATCATCAAACCAACATAGTCCTTGCCTGTTTTTCTCTTCTGATCTCTTATTTATATAAATATTGTTATTAAATCCAGAACAAAATAATGAGCTATAAAAGATTTTGACTTCATCATTTGATTTTATCTAAAAATAATCTTAAAACCCCAAATAGATAAGTAAATCCCATTATTTAAAAATGTGTTTATTTATATTTTATTTTTGGCTGCCTTGGGTCTTCCTTGCAGTGTGCGGGCTTCTCATTGCGGTGGCTTCTCTTGTTGCGGAGCACGGGCTCTAGGTGCACGAGCTTCAGTAGTTGTGGCTCGTGGGCTCTAGAGCGCAGGCTCAGTAGTTGTGGTGCACAGGTTAGTTGCTCCGCGGCATGTGGGATCTTCCCGGACCAGGGCTCGAACCCGTATCCCCTGCATTGGCAAGCAGATTCTTAACCACGGGGCCACCAGGGAAGTCTGTAAATCCCATTATTTAAATCCTAAAAATGTAGGTGGAGATCTTAGGTGGTGACCCTTTTCTAGTAAAACACTGAAGACAAAATACTAACAGCAATCTGAAACAATTGTAGAAAAATAAGATTCTAATATAGTTAAAGGAAAGCTTCAGTTTCAAGGTTAAAAATGGATGACCAGACCTCTGAGTTTACCGAGGTGCCAATGCCTCTTTGTCACAGCTCACAGGGGGCATGGTCTTTCCGAGAGTGGGGCTTCCTGGAAGACTTAGGCACAACCTGAGCTCTGAAGGCAAAGACCCTCATATATGAGTCTCAAAGGGAAGAGTCTTACATTTTTGCCCGTGTGACCTAAAGAAATTACATAGGATTTTTGCATCTCGGTTGCCTTGTGTGTAAAATGGGATGATTAAAGTTAAAAGAATTAAACATTTAGAGGAGTGTCTGGCACTCCTCTAATTCTTAGCAATGATCACCTCACACATAAGAAAGGACAGAAACAGAAAAATGCATTTAAAAGGAGGAGGAGGGGCAGAATTAGCTAAAGGCCAAAGAGCCCAGGGTCCCTGCCTCTGGTTCTAAATTGTATTTCAATTCAGGAAATTCCAGGATTGCATCAGGCCAATAAGATAAGCAGCCTGTCATCTTACACTGTTTGCCAGGACGTGATGCACTTTTTATATTAGGTTGCTGTTCTAATATGAGTCACATATGTGAGCTACAGCTACTTCTGCAGATGGAATAGTGTTTCATCAAGGTACAGGAAATGCCCTTTCTCCTTTTTTCTCACCTTTAACCTGAAAATCATGTGGTATTTATTTCCTACGTATTAACTCTACAATTAACTCCAAATTACCCATGCTAGTAAAGGGAAAGAACAACACAGATGGTTATGAAGAGTGCTTCAAAAATCCCTTATAATTTATGACTTTCGTGTTTAGAATATTACAATTGAGAGTTGGTGTCTAAATGTTGTGGAAACAAAACATCAAGCAAAACAACTCTTTCTGGAAGACTGATCTCAGAGAAGTCAGAAAATTTATCCCATTCTCCATCCAATAATCTGGTACAAAACCATGCTGTTTTCCTCTTCTGAGCTAGGATGCACCGTATCATCTGAATGGAGAAAACCAACAGCCTAACTTGCGTGGTTGTTCACTGTTTGGTTCACACCCTTCCTGTGGATAAGGAAGATGTTTATTCATTCCTGACAGTTGAACTTAATTGTGAATAGAGCCTCAGTCTCCTTATCATTCTGGAAGGTTTTATATGATAGAAGGAAGTAACAAAAAAAATAATGAATTTATCTATGAGTTTAAATTGTTTTTTAAATGCACAAGTAGTATGATTATATAATATGAAGAAATCAGGTCTTTGACAATCTAGCCCTGTGCAAACTTGTTGATTAGATGTTTTCCCTCAAACCCCTGACAAAAAAAGGAAGGAAGGAAAGAATTATAGACTTGAAATCAATGATATTTAAATATACATATATATATATATATACAGTTTCATTGAGTTGTAATTTTTTTATTGAATGAAGGAATCTTTAAATTCTTTAGCGCTTTATGATTTTCAAAGTTTTCACACACCATGATTTCATATAACCCCATAATAACCCTTTTTTTTCCCCTACCCCTGTATTGCCCTTCCTCCCTTCCCTCTCCCCACTGGTAACCACTAGTTTGTTCTCTATATCTGAGAATCTGCTGCTTTTTTGTTTTATTCACTAGTTTGTTCTATTTTTTAGATTCCACATATAAGTGATATCATACAGTATTTAACTTTCTCTGTCTGACTTAACTTCTTTTAGCATAATGCCCTCCAAGTCCATCTGTTGTTGCAAATGGCATTACTTCATTCTTTTTTATGGCTGAATAGTATTCTGTTGTGTGTATACATATATATATATATATATATATATATATATATATACACCACATCTTCTTTATCCATTCATCTGTTGATGGACACTTAGGTTACTTCCATACCTTGGCAATTGTAAATAATGCTACTGTGAACGTTAGGGTTCATGTATCTTTTCGAATTAGTTTTTTGGCTTTTTCCAAATATATACCTGGGGTGGAATTGCTGGGTCATATGGTAGTTCTATTTTTAGTTTTTTGAGAAACCTCTATGGTGTTTTCCACAGTGGTTGCACCAATTTACATTCCCACCAACAGTGTAGGAAGGTTCCCTTTTCTCCACATCCTCACCAACATTTTTTATTTGTGTTCTTTTTGATGGTAGCCATTCTGACAGGTGTGAGGTGATATCTCATTGTGGTTTTGATTTGAATTTCCCTGATAATAAGCGATATTGAGCATCTTTTCATGTGCTTGTTGGCCATCTTCATTTCCTCTTTGGAAAAACGTCTCTTTGGTTCTTATGCCCATTTTTTAATTGGTTTTTTTTTTTGATGTTGAGTTATATGAGCTGTTTATATATGTTGGATATTAGCCCCTTATCAGTCATATTATTTGCAAATATCTTCACCTATTCAGTAGGTTGTCTTTTCCTTTTGTCAATGGTTTCTTTCGCTGCGCAAAAGCTTTTAAGTTTAATTAGGTCCTATTTGTTTATTTCTGCATTTGTTTCCTTTGCTTTAGGAGATGGATTCAAAAAAATATTGCTATGATTTATGTCAAAGTGTGTTCTGCCTATGTTTTCCTGTAGGAGTTTTATAGTATCTGGTCTTTTAGGTGTTTATTCCATTTTGAGTTTATTTTTGTGTATGGTGTTAGAGAATGTTCTGATTTTATTCTTTTACATGTTGCTGTCCAGTTTTCTCAGCACCAGCTATTGAAGAGACTATCTTTTCTCCATTGTATATTCTTGCCTCTTTGTCATAGATTAATTGATCATAAGTGTGGGAATTTATTTCTGATCTCTCTATCCTGTTCCATTGATCTATGTGTCTGTTTTTGTGCCAGTCCCATACTGTTTTTTTTTCTTTCTTTCTTTTTGTGGTACGCGGGCCTCTCACTGTTGTGGCCTCTACCGTTGCGGAGCACAGGCTCCGGACGTGCAGGCTCAGCAGCCATGGCTCACAGGCCCAGCCGCTCCACGGCATGTGGGATCTTCCCGGACCGGGGCACGAACCTGTGTCCCCTGCATCGGCAGGCGGACTCTCAACCACTGCGCCACCAGGGAAGCCCTCCCATACTGTTTTGATTAATGTATAGTCTGAAGTCAGGGAGCATGATTCCTCCAGCTCTGTTCTTCTTTCTCAAGATAGTTTTGGCTATTCAGGGTCTTTTGTATTTCCATACAAATTTTAAAATTATTTATTCTAGTTCTGTGAAAATGCCATTGGTATTTTTATAGTGATTGCATTGAATCTGTAAATTGCTTTGGGTAGTATGGTCATTTTAACCATATTAATTATTCCAATCCAATAACACGGTATATCTTTCCATCTATTTGTGTCACCTTCAGTTTCTTTCATCAGTGTCTTATAATTTTCCAAGTACATGTCTTTTTCTTCCTTAGGTAGGTTTGATCCTAGTTATTTTATTATTTATGATGCAAAGGTAAATGGGAATGTTTCCTTAATTTCTCTTTCTGATAATTTGTGGTTAGTGTATAGAAATGCAACAGATTTCTGTATATTAATTTTGTATCCTGCAACTTTACCAAATTCATTGATGAGCTCTAATGGTTTTCTAGTGACATCTTTAGGATTTTCTAGGTATAGTATCACGTCATCTGAAAACAGTGACAGTTTTACTTCTTACTTTCCAATTTTGATTTCTTTCATTTCTTTTTGTTCTCTGATTGCCATGGCTAGGACTTCGAAAACCATGTTGAATAAAAGTGGCAAGAGTGGATATGCTTGTCTTCTAACTAATATCTTAGAGGAAATGCTTTCAGCTTTTTCACTGTTGAGTAGGATGTTCGCTGTGGGTTTGTCATATATGGCCTTCATTATGTTGAGGTATGTTCCCTCTATGCCCACTTGCTGGAGAGTTTTTATCATAAATTGATGTTGAACTTTATCAAAAGCTTTTTCTGCATCTATTGAGATGATCATATGGCTTTTATTCTTCTATTTATTAATGTGGTGTGTCACATTGATTGATTTGTGGATATTGAAAAATCCTTGTATCCCTGGGATAAATCCTACTTGATCATAGTGTATGATCCCATGATCCTTTTAATGTATTGTTGGATTTGGTTTGCTAATATCTTCTTGAGGATTTTTGCATCTATATTCATCAGTGATATTGGCCTGTAATTTTCTTTTTTTGTGATATCTTTGTCTGGTTTTGGTATCAGGATGATGGTGGCTTCATAGAATGGGTTTGGAAGTGTTCCTTCCTCTGCAATTTTTTTGGAATAGTTTAAGAAGGATAGATGTTGTTAACTCTTTAAATGTTTGATAGAACTCACCTGTGAAGCCATCTGATCCTGGACTTTTGTTTGTTGGGAATTTTAAAATTACTGATTCAGTTTCATTACTGGTGATTGACCTGTTCATATTTTCTGTTTCTTCCTGGTTCAGTCTTGGAAAATTATACTTTTCTAAGAATTTGTCCATTTCTTCCAGGTTGTCCATTTTATTGGTATATAGTTGTTCATAGTAGTCTCTTATGATCCTGTGTACTTCTGTGATGTTGGTTGTAACTTCTTTTTCATTTCTGATTTTATTGATTTGGGCCTTCTGCCTTTTTTTCTTGATGAGTGTAGCTAAAGGTTTATCCATTGTGTTTATCTTTTCGAAGAACCAGCTTTTAGTTTCATTGATCCTTTCTATTGTTTTTTTAGTTGTAATTTTTTAATGAACTCTACTGTGTGGTAAAACTATGAATCATGATTTTCAGTAAATTCTACTACCAGTTCATATATAAGTTCTAGAATGTGAGCTATAACAAAGTTTAACTCTCCAGCCTCAAGTGTGCAAACACTTTTTAGTATGCACTTACAAATGCTTGCCTGAATATGTGATTTCTAAAATAGAAGGTGATATATCCTTTATACATTTATATATTCCACTTTATTATCTCTTTCTCTAGAACATCAATTCACAAGGACAGTTCATAATTAGTTAGCCCCTCTTTTTGACTTGACCTTAGGTGACTATATTTTCTCTAAATACTTACTTGCTGTTGTCAGCTATGGAAAGTTGGGTTTAGGGTCGAATTTCCTCCTTACATTCAGAAACTATCCCAGGACCAGTTTTTCATTTTTCCTCTGCATTGTCACTAATATTTGACAAGGGAGCCAAGAAGACTTAATGGGGAAAGGAGAGTCTTCTCCATAAATAGTGTTGGGAAAACTGTTTAACCACATGAAGAAGAATGAAACTGGACCCCTATCTTACACTATTTTTAAAAAAGTAACTCAAAATGAATTAAACATTTATGTAAGACCCAAAACTATAAACCTCATAGAAGAAAACATAGGGGGAAAATCTCCTTGACATTGGCTTTGGGAAAGACTTTTGGACATGACACCAGAAGCACAAGCAATGAAAGCAAAAATAAAGTGGAAGTACATCAAACTAAAAAGCTTCTGCACAACAAAAGAAATAATCAGCATTAAAAGGCAACCTATGGAATGAGAGAAAATATTTGCAAACCAGCTATCTGAAAAGGAGTTAATATCCAAAATATGTAAGGAACTCATACAACTCAATAGCAAAAAACCAAACAATTCCATTTTTAAATGGCAAAGTATTTAAAGACACTTTTCCAAAAAGAGAGACACAAATGGCCAACACATACATGAAAATATGCACGACTTCACTATCAGCAAAATGTCAATCAAACATATATAAAGAACTCTAGGGCTTCCCTGGTGGCGCAGTGGTTGAGAGTCTGCCTGCCGATGCAGGGGACGCGGGTTTGTGCCCCGGTCCGGGAGGATCCCACATGCCGCGGAGCGGCTGGGCCCGTGAGCCATGGCCGCTGAGCCTGTGCGTCCGGAGCCTGTGCTCCGCAGCGGGAGAGGCCACAACAGTGAGAGGCCCATGTACCGCAAAAAAAAAAAAAAAAAAAAAAAATATATATATATATATATATATATATAAAGAACTCTTAAATTCCTAAATGTAGACTATGGTATATTTAAAATGTTAGTATATGTTACCTGGTTCTTTTCCAGAAAGATGTACCAAAGTACTATCCCATTAATTTTGCCTATTCTGGGAATTACTGTTATTTTTAATCTTTGTCAGTTCGACTGATTGAAAACAATACTGTTTTGTTGCTTAATTTAAATTTCTCTATTTCTAGGGTTGAGAAACTTGTTTATGAGCTGGTCTTCTGTCTCCAAAATTAACTCTAAACAGAGTTAATAAAGTACCCACTAAAGTGAAAGTTCTAGTTGAATTATTTATTTAGCAGGTAGAAGTTAGAGAGAACAGTGTTCCAAAGATCATGTAATTGTAGAGTTGAAAGGGACCTTAGAGATCTTCTAGCTTAATTTTGAGTAATCCTATGGTATGATTTGTTCCCTGTCCAAAAAGCAGTGACCTGAATCCTACTAAAACTAGAGAACTTAGATTAAACACTAGTGAGTTAAGGAAGAGAAGCAGCAAATGGGAAGAAAGTCTAAACTGAGTAGGAATGAGCATGACAACAAAGTTGAGGGAAGAGAACAGAGGAAAAGGTTAGTACCACTCTATAGGTGACTATTGGTAAGTCCTGCCAAGAAGGGAATTGGTGGGTACAGTGGCAAGGGCACTGGGTCCCAGGGGCCATCAGATGGGAGACTGACTTCTCTAGATCAGGGCAAGTAGACCCTGCTGCTGACCCTGCTGCCAGCAACAAATGTGGTGGAAGCTGAATCCAGACAGACAGACAAATGTTGGCGTCCTAAGGATAAGTCAAGAAAGCACATACCCTAACAGAGACAGGACTCACATTCTCCTATGGGGGAGGTACAAAACAGCAGCCCACAGTAATTCTACAAAGTGGAATTCAACCAACACTGCTATGTTTGGAAGGATAATTTTTGGTGGTTGTATATTTGAGGCCAGAGAGGGGGGTTCACCTCCTAGATCCTTGGATGGTCAGAGTTGCTTCCCAAGGAAGCCTGGCAGATAACCTGACTTTTTTTTTAAAGATTCTTTATAATATCTGTGTTGTGAAATTTCTAGACTTTGGTGGGTATTTAAAGCTGCTTGTTTCAGCTTCATATGCTAGACAGGGATTCTTTTCTCTTGAACTTTAATAATAGCATAGGTACTCCTGTACCAACTTTGAGTTGAGTATATGCTAAGCCTAACATTCTTCTTGCTCTTTGATCACTGACAGAGAAGTGGGTACTTCTGCAAGGAAAAGATTGTTGTTCTAGGGTGTGAGGACAGAGCTATAAACCATAGTTCTTCAGTTAGATGGTAACGGCCCATAGGGCTTACTTCTTCTAGATTTATTGGTCCCACCCAATCACAGTGAAACCAGCAGAGTGGGGTTACCCCCCAATAGCCAAGTGGGGCTAACCCCCAATAGCCAGGTGGTTCTGAGTGAGAGGGCTGGAAAGTTGACCTCTGACAGGTGGGCAGACCCTGTAACCCTCCCCTAGAGCCCTGCTGTAAGCTTCGACTGGCTAGGCAGGATCCAGAGATAAGAGTACCTCTAGGGAACACAGTGCAGCTTGGGGCTTGACAAAATGCCTGCCACTTTTGCTCCATCCTGGGAGTGACCTTGAAGACTATTGATGTTGCTGGGAGTTGTCAATGTCCTCCAGTCAAAGAGCACCCGGAACACCCCTGCAGTTTAGCATTTGGGTTTATTGCTCCTAGAAAGGGGGAGACAGCATCCCATGGCATGCATCTCAGTAACCATGGGGGTTTGAAAAGACTTACTATAGGATCTGGGCTCTAGTTAGTTCATTTTAAGGCGAGCTTAAGGAGGCAAGAGCTTGCTTTGGACTGAAGGCTGTCGGGAAGCAGGGGCAATTCTGTGACTGGGGATCTTAATGAACCTTATCTAGAAGGAGGGAGGACTAGAGTAAAGCTAAGCCGTAATTGGTAAAGAAGCAGCAGTCACTTCTGCTGGCCAGGCTAGGGCATATTTGGGTGGTCATTTTTGTGGTCTGGACAGTGTTTTTGTCTGTGTTCAGACATGATTACAGAGTGGACTTGTTTCTGTCTTGATCCAGCCTGGTCTCAGGGGCCTTGTCTGATGTTTGTTCTGTGAAATTATGTTTGACCGGAGAACACCAAGGCCAGCTGTGAGTGCCCACCATCAGGGGCTTCTCACACCCTTCTCCCAGTCAATCTGCAGTGGGGAGTGGAGTTCTTAAAGATCACTTGGGGTGATAGAAGAATGGGACTGTGGCTGGAAGGAGTGCCAGAGGGCTGTGCAGGGGGAGGAATGGCAGAAAGTCACGGACAGGCAGCAGACTGCATCCAGGAGCCAGAGGATGTGCAGGGTTGGCACACAGAAAGCACACTTCCATGAGTGAGCTTCAGCCAGTAATGGAGAGCTCAGATGAAGCAGGAAGGCTCTGGTATGGAAGATTCTGAGAGAACCAGAAGCTAGGGAAGGAATGAATTCTTAGGCAGGTATACTAAGGATCAGGCCTCTCCCGCTGCGGAGCACAGGCGCCGGACACGCAGACTCAGCGGCCATGGCTCACAGGCCCAGCTGCTCCGTGGCAGGTGGGATCTTCCCGGACCAGGGCACGAACCCATGTCCCCTGCATCGGCAGGCGGACTCTCAATCACTGCGCCACCAGGGAAGCCCCAAGATCAGGCTTCTTAGGATAGATGAATTGGAGCAATCAGTTCAATAAAAGTGTATCATTGATTTGAACATGGAGGCTTGAGCCTTCCGGCCTGCTCTTTTATATCCTGGAAAGTGTGGACTGCAAACCATTGAATGCTTTAAAAGATGTACTTTTATTACTTGATTGGTTTCAAAAACTTTATCTCCATTAGCCAGCACATTAATTGTGAACTAGGTTTATCACTCAGACCAGAAAATAAAACTAGTTGGTAATAATATCTTGGGTAGGGCGTAAGATTGCCAGATTTAGGAAAATATTAGAAATACACACACACACATACACACACACATACACATATTTATAGATAGATAGATAAGTATAGGTATAGACATAGAAATAGATCTCCAGTTAAAATTTGTATTTCAGATAAACAATGAACGTGGAATACTTAGGAATACTGAGGAGCTTCAAGATGGCGGAAGGGTAAGACGCGGAGATCACCTTCCTCTCCACAAATACATCAGAAATACATCTACACTTGGAACAACTCCTAAAGAACACCTACTGAACGCTGGCAGAAGACCTCAGACCTCCCAAAAGGCAAGACACTCCCCACATACCTGGGTAGGGCTAAAGAAAAAAAGAAAAACCAGACAAAAGAATAGGGAAGGGACCTGCAGCAGTGGGAGGGAGCTGTGAAGGAGGAAAGGTTTCCACACACTAGGAAGCCCCTTTGCGGACGGCGAATGCGGGTGGCGGAGGGGGAAAGCTTCGGAGCCACGGAGGAGAGCACAGCAACAGGAGTGCGGGGGGCAAAGCGGGGCCGACGGGCACTCACCAGCCCGAGACGCTTGTCTGCTCCCCCGCCGGGGCAGGTGGGGCTGGGAGCTGAGGCTCGGGCTTCGGTCGGAGTGCAGGGAGAGGGCTGGGGTTGGCGGCATGAACACAGCCTGAAGTGGGTTAGTGCACCACGGCTAGCCGGGAGGGAGTCCGGGAAAAAAGTCTGCAGCTGCCTAAGAGACAAGAGACTTTTTCTTGTCTCTGTTTCCTGGTGCGCGAGGAGAGGGGATTAAGAGCGCCGCTTAAAGGAGCTCCAAAGACAGGTGCGAGCCACAGCTATCAGCGCGGACCCCAGAGATGGGCATGACACGCTAAGGCTGCTGCTGCCGCCACCAAGAAGCCTGTGTGCGAGCACAGGTCACTCTCCACACCCCCTTCCGAGGAACCTGTGCAGCCCGCCACCGCCAGGGTCCCGGGATCCAGGGACAACTTCCCCGGGAGAGCACACGGCGCGCCTCAGGCTGGTGCAACGTCACGGCGGCCTCTGCCGCCGCAGGCTCGCCCCACATCCGTACCCCTCCCTGCCCCCGGCGTGAGTGAGTCAGAGTCCCCGAATCAGCTGCTCCTTTAACCCCGTCCTGTCTGAGTGAAGAACAGATGCCCTCAGGCGACCTACTCGCAGAGGCGGGGCCAAATCCAAAGCTGAACCCCAGGAGCTGTGCAAACAGAGAAAGGGAAATCTCTCCCAGCAGCCTCAGGAGCAGCGGATTAAAGCTCCACAATCAACTTGATGGACCCTGCATCTGTGGAATACATGAATAGACAACGAATCATCCCAAATTGAGGAGGTGGACTTTGGGAGCAAGATTTATGATTTTTCCCCCTTTTCCTCTTTTTGTGAGTGTGTATATGTATGCTTCTGTGTGTGATTTTGTCTGTATAGCTTTGCTTTTACCATTTGTCCTAGGGTTGTGTCTGTCCGTTTTTTTTTTGTTTGTTTTGTTTTTTACTTAAAAATTTTTTTCTTAATAATTATTTTTTATTTTAATAACTTTATTTTATTTTATCTTCTTCTTTCTTTCTTTCTTTCTTTTTTTTTCTCCCTTTAATTCTGAGCCATGTGGAGGACAGGCTCTTGGTTCTCCAGCCAGGCATCAGGGCTGTGCCACTGAGGTGGGAGAGCCAAGTTCAGGACACTGGGCCACAAGAGACCTCCCAGCTCTACGTAATATCAAACAGTGAAAATCTCCCAGAGCTCTCCATCTCAACTTGAGGACACTGGGCCACAAGAGACCTCCCAGCTCCACGTAATATCAAACAGCGAAAATCTCGCAGAGCTCTCCATCTCAACGCCAAAACCCAGCTCCACTCAACAACCGTCAAGCTACAGTGCAGGACACCCTATGCCAAACAACTAGCAAGACAGGAACACAACCCCACCCATTAGCACAGAGGCTGCTTAAAACCATAACAAGGCCACAGACACCCCAAAACACACCACCAGATATGGACCTGCCCACCAGAAAGACAAGATCCAGCCTCATCCACCAGAACACAGGCACTAGTCCCTCCACCAGGAAGCCTACCCAGCCCACTGAACCCACCTTAGCCACTGGGGACAGACACCAAAAACAATGGAAACTATGAACCTGTATCCTGTGAAAAGGAGACCCCAAACACAGTAAGTTAAGCAAAATGAGAAGACAGGGAAACACACAGCAGATGAAGTAGTGAGGCAAACACCCACCAGACCTAACAAATGAAGAGGAAATAGGCAGTCTACCTGAAAAACAATTCAGAATAATGATAGTAAAGATGATCCAAAATCTTGGAAATAGAATGGAGAAAATACAAGAAACTTTTAACAACGACCTAGAAGAACTAAAGAGCAAACAAACAGATGAACAACACAATAAATGAAGTTAAATTCTCTATAAGGAATCAACAGCAGAATAACTGAGGCAGAAGAACGGATAAGTGACCTGGAAGATAAAATAGTGGAAATAACTACTGCAGAGCAGAATAAAGAAAAAAGAATGAAAAGAATTGAGGACAGTCTCAGAGGTCTCTGAGACAACATTAAATGCACCAACATTTGAATTATAGGGGTCCCAGAAGAAGAAGAGAAAAAGAAAGGGACTGAGAAAATATTTGAAGAGATTATAGTTGAAAACTTCCCTAATATGGGAAAGGAAATAGTTAATCAAGTCCAGGAAGCACAGTGAGTCCCATACAGGATAAATCCAAGGAGAAACACGCCAAGACACATATTAATAAACTTATGAAAATCACAACGACCCAAAACCTATGGGATGCAGCAAAAGCAGTTCTAAGAGGGAAGTTTATAGCAATACAATCCTACCTTAAGAAACAAGGAACATCTGAAATAAACAACCTAACCTTACACCTAAAGCAATTAGAGAAAGAAGAACAAAAAAACCCCAATGTTAGCAGAAGGAAAGAAATCATAAAGATCAGCTCAGACATAAATGAAAAAGAAATGAAGGAAATGATAACAAAGATCAATAAAACTAAAAGTTGGTTCTTTGAGAAGATAAACAAAATTGATAAACCATTAGCCAGACTTATCAAGAAAAAAAGGAGAAGACTCAAATCAATAGAATTAGAAATGAAAAAGGAGAAGTAACAACTGACACTGCAGACATACAAAGGATCATGAGAGATTACTACAAGCAACTGTATGCCAATAAAACGGACAACCTGGAAGAAATGGAAAAATTCTTAGAAATGCACAACCTTCCGAGACTGGACCAGGAAGAAATAGAAAATATGAACACACCAATCACAAGCACTGAAATTGAAACTGTGATTTAAAATCTTCCAACAAACAAAAGCCCAGGACCAGATGGCTTCCCAGGCGAATTCTATCAAACATTTAGAAAAGAGCTAACACCTATCCTTCTCAAACTCTTCCAAAATATAGCAGAGGGAGGAACACTCCCAAACTCATTCTACGAGGCCACCATCACTCTGATACCAAAACCACACAAAGATGTCACAAAGAAAGAAAACTACAGGCCAATATCACTGATGAACATAGATGCAAAAATCCTCAACAAAATACTAGCAGACAGAATCCAACAGCACATTAAAAGGATCATACACCATGATCAAGTGGGGTTTATCCCAGGAAGGCAAGTATTCTTCAATTTACACAAATCAACGTGATACACCATATTAACAAACTGAAGGAGAAAAACCATATGATCATCTCAATAGATGCAGAGAAAGCTTTCGACAAAATTCAACACCCATTTATGATAAAAACCCTGCAGAAAGTAGGCATAGAGGGAACTTTCCTCCACATAATAAAGGCCATCTATAACAAACCCACAGCCAACATCATCCTCAATGGTGAAAAACTGAAACCATTTCCACTAAGATCAGGAACAAGACAAGGTTGCCCACTCTCACCACTATTATTGAACATCGTTATGGAAGTTTTAGCCACAGCAATCAGAGAAGAAAAAGAAATAAAAGGAATCCAGATCGGAAAAGAAGTAAAGCTGTCACTGTTTGCAGATGACATGATACTATACATAGAGAATCCTAAAGATGCTACCAGAAAACTACTAGAGCTAATCAATGAATTTGGTAAAGTAGCAGGATAAAAGATTAATGCACAGAAATCTCTTGCATTCCTATACACTAATGATGAAAAATCTGAAAGTGAAATTAAGAAAACACTCTCATTTACCATTGCAAGAAAAAGAATAAAATACATAGGAATAAACCTACCTAAGGAGACAAAAGTCCTGTATGCAGAAAACTATAAGACACTGATAAAAGAAATTAAAAAAGATACAAATAGATGGAGAGTTATACCATGTTCTTGAAGTAGTAGAATCAACATTGTGAAAATGACTCTACTAACCAAAGCAATCTACAGATTCAATGCAATCCCTATCAAACTACCACTGGCAGTTTTCACAGAAGCAGAACAAAAAATTTCACAATTTGAATGGAAACACAAAAGACCCCGAATAGCCAAAGCAATCCTGAGAAAGAAAAATGGAGCTGGAGGAATCAGGCTCCCTGACTTCAGACTATACTACAAAGCTACAGTAATCAGGACAGTATGGTACTGGCACAAAAGCAGAAATATAGATCAGTGGAACAGGACAGAAAACCCAGAGATAAACCCACAGACAAATGGTCACCTTATCTTTGATAAAGGAGGCAAGAATATACAGTGGAGAAAAGACAGCCTCTTCAATAAGTGGTGCTGGGAAAACTGGACAGCTACATGTAAAAGAATGAAATTAGAACACTCCCTAACACCATACACAACAATAAACTCAAAATGGATTAAAGACCTAAATGTAAGGCCAGACACCATCAAACTCTTAGAGGAAAACATAGGCAGAACACTCTATGACATAAATCACAGCAAGATCCTTTTTGACCTACCTCCTAGAGAAATGGAAATAAAAACAAAAGTAAACAAATGGGACCTAATGAAACTTAAAAGCTTTTTCTCAGCAAAGGAAACCATAAACAAGACGAAAAGACAACCGTCAGAATGGGAGCGAATATTTGCAAATGAAGCAGCTGACAAAGGATTAATCTCCAAAACATACAAGCAACTCATGCAGCTCAATATCAAAAAAACAAACAACCCAATCCAAAAATGGGCAGAAGAGCTAAATAGACTTTTCTCCAAAGAAGATATATAGAGTGCCAACAAACACATGAAAGGATGCTCAACATCATTAATCATTAGAGAAATGCAAATCAAAACTACAATGAGATATCATCTCACACCAGTCAGAATGACCATCATCAAAAAAATCTACAAACAATAAATGCTGGAGAGGGTGTGGAGAAAAGGGAACCCTCTTGTACTGTTGGTGGGAATGTAAATTGATACAGCCACTATGGAGAACAGTATGGAGGTTCCTTAAAAAACTACAAATAGAACTACCATATGACCCAGCAATCCCACTACTGGGCATATACCCTGAGGAAACCATAATTCAAAAAGAGTCATATACCAAAATGTTCATTGCAGCTCTATTTACAATAGCCAGGACATGGAAGCAGCCTAAGTGTCCATCAACAGATGAATGGGTAAAGAAGATGTGGCACATATACACAATGGAGTATTACTCAGCTGTAAAAAGGAATGAAACTGAGTTATTTGTAGTGAGGTGGATGGGCCTAGACACTGTCATACAGAGTGAAGTAAGTCAGAATGAGAAAAACAAATACTGTATGCTAACACATATATATGGAATCTAGAAAAAAACTGGTCAGAAGAACCTAGGGGCAAGATGGGAATGAAGGTGCAGACCTGCTAGAGAAAGAACTTGAGGATATGGGAGGGGGAAGGGTAATTTGGGACAAAGTGAGAGAGTGGCATGGACATATGTACACTACCAAATGTAAAATAAATAGCTAGTGGGAAACAGCTGCATAGCAGAGGGAGATCAGTTCAGGGCTTTGTGACCACCTAGAGGGGTGGGATAGGGAGGGTGGGATGGAGGGAGATGCAAGAGGGAAGAGATATAGGGATATATTTATATGTATAACTGATTCACTTTGTTATAAAGCAGAAACTAACACACCATTGTAAAGCAATTATACTCTAATAAAGATGTTAAAAAAAAGGAATACTTATACTAGAATAAAGTATTACTTGTTTATCTGAATTGCAAATTTAACTGTCCTGTGTTTTATCTGGCAACCCTAACCTAGGGAGGTTTGAACTACAAAACAGTTTAGCTTAGAAATGAGTTGGTGTCTGCCCAAATGGAACTAGTTGTGCAGGGCGCTGGCGCCTGACTGAGGGAAGGATTGCCATGTGCCAATCACTGTCTTGAGAGAATGGTGTTACCTTAGGACATGGGAATTTTGGATTCAGTAAAGCTAATTAGCCTCATTATTCAGACTTTTTTGCTGTTTTATAACTTTCCATCAGTATATTATTCTGATTTTTTTCCCTTAATTTGTTTTCAAAGTTGTTTTTGAACAATCCAGTGTATGTTAGCCATGCTAAGGTGCTAAGACATTTATAAAATTAGCAAAGCATTTATAAAATTAGCCTAGAAAAGTCCCAACTAGATCTAATAAAAAAGCATTACAATAAAGGTAGGTTTGAATAGAACAAGCAATATGTTACGTTCTGGGGTGTAAATGATTAATATATTGAGGAACACAATATCTTTCCTAATTTAGTCATAGATTTAATGCAGTACAATTAAAATATCGATGGAAACCTCTATAGAAAATAGGAAACTGTTTACAGAAAAATAAATAGTAAGAATTCCAGGAACTATTTTTAGTGGAAAAGCAGTATCTTTTTAAATAGAAAACAAATACGTATTTAAAAAATTTTTATAAACAGAAATAAAGGTTAATGATACAGATAATGTAAAAATAGAACCAAAAAATTAAAAGTTTTACATGAGTGGCTGGATTTGACTTTCTTCCTTTTTTTCTCTTTATATCCCCATTCCCATTTCACACTCACACACCCAAATGGAAAGAAATCCTTGGTAAGACTTTGCACTAAAAATTGGCCACAAGAAGTAGTCACCATCTGCAAAGGAAAGCTTTGTCTCATAGATCAGGGGTCCCCAACCCCCGGGGCTGTGGACCAGTATCTGTCCACGGCCTGTTAGGAACCGGGCCGCACAGCAAGTGGTGAGCAGTGGACGAGCAGGCGAAGCTTCCTCTGCCTGCGGCTCCCCATCCCTCCCCATAGCTACATTACCGCCTGAACCCCCTCAAAGCCCCGTCCATGGAAAAACTGTCTTCCACGAAACAGGTCCCTGCTGCCAAAAAGGTTGGGGACCACTGTCATAGATGCTTCACTCCCCAGGACCTGAAGGAGTGAAACCGCCTCCCAAGATGCGAAGGCCTTGAGCAGACATCGCTGCGCCAGGGAACACGCAGGACTTCAGGGATCCGACTCCAGCCCTCAAGGATCCGACTCCAGCCCTCAAGGACAGTGCCAGCAAGGAGAAAAATATCAGGACCCTGTGTGCAGGAGAAGGAGCCCCAAGGGAGAAGAAGGAAAGTCCTAGATGTCCATCTGAGGGAGACCCTGGACTGAAAGGTAACTCAATATGAAAAGCAAAGAAAAGTTTTGCCCTACAGACTTGTGCCTCACACACAAGGTAGCGTACAACACCTACTGTTAACACGATAAAAGCAAATCACAGAAGTGTGTATGAGGTGTACGACCTTGTGTGTAAGAAAAGAAGGTAGAGAATATATGTTCATTTTTACTTGTATCTTCTCTGAAAGGATACATAAGAAACTAATAAAAGTGATTACCTGTAGAGGACAGGGCAGATGAGGTGGATAGGGAAAGAGCAGGAGAAAGATTTCAACACAAACTTCTTTAACATTTTATTATGGCAAAATTTCAAATATATATATATAAAGACTAGTATAATAAACCTACAGGGACTCATTATGTAGCTTCAACAATTATTAATATTTTGTCAATCTTATTTCACTATTTCCTACATATTGTGAAATTTTTAATGGAATTTTGATTATTTTAATTTTTGTTCCATAGTGTATATACCATGTGAAATAAATTCATAACTTTAAAAAGAGATTGGAAGAAAGATGAGATGAGACAAGTTTAGACAATTCCTTTTTAGTTTACTGTAAAGGGAAAGTGAGAATTCAGGATTCGAAATTGTGATCAAGAGTGTTTTCTTGTCATGTTTTTTTATTTTTTTATTATTATTTTTAATTTTATTTATTTATTTATTTTTGGCTGCTTTGGGTCTTCATTGCTGTGTACCGGCTTTCTCTAGTTGCAGTGAGCGGGGGCTACTCTTCACTGTGGCGCGCAGGCTTCTCATTGCCGTGGCTTCTCTTGTTGCAGAGCACGAGCTCTAGGCACACAGGCTTCAGTAGCTGTGGCATACAGGCTCAGTAGTTGTGGCACATGGGCTTAGTTGCTCCACGGCATGTGGGATCTTCCCAGACCAGGGCTTGAACCCATGTCCCCTGCACTGGTAGGCAGATTCTTAACTACTGTGCCAGCAAGGGAAGTCCCTGTTGTATTTTTTTAAAAATAGGAGATATAAAAGGCATTTTGTATGCTGCTAGGGAAAAATCCAGTAGAGAGGGAAGTCGAATAATGCAGGAGAGAAAGGTGAGATTTGCTAAAACAGTATTCTAGACAAGGTGAGAAGAGATGGCATCTGAAACATTGATGAGGCGGGGGGGATTTCCCTAACTAAGAAAACATTTACAAAAGACATACCTGATAAAAAACTGTTATCCAAACATTAAAGAACTCTTAAAACTCAACAACATAAAAACAAATAACGCAACTAAAAAATGGACCAAAGACCTTAACAGACACCTCACCAAAGAAGATATACAGATAGCATATAAGCATATGAAAAGATACTCCATATCTTATATCATCAGGGAAAGGCAAATTAAAATGAGAGACCACTACATATGCACATACATTCTACACATGTTAGAATGGCCAAAATCCAGAACACGGACACAGCTAGCTAATGCCAAAGAGGATGAGTAGCAATAGGAACTCTCATTTATTGTTGGTGGGAATGCAAAGTACTATAGTACAATCACTTTGCGAGACAGTTGGCTATTTCTTACAAAACTAAACATACTCTTAGCATTAGATCCAGCAGTTGTGCTCCTTGATATCTACCCAAAGGAGCTGAAAATGAAAAACCTGCATAAGGATGTTTATGGCAGCTTCATTCACAATTGGCAGAACTTGGAAGCAACCAAGATGTCCTTCAGTAAATGAATGAATAAATAAACTAAGGTACATAGAGACAGTGGAATATTATTTGGTGCTAAAAAGAAATGAGTTATCAAGTCAAGAAAAGTCATGGAGGAAACTTAAATGAGTGTTACTAAGTGAATGAAACCAATGTGAAAAGACTACACACTGTATGAGTCCAAGTTTTGGAATCCTGGAAAAGCCAAAACTACGGAAACAGTAAAAAGATCAGTGGTTGCTAAGGGGAGGGAGGGATGAATAGGCAAGGCATAGAGGATTTTTAGGGCAGTAAAACTACTCTGTGTGATACTATAATGGTGGCTATACATAACTATACATTTGTCCAAACTCACTGAATGTACAACACCAAGAGTGAACCCTAATATTAACTATGAACTTTGCCTGATAATGCTGCATCAGTGTACATTTGTCAGTTGTAACAAATGCATCACTCTCGTGGGGAATGTTGATAATGCCTGCCTCAGGGCAGGGAATATATGAGAATCTCTACCTTCTGTTCAATTTTGCTGTGAACCTAAAACTGCTCTCAAATATAAAGCCTATTAAAAATAAATAGAGAAAGAAGGAATTTGGTATAAATCCATGGGCTAAATCTAGCCTCATTAGGTCCAGGGATGATCATAGTAACAAAAACAAAGATAATATTTTAACAATAATAATAATGAGAACAAGTAACATTTATTCAGAACTTACTATATGCCAGATTCTAGTCAAAACATTCTTCAGGTAGTAACTCATTTTTTTTTTTTTTTTGCGGTACGCGGGCCTCTCACTGTTGTGGCCTCTCCCGTTGCGGAGCACAGGCTCCGGACGCGCAGGCTCAGCGGCCATGGCTCACGGGCCCAGCCGCTCTGTGGCATGTGGGATCTTCCTGGACTGGGGCACGAACCCACGTCCCCTGCATTGGCAGGCGGACTCTCAACCACTGCGCCACCAGGGAAGCCCAGTAACTCATTTTTAAGCATAGTAACTAACAGCTTGTTACAAAGAGAAACATAAAGAGTAAACCAAGAAAATATTCACATTTTTAGTAAGTAAATAATGCAAATTAAAATAATTTATTAACAGCCAACTGTCTTCCAAAGTGACTGTACTTTATTTCTTTATACTTAATAATGTAGCAAAACCAAATATAATACTAAAACTCTGTTTTGAAGGTGATATGGGGAAATAGGCACTGATAAAAGTAAATGGGGCAGTCTTTCTGGCACTGTGTCGCAAGAGAGGGGCAGTCTTTCCGGCATTGTGTTACAAGAGCAGGGCATATTTAAAAAATAAAATAAAATAAAATATTTAAGTAAGTAATGCTTTAAAAATCATGACATTAAGGACTTCCCTGGCAGTCCAATGGTTAAGACCCTGTGCTCCCACTGCAGGGGGCATGGGTTTGATCTCTGGTCCCCTGGTCAGGGAACTAAGATGCCACACAGTGTGGGGAAAAAAAAAAAAATCATGGCATTAGATATTCAGTTGTATTCCACAAAAATCAAGATTCTGATGCTGCTAAGCTGTTTACTATTTTAAAAAATATTTACAGGTTGAATGTAACATTAATCAACATTAATATTAATCAACATTAATCAACATTAATAAACTAAGAAGACAAGATATATTGGTTTCATATTTTAGTACAGATGCGGATGTAATAAAGAATATTTTGAATGCTGGCAAAGGTTAGAGAGAATATTACTGATGACGTCAGTGAGGGGTAAGAAGTAGTGATGGAGGAAAAATAATTTGAGACAATCAAATCAGCTTTTGTTAATTCTTATTGATGGGACAAAGACCGTGAGTAAAAGAAGTTAGCAATACATATTACATTTTTTAAGGAATAACAAGGGAGCCCTTGACCAGGTTTAATTTAACTATTCTATTTAAATTTCCCCACTAGTGATGTATTGATATTTTCATTTATTTTATGCTGAAATGTAATTACTTTAAGGTGACATAACACTGTAAATCTCATTGGTTATTGTGACCTAGTTAATAAGATTCTTTCATGACTGTAGGTATTGATAGACAATAAGTATTAATAGGAAAGAGTATAACAGCATTAAAACCAGAATGTACAGTTCAGATAAAACTCCTCTGCCCAGGTGGAGAAACTGTGCAAAAATGCAGAAAGAAGAGGAGACCCCAAGGATTGTGTCTGCTTCATAATTTTTTTTGGACGTACTATGGACATGAATTACATTGACAGTCTACAAAGTGTAGCCTAAATTACTAGCAACCAGAACATGTGGTCTGATCAGGGTCTCTGTATCATACTGGGGGAGAGTAGAGATACTGTTAATTTCCTCTTCTAAGTCTATACTACATGTTAACATTTTGAGGGTAACTACTGAAAGAATGAAAACAGGAGATATAACTTCCTAAAAAGTTGAAGGGAGAAAGAGGAACAAAGAAAGTACAATCAATCCAATAAATTGTAAGCCAGTCACATTAAGAAACATAGCTCCTCAAATCCTAAATAAAATGTTACTAAACTGAATCCAACAATGAGGGGAGACAGAAGCAGATCTTGAGGCAAACAATGAATAAAATAATGGTCCACTCATCTATTTAATATTTACTGAGTGACTCATGCACTGCAGGTGTAACAGGGAACAAAACAGGCAAACACCTCTACTGTCATGAAGCTGACATTCTAATGGAGGAGAAACACAATAAATAAGCAAGTATGCAGTATATCAGATGGAGAAAAATGTGGAGAAATATAAAGCTGCTGTGGGGAGGGGGTAAAGTAACACAGGAGCATGATTGCAGCTGTCCATAGTGTTATCCGAAACATCTCACTCAGAAGGTGACATTTGGGCATGGACCTGAGAGTTGATGGATATATGTAGACAGGTGTATAATACATAGGTGGACCTATATGTGTAATCTTTGTGTAGACATGTATATATGTAGCCATCTATTAGTATACATGTAGACCAATATACATATTTGTACTCATTTGTGGAAAGAATTACCCAGGCAGAGGCAGTTGAATCAGCAAATGCAAAGGCCCTGAGGTAGCAGTGTACCTGGTGTACTCGAGGAAGAGCAAGAAGGCCAGTGGGGTGATTCAGAGTGAACAAGAACAGGGGAGAGCAACAGGAGATGTGGGCCATTAAAAGGATTATAGTGTTCACTCTGAGGAAATGGGAAGTCTTACATTTTTAAAGGATCATTACAACTGCAATTTGAGAATCACCTATAAAAAGGCAAGTGTGGAGGCAAAGGGACCAGGAGTGGATCGATGATTCCATCTCGGCAACAGATAATGATGTCTTTATTTTGGATGGCAGAGGTAGTAAGAAGTGGTCAAATTCAGGGTATAATTTGAAGAAGGGGCCAGTTGAGTCTACTAATAGATTTAGTAGACTGGATATGGGTTATGAAAGAGAGTGGTTAGGGATGACTATACAAGTTACTCTAGATCAAGTAGAATTTGTCTTAGAAATGCAAGAGAAACTTATAAATGATCTACTAACTTAGTAGATCAAAAGAGAAAAACAATATGATACTCTTACAAATGCAGGAAAAAATTTTCTTTTCTGCAAATTGAATCCAATTAATGTTCTGTGGTCAACAGCAATCTGAACAGTCTATGATTTGGTTGATAGGAAATAAGCAAATGGTGAGGAAACATCTCAAGGGTATTTAAAAAAATATTTTAGTCCAATTATTACATTTTACAATGGTAAGTTAGGTACATTTAAAAAAATCCTCATTAGGAAAACTCAGAACAGGAAACTTGTTTACCTTTATAAAACATAGCTATAAAAGATGTACAGAAAAAAAAAAGTTCCTCAAACACCACATTTCATGGTGAAATATTAGAAATAATATTTTCTAAAGTCAGTAAGAAGACTGATGTCCACCATCACTGCTCCTTTTCAAAAATTATCTTGATGTGCCTCAGTTTCCTCGTATGTTAAATGGAATGATAGTAAGACCTACATCAGGGGTTAGTAATGGGAGTGTTTAGAACAGTGCTGTCTCATGTGAAGCATGTGCACACTGGTCCAGTGGTGTGCCAAGGAAATATATCTACTATGATTTTTTATTATACTTTAAAAACATTTTTTAATTGAAGTATAGTTAATTTACAATGCATTAGTTTCAGGTGTATGGCAAAGTGACTCAGTTATAAATATATATATTTTTTCAGATTCCTTTCCATTATAGATTATTACAAGGTATTGAGTAGAGTTGCCTGTGCTATACAGTAGGTCCTTGTTGTTTACCTATTTTATACATGTGTATAAAATATATGTATATATATGTATATATACACATATATATATATATGTGTGTATCTGTTAGTCCCAAACTCCTAATTTACCTCCCCACCCCCTGCTGTCCCCTTTGGTAACCAGAAGTTTGTTTTCTATGTCTGTGAGTCTATTTCTGTTTTGTAAATAAGTTCATTTATATCATTGTTTTAGATTCCACATATAAGTGATATCATATGATATTTGTCTTTGTCTGACTTACTTCACTTCATATGATAATCTCTCGGTCCATCCTGGTTGCTGAAAATGGCGTTCATTCATTCTTTTTTATGGCAGAGTAATATTCCATTGTGTGTATATACCACATCTTCTTTAATTATAAATATATTAAAATAGTTATTATTTAAAAAAAAATATGTTCAGGGAATTCCCTGGCGGTGGTGAGGACTCCATGCTTTCACTGCCATGGGCCTGGGTTCAACCCCTGTTCAGGGAACTAAAATCCCATAAGCCATGCAGCACAGCCAAAAAAAAGAAGTTCATTTTTCATTTTAAAGAATTCTAAAAGTATGTCAACTATAATTGACATTTTAAATTTTTTCCACTGTGCTTGTTCTCTTTCTTCTGATCCCAGGGCCCCCTTCCCAGTGAGGAGTCTTGTCTACGTGGGTCGTGTGGGGCTGACATGCTCCCTCCCGCCAGAGAGGGTAGAGCAGGGTGCAAGAAGGACCAGTCTTCCCATAGATCCGTACAGAGAGCTTGAGAGACAAAGGGTTTCTTTTTCCTCTGGGTTTGTGGGTAAACTAAGAATTACATAGACTTGGGGCTACCAGCGGCTGTTGTGCTAACGGGTGGAGAGAGGTTTTCAGGAAGGAAGCCGAGAAAAGGCAGAAGATGGAGGCAGAAAGAGCCCTGGAACTCTGAGATCCAGTCACACCTGGCATCAGATTCACCTTCTAGGACTCCCCAGGTATATGAAGCAATATACAGTTGATCCTCATTATTCATAGATTCTGTATTTGCAAATTTGCCTACTGGCTAAAATTTATGCGTAACCCCAACATCAATACCTGTGGACTTTTGTGGTCATTCCATCATTTGTAGACATGCACGTGTGCAGAATGGTGAAAATTTTGAATTGCCTGATGTGCACGTTCCCAGCTGAGGTCAAACAAGGCCACACTCTGCCTTCTTATTTCAGCTCTCAGACTGTAAACATGTCCTTTTCGCATTTATCTAATTTTTGCACTTATTATTGGTAACCTTGCTGCTTAAAATGTCCCACGAGGGGAGTGCTGAAGTGTTCTCTAATGTCCCTGAGCGCAGGAAGGCGTGAGGTGCCTTACAGAGAAAACACGTGTGTTACATCAGCTTAGTTCAGGTGTGAGTTATAGTACTATTGGCTGTGAGTTCTATGTCAATGAGTCAACTATATATTAAATCAGGTGTCTTTAAACAGAAACACCCATAAAACAATGTTATGTATTTGTTGGTTACTGACAGTGTTGTGACCAGGTTCCCTGGTACCTAAGCCTGTATCCCCTAGCAACAGTGGTTCAGTATTCACTAATTCGGTATTTGTGGCAACTTTATAGAACATACCTACCAGGAATAATGAGAATCAACTGTCTTCTCTTTTTGCTTAAGTTAGAGTGGAAAGAAGCAGCACGTGAGCTAGTATGGGGCTGAGGGAAGGCTCTACTAAAGGGGTGACTTTTCAGTGGAAAGCACACCGATGAGTATTTCACTAGGAAAGGGAGTAGAAGAAGAGCATTCCAGGCTAAAGGAATAGCTTGAGCAAAGACCTTAGAGGGAAAAGGAACAAAGCATGTTGAAGATCTGAAAGAAGGCCAGTGAGGATGGATTACAAAGAGCAAGGGGAAAAATAGTGCAAGAGTCTGAGGGAGGTAGAAAATAGATATAGTGGATATTCTAGATGATTACCCATAACCCAGTTGCCAAGCCTCCTTTCTCATTAATCTCCAGTTTTGTTTGGGTACTGGTCCTTATCAGATATAGCCTTTCTGACTCAGGGAAAGCTAACTCCATCCTTGGCTCACCAAGGGAGGACTGGTTAAGGTAAGCTACTCATGGTAATCCTGCCCCTGGCCAGCAAATGGTTTACAAATGGGAATGTGCCCCGATGTTGGCTAATTAAATATGAGTTACTTAAAGCTTTTAAGAAAGTACTTCCTTTTATTTGAGCAGTAGTGATGGAAAGTCAATCTCACTCTTCTGTATTGAATATTGCCCATTTCCTGCTGGCAGCCATTTTGTGACCTTGAGGGATATCAGCCTGAGAACAAAACCTACACGTGAAGGAGAATGGAGCTGACAGAACTGCAAGAAAAATAGGACCAGAGCCTTGATCACATTGTACCTGAAGCTTGTACTGTCTAGACTTCTGGTTATGTGAGCCAGCATCATTGTTTAGTCTTGGATTTGTTTTTCTGTTATTTAGAGTAGCAAGCCTCTTAACTGACCGATAGATGTCCAGGTATAATCCCCTAAACAATAAGTCCCCTCAACTGGACAGAGGACTGAGAGCTGGTAAGCAAATCATAACCAGGCAATCTAGTTTGGTCTTACATGATGAGTTTATTTCCCTTTTGTTACTTCTTAGCTTTAGTGAAGTCTTGTGTAAGCCATGTGTTAGTTGGAGTTTCCTTCCCATGAGACTATGCAGAGAGTATCTTGATCCCACTATTCCAAGTTCTGTGGAAATACAAAGCATTCCTCTAGATTTCTTTGAATTCTAGATGTACTCATGTTCATATGCCCACTGTTGGCAATGGTTCTCTTTATGGGTCATCTCATTCTCTAGTATATGTTGAGCAGTATTCTGTCTGCTAAATATTATACTAACTTTTATCTGAAGCATAACTCTTGTGTTTGAAATACACACACACAAGAAACATTTATGTGTTGAGTAACCTTGATTGAATATTTTGGGGAGATAGATATGGGGCTTGCATTGTTAAAACGCAAATAATTTTTTGGGTGTGTAGGGGTGTGTAGCCCAAGGTATGTTTCTTTTGTACCCATTTCTCCCCAAGTTCATGTTATCCTCTTCCTTTCTTTCCTGAACTCCTCTACCCTCAATGAGTATACCAGGAACTCCAATTTCTTCTGTCTCTAAAATGCAGAGCAATTCAAATCTTCAGTCTCAAATTTAGCTCTAGCCTTGTTTTGTGTATCCAGATCTATCAAAGTATTCAACAAAACAGAAGGGGCTTTCTTATAACAGGATCCACCCTCTTTAGAAGAGAATTGTCCTTGTAAGTTAGCCATTTTAAACTTTCCAGCCTTCTTGGTTGCACTAGGGAATATTAAGGATCAGTTAATCATGTTTAGGTCAGTGTGCTCAAGAGTAATAATTGGCAGGAGACACCAGGTCTAACTGATCTTACCCATGTGGCTATTATTCTTTTAATTCTGATGTTAGATCTGGATTTTATTGCTGTTAAGTTATATGGCATTCCCTTCCAGTACAGACGTCACTTATATAACGTTCTTGCTTATAGCCAAGCATTCCAATGTACTCAACTAGGCTTCTATCATTTATAAGAAAATTTTTTTCCACTTTACCTATAAGGCATTTGTCTTTTTAAAAAAATAAAGTAACTATTTACCTCAAGAATAATACCAACATTTTTCCTGGCAACTCAAGTTGGGTCTCAGTAAGAAGCCAACTCTTACTATGTGAGGGAAAAAATGGAAAGGAATTTATTGTAAGGATCCAGAGAATCAAAACAATAATTTAACAACCAGTTCCTGGGCAAGAGAGAAACTAGAATAGCTCTGGAGCTCTGGGGACCTCAGAGGTGGGAACTCACGGTCAGTCTTATAGAGGTCCCAGCTTTGGGATAACTTGGTTCCACCTGCCTTCCATCTCTGTGTGTCTGTGCTAGAAATTTTATTTTGTAAACCTTTTAAATTAAAGTATAACATATATTAAGTACACAGATCTTAAGTGTATAGCTCAATAAATTGTTACCAAGTGAACACACTCATGTAACTGATATGGGAGAAGGAAATATCACATCCCAGGATGCGAGTGAGCCCCTGGGATGGGCCACCAAGTGAGGGTCCTTGGCTTCGCGCAGGAAAGAATTCAAGAGCGAGCCATAGTAAGAGGTTTCACGGTGAAAGCAGGTTTATTGGGAGGGATACACATTCCATAGGCAGAATGTGCACCGGCTCAGAAAGTGAGAGCAGCCCCCGGGGTATGGGGTGGTTAGTTCTTATGGGCTAGGTAATCTCATATGCCAACAAGTGGGAGGAATATTCAAACTATTTTGGGGAAGGGGTGGGGATTTCCAGGAACTGGGCCATGGCCCACTTTTTGGCCTTTTATGGTGGGCCTCAGAACTGTCAGGGCACCATTGATGGGTGTGTCATTTAGCTAATGTATTTCAGTGAGCGTATAATGAGATTCAAGGGCTATTGGGAATCAAATCTTCCAACATCTTGGGCCTAGTTGGTTCTAACCAGTTTTTGTCATATCCTGATTTTCTCAACGGCTGTGTCATTCTTTTAACGGCTGTGCTCTGCCCCCTTCCTTCCTGTCTCATAACTAGTATGTATACCAAGATATAGGCCATTATCATTGCCCTAGAAATCTCTCTTATGCCCTCTCCCAGTCATTACCCCTCAAAGGTATCCACTGTTCTGACTTCTCTGTCACATAAATGTGTTTTGCCTATTTTTTAACTTTATTTAAACGGAATCATACAGTATGCTTTAATGTCTGACTTCTTTTGCTCAAGGTAATGCCTGGGAAATATATCCTTATTGTTGCATATACCAATTGCTTGTTCTGATTGCTATATAGTATTTCACTCTACAAATACTGTATTCTTGATGGACATGTGGGTCGTTTCCAATTTGGTAATATTGTAAACAAAGCTACAAATGAATGTTCTTCCACATGTCTTTTGGTTCACATATGTTTTCACTCTCTAAGGGTGTAACCGCTGGATGGTAAAGTAAGCGTACATTCAGATGTAGTAGATATAGCCAAATAGTTTTCCAAAGAGGCTGTGCCCGTTTATATTCCCACCTGCAGATGATAAGAGTTCCACTTGCTCCACATTCTTATCAACACTTGGTAGTGTCATTTAAAATTTTCTATCCTTTCTGGAGAGTAAGTAGTGTTATCTCATTGTGTACATTTCCTTGATGACTTTAGATGTTGAACACCTTCTTTTCATATGCTCATTGAATAATTAGATACCCTCCTTTGTGAAGTGCTTGTTTAAGTATTTTATTGGGTTGTCTGTCTTTTTTCTTATTGAGTCCTTTATTAGATTCCACACTTAAAACTTAAATTCCCAGAAGAGAGTCAGAGTGGCCTAGCTTGGACCACATTCTCATCCCTGTGGTAAGGGGTGTGCTGGCTTATGATGGACATTCTTTCAGAATTATATAAAGTGGGAGTAATGGAAGTTTTCCAAAGGGAGATCCATTGGGCAGCCAAAAGCAAATGTTATAACATTAGTTTTCATTTAAATGCTCATTTCTTACTTACAGTGACAGTGTCCTGGAGCCATCATGAGCCAGAATTTGGTTTCTCATTTGAATAGAAATTTTAAACTATTCTAAAAAGTCCTCTGGAAAATTATTTCCTTGCAATATTATCATTGAATAAGAATCAGGAGTAATTTTGGTTAAGTGCCTTATCTTTTCCTCCTTACACCAAATCTTATCTAATATTTTTATATTAAATATAAATTTGTATTTGTATTAAACCTTATATTAATGTAGCACTCCATTCATTCTCTCATTTAATCATGTTTTAACTAATTATAACACAAAAAGAGATTTAAAATTATTCTTAAAAAAACGTAATATTGAATACATTTTCAATAAGGCTAAAGTTCCTTTTGACCAAATCCCCAAATCCCAATACCCTCCCCCTGTGCCAGAAGTTACCACTGTTATAAGTTTGATGCATACAGTTCTACTTAGATAGTAAATAGTATACATTTTTCCTCAACTTGTTTTTTTTTTTCCTACTATGTCTTTTAATCTATGGTGTTGCATACCCATCTAATTTATACATTTATATTTTTGGGAATATAGTGTCAATGTACCACAATTTATTTAACCTCTTTCCCTATTGACGTTAATTTGGTTGTTTAGATTTCACATTGTTTCCTATGAATTTTTCACATAATAGGAAAATATTTCTATACATAAAACTGATCCAAAAAGCTCAATGTGGCAAAAGAACATTATTTTTGAAGTCAGTATTTTTCTATTTATTTTGCAATAAACACTTTTTTTGTCCTTAAACATCAGCTAGCACATACAATGAGGGACATGCCCTATTGTTCTAAAATTCTGTGATTCTATGTGTATTTCTAATAAGAGATGCCAAGTTGCTTTTTTTTTTTTTTTTTTTTTTTCCGGTACACAGGCCTCTCACTGTTGTGGCCTCTCCCGTTGCGGAGCACAGGCTCCAGACGCGCAGGCCCAGCGGCCATGGCTCACGGGCCCAGCCGCTTCGCAGCATGTGGGATCCTCCCGGACCGGGGCACGAACCCGCGTCCCCTGCATCGGCAGGCGGACTCTCAACCACTGTGCCACCAGGGAAACCCCCAAGTTGCTTTTTGTACTTTCACTGTACACTAGACCGGTAGTATAGTGTTTTAACCTCAAAATTATCTCCTTAGAAGAAGTGAGTTTATTTTTGGCCTCATAAATGAGTCAAGAGAAGGAGGAAGAGTTCAGATGCAACAGATTTACTTAATAAATTGCTTGTAACTTATTTATCTTCACTTGAGTCTCTTCAGTTGAAAGCTAAACAAGTTTGTGCAGGTAGATAAGACCTTCAGCTTAATTTATAAGTGGTTTCTTGCAAACCCCTCAAGCCATTCATTTTATCTCTCACCATCTCTTAACAGAACTGGAATGTCAACCCATATTTGGTAAGAAAACTCAAAGAGAGTTTTCTCAATGGTTTAGATATTTGAGGCCACGTGTAACTTAGAAATGATTTCTTTGCATTAGAAATGTGGCATGTAAAGAAAGAGGACAAAATTACACACACTCGTACACACACCACATTACCTACAGGATAATTTTCAATTTTTAAATAAAATATTGAGCTTCTAATTGCTTTCCAACTTGTCTTCTTGGGTTTATATGGAGGTAATGTTATTTTTAGCCACAGATTTGAGTCATTTCAAATTACAGTGTAGAAATCCTCATTTATAATACTTTTACTCTATATGTTATAATAAAGTAGAAGCAATTTCTTAAATGTTTAACTCAAATTCACTTTAATGGATAGATTCTCTAATTCAGACTTAAGAATAGTTAGGGTAAAAGAATCCACTGATACAATGTCTTTTATTCCTCCAGGGAACAATATAAAACATTTTGCAGTTCAAATCGTTACCTTTCTAACTTTTTGATAATTCATGCAAATATCATCTATAGTCCTAAATGCTACTCATTTTAAGTAAAAGCTCAACAAGTCATCATAGAAAGACCATATTTTTGTAGTAATTATTAATATTTTTTCCTAACCTCCACTTTTCAATTTTATCACTCAAAAATCATTAATAACTAAAACTGAATGTTCTTTGTAAGTTTATTTTATATTTGGGAGTGAAAACAAGCAATAGCATTTGCTCACACGTTTTGAGCTAGAGTATTGATGGTTTAGACATGACTTATTTATTTGTAGAGCTGAGTCAGATGCAATAACAAAACAACATAAAATCCATAAATGTAAAAATTTTATGAGGTAAAAATATGAGTGTTACATATGCCCTTTCCTCTACTGCTGGGAAATATCTTTCATTCATTTAACACGTAACTGTTGCCTGGCTACTATATGTCCAGTGGTAAGATAATACACATGATTCCTATATTCAAGGAATTCCCACATTAATTCAGGGAGCACTGTAAAGCAATTTATAAGACAATGCATTAGGTCCTGTAAAAGAGGTATGAATAAGTTTTTAAAAGAATGAAAGCTGACTAAAGTTTTTTTCTAAAGAAAAAGGTAAGAATCGAGGTCTGTGATTACACTGAAAACAGTGCAACTAAGTTTGCCTGGGGGAATTGTGACATGTGAGCTGGATCTTAAAAAGTGAGTAACTGGGACTTCCCTCGTAGCGCAGGGGTTAAGAATCCGCCTGCTAATACAGGGAACATGGGTTCTATCCCTGGTCCAGGAAGATCCCACATGCTACGGAGCAACTAAGCCCGTGTGCCACAACTACTGAGCCGCTCTCTAGAGCCCGTGCTCTCCAACAAGTGAAGCCACCACAAAGAGAAGCCCGTGCACTGTAAGGAAGAGTAGCCCCTGCTCACTGCAACTAGAGAAAGCCCGTGCACAGCAACAAAGACCCAACGCAGCCAAAAAATAATTAATTAATTAATTTTTTAAAAAAACAAACAGCGCTTCCCTGGTGGCACAGTGGTTGAGAGTCCGCCTGCCGATGTAGGGGACACGGGTTCGTGCCCCTGCCCGGGAAGATCCCACATGCCGCAGAGCGGCTGGGCCCGTGAGCCATGGCCGCTAAGCCTGCGTGTCCGGAGCCTGTGCTCCGCAACCGGAGAGGCCACAACAGTGAGAGGCCCGCGTACAACAACAACAACAAAAAAGAAATGTGTAACTGCTTTCCAGTAAAAGAAAAGTGAGGCAGAAGGGCACTGCAAGAAGAAAGACAGCGTGGGCAATGTTATAGAATGGTGAAAGTCAGAAATCTTCCATGTAAAGAGATCTGTTTCTCCTGTAGCTCTAAGGCAGGTTGTGATGAAAACAAGTCCAAGCTTTAATGGCAAGGGTGGCAACACTACACAGGAAACTGAATACACAGACTCAACAGGTTGGTCATGCCAAAGTCAGGGCTCTGATGGAGAAAATACTGGACTCAGTTCTGTAAACCTTAGAAGCGGACATTTGGTTGGAAGAGCCTGAGAAACTTGAAACCTCATTATGCTAAACTGAATAATGGCCACCCGAACATAGCAAGTCTCAATCCTTGGAACTTGTAATTACTTTACCTTATTTGGAAAAGGGGTCTTTGGAGATGTAAGTTAAGGATCTTGAGATAAGGAGATTACTCTGGATTATCCAGGTGAGCCCTAAATGCCATCACAAGTGTTCTTATGAGAGAGAGGCAGAGGGACATAACACAGATACACAGAGGAGGCAACGTAAAGACAGAGCAGAGGGATGCAGCTACGAACCAAGGAATGCTGACAGCTGCCAGAAACTGGACGAGGCAAGGAACTGATTCTCCTCTGGAACCTCCAGTGGGAGTGCTACCCTGCCAACACCTAGATTTTGGACTTCTGGTCTCCAAAACTGTGAGAGAAGAATTTTATGTTGTTTAACTCAGCCAGTTTGTGGCAATTTGCTATGGCATTCCCTAGGAAACTAATACACCCAGATTTCCCTGAACTCTCTGGACTGGCAGAAGCCCTTCCCTTGCCCTTGCTAGCAGCCTCCTGCCCCTAGAGGCCCTGCAAAGATGTTACACCAGGTAGGTGCCTCTCAAGACGATGCTTGTCCTCTTCAAGATCCTGGCCCATGACAATGGAATATTACTCAGCCATAAAAAGAAACGAAATTAAGCTATTTGTAATGAGGTGGATAGACCTAGAGTCTGTCATACAGAGTGAAGTAAGTCAGAAAGAAAAAGACAAATACCGTATGCTAACACATATATATGGAATTTAAGAAAAAAAAATGTCATGAAGAACCTAGGGGTAAGACAGGAATAAAGACGCAGACCTACTGGAGAACGGACTTGAGGATATGGGGAGGGGGAAGGGTGAGCTGTGACAGGGTGAGAGAGAGTCATGGACATATACACACTAACAAACATAGTAAGGTAGATAGCTAGTGGGAAGCAGCCGCATGGCACAGTGATATTGGCTCGGTGCTTTGTGACAGCCTGGAGGGGTGGGATAGGGAGGGTGGGAGGGAGGGAGATGCAAGAGGGAAGACATATGGGAACATATGTATATGTATAACTGATTCACTTTGTTATAAAGCAGAAACTAACACACCATTGTAAAGCAATTATACCCCAATAAAGATGTTAAAAAAAAAAAAAAAGATCCTGGCCCATCAGTTCCTCCAGAAACATAATGGATGCATTTTTGGGTCAAGTCACAACACAGCCTTAAAATAAAGGAATATAATGCCTGCTCTGGGAGGAAATATTATACACATTACCGTAGCTGAAAGAAACCAAGACAGCATAAGCAAGAATAGATCTTGAAGGTGTTGACTACAAAGGGCAGACTATAAAGGCTGGGTGAGGGGAATTTATTAAAATGGGCTCATTCTCTTCTTACTCAGAATTTAGAGTCCTGAGAAGAATACCTGGATCTAGTCTTAATATGCTGCTGGGATTGTTCCTTGAGACTTGAGCGTGACTGTGGCATACAGCAAATGAAGAAGAGGGGTCCAAACAGCCTTCGCAGGATCACTGAGGTAAAAATCAGAAAGCTCGGGGAGGGAGGAATAATAGAATTGGTTTATAATCAATAAACTCATCTGAGAACTCACCATCCAACTGTATTCCCTAAGAGGACAACAGAGGGCACCTTGCTAAGGCAATAAGGAATGCACTGGCGAGGGGGCTCCTAATGGCTTTGGGTTCATTGGCTAACCTCTGTAGGGCAGGGATGGCAATAATAGATATTATCATGAAACTATATTTGTAAGAGTAGGGTTCTGGAAGCACAGAGGCCTGTGAACATTACTACAACGGGCAGTAAGGTAGCAGACTTTTGGTGTTCTTCTCTAAGAACTAGACCCTCAGATCTGTGACCCAAAAGGTGGAAATGGGCTAGACTCTCTCACAATCATCTCAGTGACTCATTTGTGGAATTTGTGTTCCCTGCTTCTGCAATTTAGGCTCTGTGGGATTAGAAGTCCTAGTTCTTGAAATGGTGTGTGGGGATGCTTCCTTTAGGAGACAGTAACAGTTCCACTATACCTGAAACTATGACTATCACTTGGTCATTTTGAGCTTTTCATAATAGTAGGCCCATAGACAAATGAGGGAGTTATCATATGTGGGGGGGGGAGGGGTCAACTCTGATTCTCATGAAGAGCTAGTTTGGGGCTATACAAGAAAGAGCATGTGTGGAACTCAGGGGATTCACTGCGGCATATCCTAATACTGGCATGTCCAATGATAACTGTAAATAGTCTATTGCAACAACGATGGCCTGATAAGGTTAATACAACTGACGGGTCACAGCCCTTGGAGATAAAAATCTGAGTCACCACCAGGCAACAACACAGACTTGCTGAAGTGCCGGCCAAGGGCGGGGGCAATCTGGACTGGGTATTTTAGGAGAGAGATGATGAATATTAATTACTACTCTGAGCCCAGTTGCTGCAGTGGGCGCTGCAACTAATCCTTGTGTTGGATTTCTTTTGCACTCTGCTTCATATGTCCTCATATCCTCTCATCTAGCCTTTACTTCAGTCCTGCTGCAGCAACCAGCTGTGTGGAGACGTCTTCGGGCAGTGACTTCCTTTGGTTGCTTAGCACGTTCTCCCCTTCTGCACCCAGGCTTCACTGTCACTCCTGTTTAAGATGCCGGCTGGAGCCTTCTCAGCCATGCTACACGGAAGCAAATCTGGAAAAGTAGAAGAGGTAACACCCCTCAAGACAACCCCTGTCCAGTGGGGAATGGAAACCCATGGATAAATACTCCTTTCTTGGGAAGATAATTCTGAGGTATGGGAATTCCCTGGCGGTCCAGTGGTTAGGACTCCATGCTTCCGCTGCAGGGGGCCCATGTTCAATCCCTGGTCAGGGAACTAAGATCCCATAAGTCATGTGGCACGGCCAAGAAAAAAGAAAATTCTGAGGTGTATTCTGCATGGCTGTTCAGGGGACTTTAATGAGACTGAGCCCCACATCAACTCAATAATAGTGATCAAAAAAAACCATTACATTGGTTTTACCCCCTTCCCTGTTTTACTCTTCTCCTGCCCTCACTCATGTTCCCTAGGATGAGTAGTATGCTGGTCAATGTTTTTTCCTTGCTCTCTAGGAAAAAAAAAATCACCCTGGTTTGTACCATTTGCCCATTTCTGCAGTTGGATAGAGATATGCATAGTTGGTCCAGTTGGTCCTTGGGAGCCAGTAGGAGCTGAGTCTGAGCACACTACTGCTCGGGAGCATGACCCCAAATAAACTACCTGCCTACCAATCTTTGTCTCAGAAGACACAGGTGGCTTAGGAGGGACGAAGAGTTACCTATCTGTCTGAGCCAAGAAGCAGAGAGTGGTTGGTACACCGACATTAGCCATGGATACCAATAAGACAAAATATTATAATGAGATTGGAGGGAGAAGAATTTCTATTATATAACAAATTGATGGTGGGAAAAGGGGTGGGGGGTAAGAATTTGAGGATACTCAGAAGTTTCTACTGGGTAGATAGTAATGCCATTTCCAGACACAGAGAATATAGGACAATGGTGAGTTCATCCTTGGATCTATTAAATTTAAGGGTTTTTAAAGATATTCAGGCAGAGTGTGGAAGCTGTGCACAATATTATTGTGAAATGTTATTGTTGATAATTACTCATTATTCCTGGAATATCTCGCCTGCCTCTCTCTTCTCCAACCCAGGCAGCAGTGAGCAGTGCTTTCCATATTTACTGCCCTCAGGGGAGGGCTGTTACTACAGAAAAGAAAAGAGAAAGATGAGTCCATGTTCAGTTTATAAGTTTCAAAACAGAGCTTTGAATCTCCTAGTAGAAAAAATAGGTTGAGATAAAAAGGTTTTTTGAGTTTCAAAAGCCTGGATTTTGAGCGCCAAGAGCCAAAGTTGATGCCATTAGCATCAGATTTCGATAGAATGAATGATGATAAAAGAGCCAGTTTTCCTACCCTTAAGAGAGAGTTGGAGGTGAAAACAAGATATAGTTGAGTGTCTCTGAGAAAGGACCCTTCTCCCAGCCTACATCCTCACTGCTGAGCTATCAGTAGGAGACAGTGATATAATTCCCAAATAATGGTGGAGATCTGAGAGGAAGTGTGTGCCCACTTCCTATCAGGATCCCTATGAGATGGTAAGCCCCAGGTAGTTCTCCTTGGCTAGCATACCTAGCAGCAAATAATAGCTATAGTAGAAATGATGATAGTGTGTGATCTGACAGTGTGCTGGAGTCCAGCTGCCAAGATTTCAGTCTCCAGAGTAGTAGGGGATAGCATGCAGAAGTTTCCACAATCCTAAAAGAGGGTGGAAAATGGTTGAGAGAGGGCCAGTGAACCAGGAGAGCCTGTAGAGATGGGACAACAGCCAGAGAATGATAGGTGACCTGACAACAGCTAGAATTACAATACGGAGGGATGACAGGAAAAAACCAGTCACCCTCCTCCACGGCCATGACCACATGTAAGCTCCTCGTACTTAGATTCTACTCGTGAGAGAATGGGGAGAAAAGAAAAATAATCATTTGATTGAGTTAAAGCCTGAAAAGACTGGGGAAATCTGGAATGACTACATGTTTACACCTAAAATTTACCATAACTAATTACTGTAACTTAACCAAAATTTACCACACTAGAAGATTAAAAGAAAAAAGACCATCTCAAAAGATACAGAAGACATTGTTAAGTAAAATTCAGTATCCATTTATGACCAATAATCTTAGTGAACTAGGAATAGGAGTGAGCTTCTTAACCAAATAAAGGCTAGAAAGAAAAAGACAAACCCCAAATGAAAACAAAATCCAAAACCCTACAGCAAATATCATTCTCTTTAAAACCAGGAATAAGACAATTATGCCTGTTATCACCATGTCTATTTGTTAGACAGGACACTAAGATAAAAAAAAGAAACACAAGTTGAGAGGAATGGAAAGGAACAAGCAAAATTGTCATTCAAAGATGTTAATGAATGTCCGTGTGAAAGTGAAAATAATTATTTTAGACATAATGAAGTTGAGGAAGTTTGTTGAATACTAAGGTAAATGTACAAAACTGTTGTATTTTTGTACACCAGCAATAAACTATTAGGGTGTGTAATAAAAAAAGACATTAAATTTACAGTAGCAAGGAAAAATGCCAAGTATGTAGGGATAAATGTAGCAAAATATATGCAAGACCACAGTGGAGAAAATTGTAAAACTTTTTGAAAGACACTAAGATTTATTTATCTTTAAACTTTACTTTTTAGAACAGTTCAGATTTACAGAAAAATTGTGAAGATAGAAGAGAGAGTGCCTATCCACCCCACCCTCAGTTCCTCCTGTTATTGCCATCTTATGTTAGTATGGTACTTTGTTGTAATTAATTAAAAAAACCTTGATGCATTATTATGAGATAATAGAAAATATATCTGCCCCCAGTTCCCAGCACAGAGCTCCTAAAACCCTTGGCATTTCCTAAGTGATAAGAGCACTAGGAACATCTGTTGTTCTACTATTGATCTTTTTGTTTTGTTTTGTTTTGTTTTTGCGGTACGTGGGTCGCGGAGCACAGGCTCCGGACGCGCAGGCTCAGCGGCCATGGCTCACGGGCCCAGCCGCTCCGCGGCATGTGGGCTCTTACCGGACCGGGACACGAACCTGTGTCCCCTGCATCGGCAGGCGGACCCTCAACCACTGCGCCACCAGGGAAGCCCTACTATTGATCTTTGATCTCTGTTCCTGACACAGAACTTCTGAAAGCCTTGTAATTCTCTGGGTGGTAATTTTGTGGGTGATAGGACTGTCTTTTGTTCTAATGAGACAACTCTGCATGGGTTCCTGGATGAGGGCTGGGAGAAGGGAGAATGGCTGAAAATGGAGTCAATGATAGATAATGCTGTGTGATGAAGCCTCCATAAAATCCCAAAAGCATGGGGTTTGAGGAGCTTCTAGGTTGGTGAACACATCCACACTGTGAGGGTGAGGCACCCCAGCTCCATGGGGACAGGAGCTCTTGTGCTTGGGACCCTTCCAGAGCTCTCTTCATCTGGCTGTTCATCTGTATCCTTTATCATATCCTTTAATAAACTGGTTAACGTAATGTTTCCCTGAGTTCTGTGAGCTGCTCTAACAAACTAATCAAACCCAAGGAGGGGGTCGTTAGAATCTCAGCCTGTCCATCAGAAGTACAGGAGATAACCTGAGCTTGTGACTGGTGTCTGAGGTAAGGGGAGGAGGGTAGCCTTTTAGGACTGAAACTTAACCTGTGGAATCTGATGGTATCTCTGGCTAGATTGTACCAGAATGAAGCTGAATTGTAGGACACCCAGTTGGTGTTCAGGAATTGCTTGTTGGTATGGGGAAAAAAACCTCTACACACTTAGTGACCAGAAGTGTCAGAAGTGACATGTTCTCTGTAAAGGTAAAGGAGATACACAGGGGAGAAACACAATGGGGAAGAACTGGATTTTTCCTTCCATAGAAAGGAAGAAACAGGATCTTCCCTTTACAATAATTATGAACTAAAATTCATACTTTATTTAGACTTCTGTAGTTTTTACCTAATGTCCTTTTTCTGTTCCAGGATCCTATTCTGGATACCATATTGCACGATTACATTTAGTCATCATGTCTCTTTAGGTTCCTCACAGCTGTGACTTTCCTTGTTTTTGATGGACCTTGACAGTTTTGAGGAGTACTCATCAGGTATTTTGTAGACTGTCTATTAGGATTTGTCTGAGGTTTCTCTCATGATTAGACTGGGGTTATAGTTTTTGGCCTCACAGAGGTAAGGTGCTACTTTCATCCCATCATATCAAGGGTACATATTATCATCACTTATCACTATTGATGTTGACCTTGAACACCTGGCTGAGGCAGTGCTTGTCAGGTTTCTCCACTATAAAGTTCCTCTTGGGGCTTCCTTGGTGGCACAGTGGTTAAGAATCCGCCTGCCAATGCAGGGGACACGGGTTTGAGTCCTGGTGCAGGAAGATCCCACATGCTGCAGAGCAACTAAGCCCGTGTGCCACAACTACTGGGCCTGCGCTCTAGAGCCTGTGAGCCACAACAGCTGAGGCCGCGTGCCACAACTACTGAAGCCCACATGCCTAGAGCCCGTGCTCCGCAACGAGAAGCCACCGTAATGAGAAGCCTGTGCACCACAACAAAGAGTAACCTCCACTCATTGCAACTGAAGAAAGCCCCGCATGCAGCAGCAAAGACCCAACACAGCCAAAAATAAATAAATAAAATAAATATAAAAATAAAATAAATAAAGTTCCTCTTTTTCCCCCCTTTCCATACTGTAACCTTTGGGGTAAAATTACTATGCTTATCCCACACTGTAGCAGCGGTAGGTCATGCTCCCCTTCCTTGGGGTGGAGGGTGAAGTATCTACCTAAACTATTTTGAATTTCACACAAAGATTTGTCTCTACTCCCCCATTTATTTACTAAATGATTTATTTATATCATTACAGACATGTATATTTATTTTATACTTTGGGTTATAATCCAATATTTATTTATTTTGTTGCTCAAACTGTTCCAGCTGTGGTAATCGTGGGTTTGATTTTTTTGAGCACTTCTTTACTTTCTGGCACTAAAAGATGCTCCAGGTTCATCTTGTATATTCCCTGCCCCAGTCCTAGAATCAGCCTTTTCTCCAAGGTACCTGGGTTCCTTTTATTGGAGATATTTCTTTTTAAAAAATAATCTGAAGCAATCTATTTATTTATTTATTATTTTTGGCTGTACCAGGTCTTAGTTGCAGCACGCGGGATCTTTGTTGTGGCACGTGGGATCTTTAGTTGCAGCATGTGTCCTCTTAGTCGTGGCATGCAGGATCTAGTTCCCTGACCAGGGATCGAACCTGGGCCCCCTGCATTGGGAGCATGGAGTCTTAACCACTACACCACCAGGGAAGTCCAGAAAGTATAAAGATATTTGTTCTTGTACCATTTGAGAGTACTTTGCCAACTTGCTGCCTCATCACCTTCTAATACCTTAGTGTGTACTTCTTATGAACAGGATCATTCTCATCTACATAACCACAGTACAATCATCATAATCTGGCAGTTAACATTCATACATTACAACCATTTAATATATCCTCAGATATAGTCATGTTTCAGCAAATGTCCAAATACTGTCTTTTATAGCAATGGGGTTCAGAATCATGAGTTGCCTTATTTGTCATGTCTCTATGATGGTTAATTTTATGTATTAACTTAGAGGGTGTTTTTGGATGAGATTAACATTTAAATTGGTAAACTTTGGGTGAAACAGATTGCTCTCCATAATATTGGTGGGCCTCATTCAATCAGCTGAGGGCCTGAATAGAACAGAAACACTCACCTCCCCTGAGCAAGAGGAAATTCTCCAGAACACAGTTTTTGGACTTCATATGTACCATTGGCTCTCCTGGGTCTCTAGGCTGCTGGCCCAAGTTCAGATTTTGGATATGCCAACTTCCATTATCCTGTGAGCCAATTCCTTACAATAAGTTTTTATATATACACATACACACATATATCCTATTGGTTCTCTTTCTCTGGAGAACCCTGATTAATACGATCTCTTTAATCTCTGTCATTTTGGAATAGTTCCTCAAATTTCTCTGACATCCATGTCCTTGACATTTCTGAAGATTACAAGCCAGTTATTTTATATTATGTCCCTTAAGTTGGATTTGTGAGATGTTTACTGATGATTAGACTCAGGCTGGGCAGGAATAGCACTGAAGTCATACTGTGTTCTTTTCATTGCATCCTATCAGGCTGTAACATTTCTATTTGTTCCATTACTGATGTTCACTTTGATCGTTTAATTACAGTGGTGTCTTTCAGCTTTTTCCCTTATGTACACAACATCAAACTCTGTAAAAATCTCACTTGCCAAACGTTGAATTTACCCATCTATTAGAATTTACATCGGTGTGGACTCATAGTACTGGATTTATTCATTAGATTATAATCTCATCGTACTGGATTTATTCACTGGATTATAATCTGTTGCTATCACTTTATTTTGGCGTTCAAGTTAGTCTGTATTTGGCCAGTGGGAACCTCTTCAAGTGGGCTCCTGTGTCCTTTTGACATGTCCCCATCATAACGTTCATTACTTTCTGGCATAACAAGATGTTCCATAAGAAGACCTTATAAACAAGACTGTTTATAGTAGCATTATTTGTAATAGTTAAACAAAACAACAATAGAAAATAATCCAAAAAAAAGAAAAAAAAATGGGAAGCATTGACTCTCATTGCTGAAGTGTAAAGTTCAAACTCCTTAACATGGCATGGAAGAGAAAGTTAAAGCAAGAAGCACTGTGCTGTATTTGGGTTTCAGTGGGGAAAAACTTTTAGAATTTACTTCATTAAAATAAAAAAAAGTATAATGGGATCAGATGTATAACACCATAATCACAAACTGACATTTTTGTATTTGAATGTAATGCACCTTTGGGAAAAGATTAGTAATATCACTGGTGCTTCATTTATCTCAAGTGATACAAACTCTGAACCATTATTAAATTTCAGAGCTGCCACTGTAATTTATCTAAACATTGTGCTGTAAACATTTGAAACAGCTAAATCATATAATAAAAGGTCTTTACAAATTCAAAACAAAACCTGGAAGCACCCCAATGTCCAACAACAGAAGAATGATTAATTGTGATAGAGTCATCCAATGGAATATTACACAGCAGTAAAAATAAATTAACTACCATAAACAAATCAGTGTGAATCAATCTCACAAATAGAATGGTGAGTAAAAGAATCCAAGTCACTTTATGATTGCATTCATATAAAGAAGCAGACATGAACAATGCATTATTGAGTAATACATACATCTGATGAAATAATTAAAAAAACAAGAAAATGGTAAACATAGAATTCAGAATAGTAGTTATCTTTTGGTGAGTGGAGAAAAGGAAATGGAATAGGAAAGCATGAAAGAGGTGAAAAAAGTTGTTGGTAATGTTCTTTTTCTTACAGTGGGTGATAAGTATATTAGTGTCCAATTCACTGTTATTCTTTATACCTTACCTGTTTTTATAATCTTTTGTATGTACTCAGAATTTAGTTTAAAATGTTTCTATAATTTTGGACATGTTAGACACAGTTCCTGTGTTGTCTAATATAGAGGTCACTAACCACAAGTGACTATTTAAATTTAAATAATTAAAAAGTTGCACTAGCCACATTTCAAGTGCTGAATAGCCATGTAAGCTAGTGGCTACCATATTGGCAATGTAGATATAAAAAGATTTCCTTCACTGAAGCAAGTTTTGTTGGACAGTACTAGACACGGTGACTATCTCTGAGAAGAGGCTCTGAGAACTCCCTTCCCACACTTGGATTTTCCCTTAAAGGTTAGATTCCTGGAATCCAAGAGTGGAGGTGACCTGTGTCTTGGGTACAGTCTTACACGGAAAGCTTTACAGAAGTGCCCACGACCCCTACCTCATTCCAGAGTGGAACAGCAGCAGTACCGTAGAAGTAAGGCAAAGGGTAGGCTGGAGATAGGCCCCATGTCTCTGCAGCCACAAGGGTTGTTCCCAGCCTGTGGAAACAACCACAGGAACCAGGAAGGGCCAGGAGCAGATAAAAGAGGTCGGAGGACCTGAAGGGGTTTTCATCTTTGAGCTAAAATGGCCTGTATACCAGAAACAGATGAGAGTGCTGATTTCTCCAAGGATGCTGCAGGGTGAAGATGCTAGGGCAGAGACTGCTAATTCCCTTCCTATATCCATTCCTCTCCAGGAACAGAAACTCAACAAGCCTTCCCAGAAAAAAAGTCTCTTCCTGTCCTGTATTTAGATACAGCCATGTGACTCTGATTTGTTTTTTTGTTGTTGTTGTCTTTTTTTTTTTTGCGGTACGTGGGCCTCTCACTGTTGTGGCCTCTCCCGTTGCGGAGCACAGGCTCCGGACGCGCAGGCTCAGCGGCCATGGCTCACGGGCCCAGCCGCTCCGCGGCGTGTGGGATCTTCCCGGACCGGGGCACGAACCCGTGTCCCCTGCATTAGCAGGCCGACTCTCAACCACTGCGCCACCACGGAAGCCCTCATATCTGTTTTAAGAGTTTAAGTAGAAGGCTCCGTTAGCCTTTCTTAAAAATCGAGCATGAGACCTGAACTCCTTTCTTTATTCCTTCCTCTATCTTGTTGGCTACAACATAGACGTAATGGTTGGAGCTTTAGCCTCTCTCTGGACTATGAAGATAAGGGCCACACTCACAAATGGCAAAGCAGCCAGCTGTAAAGTTCCTGGATTTCTGATGTCTTTTGTGGAGCAAAGTAGCCATATTTACCCTGGCCTGCCTACCTCTAGACTTTTATAGAAGAGAACAATATAATATCTATTTTTTAAATCCTACTAGTTTGGGTTACTAACAGCCAAATGTCATTCTAACTGGAGACCGCAACTAGAGACCAATGGGATCAAGGATGCATCTACGAATGCCAGCGTGGAACGATGAAGACCGTGCCGTGCCCTCCGTCCCCAAGATGATGTTGCACCACAGCAGCCTACTAGAACTTAGAATCAACCTTAGAGGAAAGAGGGTTGAGGAGGAACACTGAGTTGATTAAGATTAGGTTTTTTACTACTGGGCAGACAGGAAACTTGAGGTGGGGACTAAGTTCTGTTACAGAATTAAATAGTAACATTCATAGTAACATTATATAGTAATATTAAAGTAACATTCCCTGCACTACTGAGCTCTGGGTCTGAGATAGACTCTGCAAAGACTGTAGCCGAAACCATGGCAATGGCAATGGCAATGGATGAGGTACAGGGAGTTTAGAGTGGAAGAAGAGGAAGAAAAAGTGAAACTTAAAGAACTCAAACATCTAGTATCAGAAGACAGGCCGCCAGCAGATATTATGGAAGAGAGAATTAAAGGGTAACTTTCAAAAAGGACTTTTTTTTTTTGGTATTCCTTACAGAACTAATAACCAACATTAAAGTATCTTTCATATTGTTACCCTTGATAGATCAGTTATTTAACACCAGAATTTTTTATCTCAAAGACTCATAAAATGAAAACAACTTCCACTTCTGCATTACAATTAATAGTTTAGGCAGAGATAAAGAGGTTTAGGTACATAGACGATTAGGAGGTCTTGACGAGGTTTACTGATTTCTCATTTGTTTACTGCTCCTTTATCAGTTTGAAGGCTCATGTAAAAAGAGATTTTAAGGGAGAACAGGTTCACGAACAAGAAATAGCATGGTGATGCCACTGGAGGTTGCTAGAATTGCCTAGCCTTTCACTTGGGGGCAATCTCTAGCAGAGGTGTGAGGCTGGGAACAAATTATTATGCACAGTATCACATTCTTCAAACACGCCTCTTACATGGTTGTACACATACATAGTTATTCAAGTCAAATCAACATGAACTTAGTTGAAGGCAGCCTAGGTGGGCAAAAAGCCTGCATGAGTATACCATGCAATTGAGCGACATGTCCAGTTGAAGAGGGGTTTCTCATTCTACACAGCTTTCTTGATGGTAGTGGTGATTATTGGACCACCAGCTAATACCACCTTCTCTATTTGAACTTCCTTATAATTCCAGGTACCAGATGCACAGGGCCTCTTCTAGCTTTTGGCTGGGAAATAATAATTACTGTAGTTCATCATATGTCAGTTAACTGCCTGCTTAATTCTTATTATGATTTTGGATTCAGACAGAATAAGTAATCATGAGTCAAATCAGTGGTATTTGGAATTATCTTCACTATTGCCTATTGGCTATATGAGCTGATGCTTTACTTTATAAACCACTGGGATTTCTGGTTGATTTTATTACCAGTTTTAGGTTGTGTGTATCCTTCTCATCCATTCATTAAATTTTAGTAGGAGGATGGAAGCTATTTCTATATCTGTTTGAAACCATGCCCTGAAATGACATGACTGTCCTACTTCAAATATTAAAATGTGTATCAGAAAGAGATTAGGGAAAAGTATTATTTCCAAAATAAAAGAGCATACTAAATATTTTCAGATTTTACTCCTAACCTACTAAAAAACATAAGTATGTGACAGTTTATAAAACAAAGACATTTATACTATGACAGCTTTTTAAATTTAGTTAAGCCAACAATTCCTGACCTTTCTGGAATTCTACATTCATGTTTACTTAATTGCCACTTCTTTCTGCCTAATACAGATGATAAAATTTGGATGATGTATTATTAATCGAATTTTCATACATAACACAAATGGATCCTGCCAAACATAAAGTACAACAGAATCTTATATAACAAACCAGTAATACTGGTATTTTAAATTGTTTATTCTGTATTCCTTAAGGAAAATTTAAATTAGATTTTGAGATTCTAGAGTTTTGCAAATTTCTGCAACTGTAGGAAAAGGACAAGATACTAATTCTGGCTTAGACAATGAGTGCTTATCATTTTCCCCATTCTGTTTTTGGGTGGTTTGTTTGGTAAGAGTCTTCCTGTGACTGTGGAACTATAAACCCCATCAGACATGACTATAAAATAAGCATGATTATTCCATAGCACAGGAGGTCCTAGTTTATTTTCCCCCTTCTTCGCTACCTTCCAGTGGTGCTGCAGATCAAGGCTTACTTAGCTAAGCAGATTTAGAGCGTTAAGCCTGGAGGCTGAACGTTATTGGGAGGCTTTAAAGATGGACAGACCATATGACAGGAAACATTGATTGGTACGGTGTTTACAAATCACAAGGAGAGAATTTCAGATCCTGAGTCCAAGACTGATGCGATCCCTACAGGCCTCCCCGTTTGCTACCATGCTCAGGCTGGGCTTTGCCTGGGCGTCTCAAGGTCCAGCTTCTATTGGAATCGGCAGCCTTAACTGACAAAAAAGCGGTCTGATTTTTAGTTTGTGGAGAGAATAATATTAAGCTCTCCTGATCCCAGGTGGCTAGTCAGAGGCCGAGTTCTGGGGCGGATCTCAGTGAGACTCGTTGCCGACGAAAGCCGCAGCTTTGTTTCCCCGGGGAAGGGCGGACGTCCTCCGGGCGCCACTGCCGGCTCGGCGCAAAGCCCTGGAGCTGCCTGGCTCCCAGAGGCGGCCGCGTCAGCCACTATCGTCCTAGCGTGGGGACTGAAGGCGCGCCCGCGTCGGGCGCGGGCTCCTCCCACCCGAGCCCCAGCACGCACGTTTTCCCACCGCGCGCGGTCCCCGCGCCCAGAGCCCCACGACGCGCGCCGCTGCAGAGGCGCGGCCGGCCTTCCCCGCCCTGTTTCCTCGTGCCATGCCGCCGGCCGGCCGCTGGGGTCGCTGTGCGCCCAGGGGAACACCGCCCCCTCTTCCTCCAATTCCTCCCGCCTCCTCCCTCTCCTCCTCCGCCTCCTCCCTCTCCTCCCTCTCCTCCTCACTACAGTTCCCACTCTCTGGGAAGGGGCGAGTGCGTCCGGTTTGCTGGAGCCATTCGGAAATGGCAACTTGCGCGGTGGAGGTGTTCGGAGTCCCGGAGGACGAGGTGCGAGGGTCGCGGGGCTGCGGGGCGAGCTTCCCATCGCGCTGCCCATCAGCCGAACGGGAGGAGGCGACGGCGGCCAGAGGGACTGCTGTCAGCGCCCTCCTCCCTCTGCGCGAGCTCCGGGAGCGCGCCGGGCGCCGTGGGGACTCCCGGGGCTGCCTGGCGCGCGCAGGCGGGTGGGGTGGGGTGGGGTGCTTTAGGGAGCCGCATTTTCTTCGCGAGCCTGTGGAGTCTACACCCCGCTCTTCCCTGGAACTGCCGCCTTCCTTGTCATTTTCCTTCAGGAAGTGATGAGGAGGGGGGCTAGGCAGCCAGCGGCGTGAGTGCGCGGGGGCACGCGCAGCACCCCGCCTGCCCCTTCCTGCCACCCCCGGCCGAGTGTGCGTGAGCTCCGGGCGGGGGTGGGGCGGGGCGAATTTCCCTGGAGCTTAGCATCCCGGCTGTTGATTAGCCTGCTCTGGCAGAGAGGCCCGTTGGGCTTAACTTTATGGACTTTGACCTGAAGACTTACAAGAGAATTGTCATTAGCTGTTTGGGTTATTTCTTTTTCATTTGAAATCCTTTAAAACCCCTTTACAGGAGACGGAGATGGGAAAGCAGGCAGATAGGGTTTTTTCCCCCTTCTATTTAGCAGCAAGTGTCAAGTGTGGAAAGTTCACGCTGTGTTTCACTGGTCTTCACTGGTATTTTAAAAATTAAGCCAAAAAGTATAAATATTTAAAAGAACTTCCCACAGCTGTTCACTCAAAATTCTGTGATTTGAGAATTGTCTCTTTTTCAGCTAAATAACTTAGGCTGGTTATGCCTTAACGCTTATTAAAAATAAGGCTACTTGTAAAGAGCAGTTACATTTTAAGTGAGATGTGCCTTCCCTGTGTTATTGGTGATTGTCTCAAAAATGGGAATGGGTGGGAAATGAAAGGCTATCTAGTCTAACAGTGACAAGTTAAGTTTGGGAAAAGATTTTAAGCATTCTTGTTCATTGACTAAACTGTCATATGTACCTGCTATCAGGATTAGACCCAGTTAACTGTAAATCCTTCAGCCTAATTTAGATTGATTGCTTAGATTTTCTAAGAGTGTTGGAGTAGTGCCTTCTCTTAGTAACTTGGTATCTTCAAAAAACATCTTTTATAAAGTGTCTTTTACATTTCTCTTGGAAGTTCTTGGTTTATAAACAGTGGGCAACTTGCTGATGCAAGCAAGTTATCTCCGAGCGTTTTGAGAATGATTATGTGATGCAGTTAATTTCTTAGTTATTGCTACCAGAAGAGAAACAAAGTGATGGTGGACAAATGGTGGCAGCTCAGCAGTCCCTCAGGAAGGACAGTCAGTATATGGCTAAAGATAATATTCTAGCTAATGTTCCATTATTGTTCTGTAGAAGAGATCAGAGGAAAATAATGCAATGTTGAACCTGCTATGATAGCTTTCTTCTTATCAGTCCGATCTCCCTGCTTGCTACAATAAGTTGTTCAATGCAGATAATCTCAAACTGGCCTCCAACCCAATCAGGCTGGCCTTGGACTTTCTTTCCCTGTTGTTACTACTCAGAGGTAGGCTCTGCTATTCCAGATTTCTCATATCACCTTTTTCCAGCAGAACCAACTGATCATAGCATCTTGCATCTTCTCTCTCTCTTTTCTCTGAACAGATTTGTTTTCAGTTGTCTGCTTCTCATATCACTCTTCTGCCCAGCTGAGATAAATTGAATCATGCCAGTTGCTGGGTGGTCAGTAAGCATCCGGGACTAAGGGCCCTCTGAACTGAGGTTTTCCTGAACTGGATGAAGGATTTGTACTTCTGGGCAGTTTCACTCTGTTCACGGGGGGGGGGGGGGGGGTTCCTGGTTGTCAGCCTCATGACTCAGATTTCCCTCCCACTCCCCTGTTCACTTTTTCCACTTAGAGGAAGAGAGTGAGATAGGCAGATGAGAGACATGATGATGAAGTGTCATCTTCTACTTCTTCCATTGTAATTTGGGTTGTTCATTCGACAGACGTTTTTTAGCTGTCTGTTATGTATCATGCAGTATGCTAGGCACTAGGTACACAGAAAAAAGAGCATCTGCCTGTTTTGTGAGAAGCTCAAAGTCTAGTGGGAAAGACAAAAATCACTTGTTTTCTGGTGGAGGTTGCCATCTCATCACTATCACTTGCCTTTTATTTTCTGGTCTATCACAAAAGTAAAAGTGGGCTTAGAAAAGCAACCCCCCCCTTCCTTTTTTGGGAAGAAAAACACTGCAGCTATGTCATTTTCTAAAACTCACAGACTAGTGATTATAAGATAGGTTTGATATGACAGCAAAAACAGATGATTCTTATTTTAAATTTGAAACTGAAACAAAGAAAAATGAATAGGAATGGGATAGAAGATAGTGAGAGAAGTGTAATTTAACCAGTATATACTGAAGAGCCGCTGAGTCACACTGTATGAGCATATTGGTGCTGAAGAATGCCAAAATTTAGGTCATTATATCTCGCTCTCACTTTGGAGTGGGTTTTAGCTCTTCTTCCACATATGTGTCTTTGAGTAAGAGATGGTCCTGGCTCCATGCATAGAATTTTGCCATTAAAGAGTAACAAACTAAGCAAGTAGTATACTATAATTTATACCAAGTTTGCTCTGACAGTCTCTTGGGATTAACAGTAGAGGATAACTCCCGCCCAACTGTGGTGAGGAGTGTGGTAGATATGGGGCCTGCCATTCAGCATCCCTTCCCCCTTCATTTCAGTGGATTTCCCTGTTATGCAGAGGCTGGAAAGCTAAACACCATATTTCCCAGACTCTCTTGCACTTACCATTCAGCATCCCTTCCCCCTTCATTTCAGTGGATTTCCCTGTTATGCAGAGGCTGGAAAGCTAAACACCATGTTTCCCAGACTCTCTTGCACTTAGCATTCTGGAAAGAGGTTGTGAAATAGGTTTCCCAATGAGGTGCACCTACTTGAGATTGGGAAGGTGAAAATGGAGTGGGGCATAACTTCTTGTTTCCTTGTTTTTTTCTGCTGACAAGTGTAGTCATGTAGACATTGAGTTTTTCTACAAAAGTGTTTCAGTATCTGTAACTTGGTTTGTGGGTATTGACAGGAAGTTACAGAAATAGCGGTCTAGATTTGGTATGTTCTTAAAGTCAACAGATCTGGCGGTGGCTCCTGATTACCTACCTTTCTGACTCGGGTACATGTAGCAGCTTCCTGGGTAGGCCAGTTCCGAGGTGTTTCCGGGTCCTCTGAAGACACAGCCTACAGCCTGCCTCTGCAGCTCTTCGAACAATTTTGGAAGCACCTAGTTCCCTGTATGAGCATCTTTCTTCTTAAAATATCTAGAGTAATTTCTGTTTCCGACAACTGAAACCTGACTGAAACAAGGAAGAGAAGGAAGGAAATAAAGAGGAAAGGGTTGAGTCTCCATCACCAGTTTGGGAGTAGAGTTTGCACATACAGAAGAATGGATGCCTCTCATGCTGACAGCTACGACAATGCGTAAGAAACAGGGTAACAAAGAAGTGTATATTCTGACACTTCTAGACCCACTAACACTGAGCAGAAGCAGACCCTGCCTATCCTGGCATTGTACTGAGCCTGAGAACAAAGTTCCCAGCCTATATTCACTGCACACAAAGAAGGAGAAGCACAGTGTGAGCAGCAGCTGCGTTAGTATCTAACCCAATCTTTCATGTGTTGTTTTTGCCATTATGGTTTTTTGCAACTTTTTAATTCCGGCATCATTCTAAAGTATTTTTTGTGGGTTTCCATGGGAACAAAGAAGTAGATATAATATAGTTTATTTTTAATTGTTTGCTTTTTAGTTATTTAAAGCCAACAGAAAAGTTGGAAGTACAGTACGAAGAACTCCAAATCCTCCTAAAGCAGATTCTCCAACTGTTGATATTTCACCACAGTTGTTACATAACCCTTTTTTTTTTTTTTTTTTGCCATTTTCATTAGTGTTTTTGGAACCATTTGAGGGCAATCTGCAGACACGATTCCCCATCACCACTAAATACTCTAGTGTGTATTTTCCTAAAACAAGAATGCTTTCCTGCATAACAGCCATCCAGCCCTCTAAGCCAGGAAGTCAAGTGTTACAACACTACCATCCAATCCATAGATCCCATTCAATCTTTGACCAGTGTTCTAATAATTTCTCTTCTTCCTTCACGGTTCAAGATCCCATCTAGGAGTGTATGTTGCATGTACTTTGTATCAGTTCCTCAGTCTTTCTTATCCTTAACAGTTGTAAGGAGTACAGGCTGTATAACCTATTGATGTTTCTCAACCTGGATCTGTTTACTGTTTCCTCATGATCATGTCAAGGCCACACTTTTGGGGCAGGAATCACAGAGATGATACTGTGTTCTTCTCAGTGTATCATATCAGGGGTACATGATTTTGGCTTGTCTCATGACTGTGGGTGATAACCTTGATCACTTGGTAATTTTAGTGTCTGCCAGGTTTCTTCTTGGTATTTTCACCGTTTTTCCCTTTATAATTGACTGGTATTTTGTGGGGACATATTCAAAGATTATGCTAGTATCCTATCCCTCATTCGTCAGATCTCCATCCACTAGTTTTACTACCCGTCGATGATGACTTCCCCCTGAAACAAATGCTACTATTTTTTATTTCCATTTTTTTTGTGGGTTTTTTTTTTTTTTTTTTTTTTTTGCGGTACGCGGACCTCTCACCGCTGTGGCCTCCGCCGCTGCGGAGCACAGGCTCCGGCTCCGGATGCGCAGGCTCAGCGGCCATGGCTCACGGGCCCAGCCGCTCCGCGGCATGTGGGATCTTCCCAGACCAGGGCACGAACCCGCGTCCCCTGCATCGGCAGGCGGACCCTCAACCACTGCGCCACCAGGGAAGCCCTATTTCCATTTTTATTAATTGGCATTCTGTGTTAAGAAGAGCCTTCCCTTTCTTGGCCATTTGTTTATCCATTTATTTATTTATTTGTATCAGCATGGACTTGTAGAATCCCACCCTATTCAATGGGTTGTAATTAATTTCTATCCTTAAATTTTTTATGGCTCATATTATTTCAGTTTGGCCAGTGGAAGCCCTTGCAGGGAGGTTCCTATGTTCTTGTGACAAGTCCGCATCATTCTTTTGAGCTCTTCATTACTTTTTTGGCAGCAGATGTTCCAAGATCCTCTTGTATTTCGCCTGGCCCGGCACTGTCTGAGAGCAGTGTTTCTCCTAGAAACACTGATTACTTTTAGTAGGAAATGGTTTTTAGAAGCCAAGATCTGTGTGCTCACTGTGCTCAGTGCTACTGGATGCCATTGCTCTTCAGCCGTCTCAGCAGAGAGAGCTGAAATGTATGTGTGTGCCACACATATATACGTATATAAGTCAACACATGAATCTATAGCTATTTCTGTATCAATCTCTATTCATATATCTAAAAATCATTAATTCATGTAAGTATCTCCAATTCAAATCTAATATTGTACTTCAGGGTTCTTGCTAGTCATAAGTACCTCCTCTAAAAATGAAAACGCTGAGTTTCATTATTCTCAATACATTTACTTATGTGCTCAGTCCATTTACTTATGTTTTCGGTGTAACTAGTTTCCCAGTCATGCAGGTATCTCCTCTGTCTGCACTTCTGCACCCCACTTTCAGCTCCCTGCATCCTTGGGTGCCAGTGGGAGTACTGCTGTGTATGTCTATGCAACACTCTCCTCCTCTCCTCTGAGTCCCATGCCAGTGGGCATGCTCCTGAAGCCTCTCTGTATGACACCTCCCTCTTTGCCTCAGTGCCCCATGCAGGTGGGCATGCTGACTGTGCATCTCCATGAAACTCCCTGCTTCCCCCAAACTCTGCGTCAGGCCTGCCATGGCCTCCTCTGCACCAGGAAGAGAAGAGGAAAAAGGACTACAGTCTTTTTTAACAGCTAACTATTAGCAATTCATATGTCATATAGGAATAGAATCTCAGAGGCACCTTTTAAATACATTGCTTAGGGTGAGCAGGGGTATAAAAAATGGAATTTGACTAGGTTGTAATTCTGGCCCTGTCACTTACAGATTATCTGGCATAAGTTTTTCACATCTTTCAGAGCAGGATTTTTTTTTTCACATCTTTATTGGAGTATAATTGCGTTAGTATCTGCTTTATAACAGTGAATCAGCTATACGTATACATATATCGCCATATCCCCTCCCTCTAGATCCTCCCTCCCACCCTCCCTATCCCACCCCTCTAGGTGGTCACAAAGCATGAACTGATCTCCCTGTGCTATGCGGCTGCTTCCCACTAGCTATCTATTTTACATTTGGTAGTGTATATATGTCCATGCCACTCTGTCACTTCATCCCAGCTTACCCTTCCCCATCCCTGTGTCCTCAAGTCCGTTCTCTACATCTGCATCTTTATTCCTGTCCTGACCCTAGGTTCTTCAGAACCTTTTTTGTTGTTGTTTTATTTATTTTTTTTGCTGTACACGGGCCTCTTACTGTTGTGGCCTCTACCGTTGCGGTCCGGACGCGCAGGCTCAGCGACCATGGCTCACGGGCCCAGCCGCTCCTCGGCATGTGGAATCTTCCTGCACCGGGGCACGAACCCACGTCCCCTGCATCGGCAGGTGGACTCTCAACCACTGCGCCACCAGGGAAGCCCAGAACCTTTTTTTTTTTAATTCCATATATATATGTTAGCATACGGTATTTGTTTTTCTCTTTCTGACTTCACTCTGTATGATAGACTCTAGGTCCATCCACCTCACTAGAAATAACTCAATTTCGTTTCTTTTTATGGCTGATTTTTTTGATTGGGTTGTTTTTTTTGATATTGAGCTGCATGAGCTGCTTGTATATTTTGGAGATTAATCCTTTGTCAGTTGTTTCATTTGCAAATTTTTCTCCCATGCTGAGGATTTTCTTTTCATCTTGTTTATGTTTTCCTTGGCTGTGCAAAAGCTTTTAAGTTTCATTAGGTCCTATTTGTTTACTTTTGTTTTTATTTCCATTTCTCTAGAAGGTGGGTCAAAAAGGATCTTGCTGTGGTTTATGTCATGGAGTGTTCTGCCTATGTTTTCCTGTAAGAGTTTTATAGTATCTAGCCTTACATTTAGGTCTTTAATCCATTTTGAGTTTGTTTGTTTGTTTGTTTTTTGCGGTACGCTGGCCTCTTACTGTTGTGGCCTCTCCCATTGCGGAGCACAGGCTCCAGACGCGCAGGCTCAGCGGCCATGGCTCACGGGCCCAGCCGCTCCACGGCATGTGGGATCTTCCTGGACCGGGGCACGAACCCGTGTCCCCTGCATTGGCAGGCAGACTCTCAACCACTGCACCACCAGGGAAGCCCTTTTTTGAGTTTATTTTTGTATACGGTGTTAGGGAGTGTTCTAATTTCATTCTTTTACATGTAGCTGTACAGTTTTCCTAGCACCACTTATTGAAGAGGCTGTCTTTTCTCCATTGTGTATTCTTCCCTCCTTTATCAAAGATAAGGTGACCATATGTGTGTGGGTTTATCTCTGGGCTTTCTATCCTGTTCCATTGATCTATATTTCTGTTTTTGTGTCAGTACCATACTGTCTTGATTACTGTAGCTTTGTAGTATAGTCTGAAGTCAGGGAGCCTGATTCCTCCAGCTCCATATTTCTTTCTCAAAATTGCTTTGGTTATTCTGGGTCTTTTGTGTTTCCATACAAATTGTGAAATTTTTTGTTCCAGTTCTGTGAAAAATGCCATTGGCAGTTTGATAGGGATTGCACTGAATCTGTACATTGCTTTGGGTAGTATAGTCATTTTCACAATGTTGATTCTTCCAATCCAAGAACATGGTATATCTCTCCATCTGTTTGTGTCATCTTTAATTTCTTTCATCAGTGTCTCATAGTTTTCTGCATACAGGTCTTTTGTCTCCTTAGGTAGGTTTATTCCTAGCTATTTTATTCTTTTTGTTGCAATGGTAAATGGGAGTGTTTCCTTAATTTCTCTTTCAGATTTTTCATCAGTAGTGTATAGGAACGCAAGAGATTTCTGTGCATAAATTTTGTATCCTGCTACTTTACCAAATTCATTGATTAGCTCTAGTAGTTTTCTGGTGGCATCTTTAGGATTCTCTATGTATAGTATCATGTCATCTGCAAACAGTGACAGTTTTACTTCTTTTCCGATTTGGATTCCTTTTATTTCTTTTTCATCTCTGATTGCTGTAGCTGAAACTTCCAGAACTGTGTTGAATAATAGTGGTGAGAGTGGGCATCCTTGTCTTGTTCCTGATCTTAGTGGAAATGGTTTCAGCTTTTCACCTTTGAGAATGATGTTGGCTGTGGATTTGTCATATATGACCTTTATTATATTGAGATAAATTCACTCTATGCCTACTTTCTGGAGAGTTTTTTTTATCATAAATGGTGTTGAATTTTGTTGAAAGCTTTTTCTTCATCTATTGAGATGATCATATGTTTTTTATCCTTCAGTTTGTTAATATGGTATATCACATTGTTTGATTTCTGTATACTGAAGAATCCTTTCCTTCCTGGGGTAAACCCCACTTGATCATGGTTTATGAGCCTTTTAATGCAGAGCAGGATATTTAATTCAGCTGATTTGCCTGTCTCCTAGCTATGTCTGTTGTTAAGAATATTCTACAGCACCTGGAGACATGTAAGATTGCTGATTCGAATTGCTAAACCCACTGTTCTACTGAATCGATGTTACTGACCTCTTCCTTCTTGAAGCTTCTATTTAGTCTGGTTCCCATCTCAATCCTGTTGAAGTTTTAAGAGGATAAATGAATGTAAGGCTAAGAGGTCTGCAGATAAATGACAGGAGGAAGACACAGCACAGACAAATGGTAAAAGGGTTTGATAAGACTTTTATGGAATAAATATGTCTGTAGCTCAACATAACCTCCTGGCCTGACCCAAATGTCTGGCTTCTGTCGTGTGAGCCATGTTGGGGCAATGAAGAGAGTAATGTGAACAAACAATCATGTTAGTGCATATGGATTCCTTAATGAAGATCTCCTCTTTCAGAGTAAAAGAGTCAATTGAAATATAATCATAGCTGCCTTTAATTGAATGCTTGCTCTATGCTGGGCTCCAGGTTCTGTGTTCTCAATGCTTTGGCTGTAATTGTCATAACAGTCCTGCAAAACTAGGTAATGCTCTCCCCATTTTACAGACAGGAAATCTGAGATTGCGACTTGCTCAAGGACTTATCTCAGTAGGTAGCAGATCTGGGATCGAAACCCAGAACTCTTTTGTAACAAAGACATGGTCTTTCCTCTGTCCTACTGCACATAGTTGCTCAAATGAAAGAATGTAACAGAAGAGATTCTTTCTCAGCAAGATGATGAATGGAACATGTACAAAATTAACTTGTAATTGTTCCTCTGTTCTTCCAGATCTTCTGTCTTTTTTTTTTTGTTCTTGTAGCTTTTAGGTGGACCTATGAAGTGCTTGAATTCTGTATTTGCTTGACAAATATTTGTTGAACTCTTACTATATGTAAGGTGTTTGAGTCAGGCTATGAGGCTATAACGATGGACAGCAGACTTTACTGAATTTACAGCGTAGAGGGAGAGAGGGCCATTAAATATATAATCACACATCAATGTTTTATAAATGTTTTGAAGGAAAAGGAGTGGAAGATAAAAATATATAACAGGAAAGAAAAGAATTAATCTTATCTGGAGGAGGGGAGAGAGTATGAGGAAAAGCTGAGGAAGTAGACTAAGGATGGATAGGAGTTAGCCAGGCAGTAGAGGAAAAAAGCCTTCTAGGTAAATAGAACTGCATGTGTATAAGATGAAATGGAGTGGAACATAAAGAAGGCTAGAGTGTTGGAGAGAGAGGGATGGTATCAGGAGGTGAATCTGTAGAGGAGAGGAGAGCAGAACCCAGTCAGGCAGGGCCTGAAGGCCATTTCTTAAGGATTTTGTATTGGATCCCAAGTGGAATGGAAACTCACTAAATGCCTGTGTGAGCATACACACATCATCGTCATCATCATTATCATCATTAACATTGCTATTTTTTTAATAATTTTTTTCCTCATGCAGTTAACATTTTTTTTGCTTGTTATTTCTTCATTTCTTCCTGCCCCTCTGACTTTCCATCTGTGATAACTTTTTTTCTGCCTGAAGTACATCCTCTAGAATTTCTTTCAGTGAATGTTTCCTGCTAATGAACTTCCTTGGTTTTTGTTTTTGGCTGAAAATGACACATCTTTGCCTGCAATTTACAACCTTTCTATTTTGCTTCCAAAAGTCAGTAAAGCTGTCTTGTGAGTGGAAGGGGAAGATTCCAGCTTTAGTGAAGAGCCCTGATCTGCTTGAGGATAATGTCTCTTTTTTGATTAAGGAAAAGATGTTTCATTTTTGTTTCTTTTTTACTCATTTGGGTACTATCCAGAATTCTGTTAATAATACTTTTAATATCATGATTCTAAAAGTACTTAAGAGTTTGGTCTCTAGTTGCAACATACATGTTCTCCTTCATTTTCAAAGATGATGTGAGATGTGATCTCTGCTTATGGATGTGATTGAAGAGAGCTGTTTGGACAATTTTCTATCATAAATTTCTAAAATGAAGTTAAATGAATGCAAGTAAGCGGCATTTCTTATTTAATTTTATGAAAGAATCTTAAATCACTGTAGCTTTACATCATTTAACCACACAGCATCTAAAGTAAGTAGTTCTCATCTTTGTGGTGGGAAATGCAAGGATAAAGTGTAAAAGTTGAATGTATCTGTGACTGCAAGTTATCATCCCCTGGAATTGTTTTTAGTTAATGCTTGCTACATTTTTCTTCCGGAGACTTCTGGGGGATAGTTTCAGTAGAGGCTAACACGGATGATTTTAAGTCAGGAGCTCCACAAATATGGATTAACTTTTTTAGAGAGGTATGATCATTTCTTTCCTCAATTAAGGTCATGTACAAATTATAAACACTTGTCTGCACTTAGAAAAGGTAAGATTATTTGCTGAGGGCACCTTTGATTATACTTTACCACTTGAAAAACATTTTACTTATTAAGTCATCAGAGAAAAGATTTCTGATTTTCAGAATCAGTCTTGCTATAAAGTATAGCCACTTTCCAGTCAACTGGTATAGGAGAATTCAGCTGTAGGGCCAATAGAATATTTTAATTGGCCTAATTATTCAATGACCTTACAGGAAAAAAATGGTAGTTCTGTAAATCTCTTCAGATTTTTGGAAATCAGTTCCCACAGAAAACTGAAATTTCAGTTTATGTTTTCCTCTCTGATTTTCAATTCTATCTTTATTTCTGATACTTGAGGATTTCTCTTCTTACTTGCAAGATCAGCTGTATATTTAATTATATTTGGTGATGGAGGAAAGTTATAAAATATCTAGCATCTCTAGTCAAGGATTTTTGTGTTATCTGAATTTGTCATCTGAGTTTTGAAGCTGATAGAATATTTCTGTTATCATATTTATTCAATGAAACCTCCAGGAATAAGGGTGGGTCTAAGTATTTAGAAATGGAAGAAGATTGAAATAAATACCCTATGATATGTATATTTTCCCCCACCCAGATCTCTCCTCAGAAAGGAATATGACCTACTACTTGCTGATGGAATAATTTTATTATTTTTTAAAATTTTTATGCAGTTTTAAAAGGTTACTTTCCATTTAGTTATTACAGAATATTGGCTATATTCCCCATGATGTACAATACATCCTTGAGCCTATCTTACACCCAATAGTTGGTGCCCCACACTCTTATATTGCCCCTCCCTGCCTCTCCCCACTGGTAACCACTAGTTTGTTCTCTATATCTGTCTGCTTCTTTTTTGTTTTATTCAGTAGTTTGTTGTATTTTTTAAGATTCCACATATAAGTGATATCAAACAGTATTTTTCTTTCTCTGTGTGACTCATTTCACTTAGCATAATGCCCTGCAAGTCCACCCATGTTGCTGCAAATGGCAAATTTTCGTTCTTTTTTATGGCTGAGTAGTATTCCATTGTGTGTGTGTGTGTGTGTGTGTGTGTGTGTGCGCGCGTGTGCGCGTGCGTGTGTGTGTACCACATTTTCTTCCCATTCATCTGGCTGATGGAATAATTTTAGAATAAAATCAGTTAGATTGCTCTCTGCTGGGCAACATTTATTTCACATTTGTTGATCTTATAAATGCTACTGTGAATACTGTTGTACTTATGGCCTTGTGTACATGAGTGAGAGTTTATCTAGGGGTTATATCTAAAAGTGCAATTCCTGGGTTATTGATTTAGAACTTTTAGTAGATATTGCCAAATATCTCTTCAAAGTTATTCTTCAGTTTATACCCCCACCAACAGTGTATTAGAGTTCTCTCTTGTGCTTGCTTTGGCAGCACTTACACTAGAGGTCTCTTTTATTACTGGTGAAATTGAGGATCTTTTTATGTGTTTATTGGCCATTCTCTATGATTTCTTGTATTATGTTGTTTAAACTTCACTTAGTGGCTTTTAGGAGTTCTTTATATAATCTGGATAATCATAATTTGTCCATGGTGTATATATTTTAGATATTTCCACCCCGTGTGTCCCCTTGTCTTTTCATTTTGTTCATGGCATCTTTTTCCATATGAAATATATAAACATAATTTTAGTGTCAAATCTAACAATTTTTTCCATTAGAGTTTGTATTTTTTTAATCCTTTCCTACTCCAATGTCAGAAATATTCTAAAGTATCTTATGAAATTTTTAAAGTTTTCTTTTTCACTTTTAGAATTTGATGTATCTGCAATTTGTTTTTAGATATAGTATAAGATAGTGATCAAATGCTACAGTTTACCTCTTTACTCATTCTCACTTTTCCCTATGAATTTTAGAATCATTTGTTAAGATCTATGAAATAATTCAAGGAGGGGAGTTGAAATTGTATTGAATTTATAATTTACTTTGGAGAAAACAGATAATAATATTAAATATTTACTTCCATGAACACAGTGAATTTCTTCATTTATTTATATTTTTCTTATTTTCTTCGATAATTTACAAATTTTATCCATAAAGGTTTTTGACTTTTATTAATTTTATTTCAATGTATCTAACAGTTTTGCTTACTTGTGAATTTTTAAAATGTGTATTCTGTTTTATAGTATTTTTTTACTCACCTTTTTATTTGAAAAATTTCATATCTATGAGACAATAAAAAGAATAGTATAATGAACACTTGATTACCCATCAGCTAGATCCATAAATTGGTTACATTTTGCTTATTCCTTTTATTTCCATACACACACACATACGCTCATGTTCAACTTTTTGTTTGCTGAGCCATTTAAGAGTAAATTGCAGACTTTATCTTACTTTGTCCCTAAATACTTAAATATGTATCTCTTAAAAGTAAGACATTCTTGGGCTTCCTTGGTGGCGCAGTGGTTGAGAGTCCGCCTGCTGATGCAGGGGACACGGGTTCGTGCCCCAGTCTGGGAAGATCCCACATGCCACAGAGTGGCTCGGCCTGTGAGCCATGGCCTCTGAGCCTGCGCGTCTGGAGCCTGTGCCCTGCAACAGGAGAGGCCACAACAGTGAGAGGCCCGCATACCGCAAAAAAAAGAAAAAAAAAGTAAGACATTCTTATATAAAACCTCATAATACTATTATGATATCCAAGAAATTTAATGTTTCCTACATTAAAATATCAATACATTATAGTTTTATTTAATATATAGTTTACTGAAAGGGATTTTTAAAATAATTACCTAAGTAATTATTACAAATGATTATGAACTCTAAATTTTGTGTTATCCTGTACCTAGCAACAATGATAAATCTATATCAGTTCCAATAATTTGGCTTTAGATTTTCTTGGAAGCAATGATAAATTCTTAGTCATTATAACAATTTGGCTCTAGCTTTTTTGGCTTTTCTTTGTAGATAATCAAGTCATTACAAATAACAATATAGTTTTTATTTTCCTTTATATAGCTTTTAATCAAATTAATTCCTGAAAAAGATTCTTCCAGTTAATTTTAATATCCTGTTACCTTATTTGATATATATATATATATATATATATATATATACACACATACACACACATATATATAAAGATAATGTGTCTTGAGTAAGTTATAAATATATGAAAATAAAATATAAATTTTTGTATTTTAGGAAACTTCCCGAATTGTGAGGGTAAAAGTTATAGCTGGAATAGGCCTTGCCAAAAAGGATATCTTGGGAGCTAGGTAAGTGTAAGAAGTTGGGTTGTAATTTTAAAACTTTGTATTTATTAATTAGTTTTTTTCCAAATTTGGTTAGATGAAAAATTGAGTAATATTATTAGTAAGCTGTTTTATGAGGTAGAATAATGTTTCTAGTTGGTGGTTTACTAAATTCCTTGACATCTGAATTGCAGAGTTTGTGAACTTAGGCAAAGGTATAACTGAGAGTGGTAGTTATAAGATACATTTTTGAGTTCTGTTTCTGAGAATCAGTAGAATTCTAACAGACGAATCCTTTTGCAGATAACAACCATAAACTCTGAACATATTATAAAAACCAGCAAGTTAAAGGCAGTGGAGAGCCAACAGAGCAGGTAGAGAGTCTAGTGGAGAGTCCATGTTTGGAGGTGTGGAGTTGTACTGAGTGAGTCTCCAATTTTAGGAATTAGTCTGAGGCCACATGGAATCAGAACATGGAAAAATTATAATATTCATAGCCTGGGAAATCAGAAGACTTACTCTGAAGAAAACATGACAATGGTGGGGATTCTGGAAGGGAAAGAACTGGAGAGGAAATTCCCAAACTATGTCCACTGACATTTTGGCTGACCCTGAATCACACACATGATAGCAGATTCAAAACAACTCATTGGAGGACAAAAGATCTGAACAGAGATCAGGGTTGCTGCCCAAGAAACAGAGCTTGTGGTTCTTGTCCAAGTAAGATAATTAATTACATGATAAAAACAAACAAATTCTCATCAAAGAGAAAGTACAGTATCCACAGTCTCCACAATTTAACATTTATAATGTCTAAGATATAATCCAAAGCTATGTAATTTATAAAAAGCCAGGAAAACGAAACACATTCTCAGTAGAGAAAAGAAAATATGCTCACAATAAGTCAAAAGATTGGAAATCTCAGGAATGAAATAGAACCCATAAAAAATGAAAATTCTAGAACTGAAAAATATAATATTTGAAATTAAAATTCTTGGATGAAATTAATAGCAGAATGGAGATGACGAGGAAAAATTAATTGAACTTAAAGATAGATCAATAGAAATGATTTCCCAACCGGAGATGAGAGAGAAACAAAGATTTAAAAAAATTTTTAAGTGAACAGAGCCTCAGGGACTTGTTAGATAATATTGAACAGTCTAACATACATGTACCTGGAGTCCTAGAAATAGAGGAGAGAGAATGAGGCAAAATGTTGTTTGAAGAAATAATGGCGAAATTTTTTCCAAATTTGGTGAATGACACAAGTTTATAGTACCAAAAAAACACCAAGCAGGATAAACACTGAGAACACACTGAGGCACATAATAGTCAAGCTGTTGAAAACAAAGTATAAAGAAAAATTCTGACAGAAGAAACTCAGAAAATGACAAATTACATACAAGTGACCTATAAATCAGTTGAGTACTGACTTCTCACCAGAAACTGTGGAGGCCAGAAGAAAATGGAACAATAGAATAGCTGTCAATCTAGAGTTCTGTACTATATTCAGTGAAAATATTCTTCAGGATGATGACAAAATAACGTTTTCAGATAAAAGAAAACTATGAGACTTTGTCATTGGCAGACCTGCACTATAATAAAAGCTAACGAAAATTCTCCCAGCTAAAGAGGTAGATATAAGATGGAAATTCAGATCCTCAGAAAGGAATGAAGAGCATCAGAAATGGTAAATATCTAGAAACATGTGAAAGACTTTTTGCTCTTTTCATCATAATTTTTTAGAAAAAACATATGCCTGTTTATATCACAACTTACTGTTTTGTATTGTATTGTGTTATATGTATTGGAATACATATAACAACTATGGCATAAAGGACAGGGATGGTATGCATTATGAACCTTTTTAGTAGAGTTTACTATATTAAGTGTAAGTGGAATAAAAAGTAAGCATGTATATTGTAATACCTAGATAAATCACTAAAAAATAATGTAGGGCTTCCCTGGTGGCGCAGTGGTTGAGAGTCCGCCTGCTGATGCAGGGGACACGGGTTCATGCCCTGGTCCGGGAAGATCCCACATGCCACGGAGCGGCTAGGCCCATGAGCCATGGCTGCTGAGCCTGCGCATCCAGAGCCTGTGCTCCGCAACGGGAGAGGCCACAGCAGTGAGAGGCCCGTGTACCGCAAAAAAAATAAAAATAAATAAATAAAATAATGTAAAGAATTACAGATTAAAAAGCAATAGAAATTTTAAAATGAAATTCTTGAAAAAATAAAATAGTTAAACAAAAGGCCAGGAAAAGAACAAATGATCAAAAAAGAGAGAGAGAGAGAAAGGGGAGAGGGAAGAATAGAAAACTAGTAATAATTTGATACACCTAAATCTAATCATAACAATAATTACATTAAACATTAATGGACTAAGGTGAATATGAGGTAGAAGTTATTAGAATGGATTGAAAAAGAAGACCCAACTAAATGCTGTCTATAAATGATGCACTTAAAATATAAAGACACAGGTAAGTTGAAAGAGAAGGGATGCATAGCCATACAAACAAGCATGTGAAGACTGAAGTGGATATTTTAATATCTGATAAAAGAGATTTCAACACAAAAATTATTTCCAGATATTTCACAACAATATAAGAATAAATTCATCAAGAAGATAAAACAATCATAAAGTTGTATGTTCCTGCCAAGAGAACTTGAAAATATATGAAGCAAAAGTTGACAGAATTAGAGGGAGAGAGAAAAAACTCCACAATCATAGTTGGAAACATTAGCTCTCTCTCAGCAGTTAATAAAACAAGATAAAAAAAAAAACAAGAACAGTAAGTTGAACAATGTTATGAACTTTGATGCAAAGAACACTTCCTAACAACCGCCAAATACACATTCTTTTCAAGTGCACATGGTATATTCACATTATTTATCGATTGCTGCACAACTATAATTACCTCAAATTTAGCAGCTTAGAAGAACACATTATTTATGATTTCATAGTTTCTGTGGGTCACAGAGTCTGTGCATGGTTTAACTGGGTCGTCTGCTTCAAGGTCTTGAAAATCTGCAGTCAGGCATTGGCCAGGGCTATGGTTTCATCTGAGGCTTGTTTGGGGAAGCATACACTTCCAAGCTCATGTGGTTGTTGTCAGCATTCAATTCTTTCAGACTGCCAGATTGAGTGCTTCAGTTTTTTGCTGGCTGTCAGCCAGAGGCTATCCTAAGTTTCTTGTCACATGGCCTTCATATGACAGCTCACAGGATAGCAGCTTGCTTCTTCAAAGCTATCATAGGAGAGAAAGTCTCCTAGCAAGATGGGTTACAATCTTTTGTAATGTAACCACATACATTTTGTCACTTTTGATATAATTATTGGTTAGAATACACAATCCTTCCCGCATTTACGAGGAGGGGACCACAAAAGGCATGAACATTAGGAGGTGGGGATAAAAGGAGCCACCCTAGAGTCTGTCTGCCATATTATGCTGGGCAATAAAACAGTAAATCAAACAAGTGCAAAATTTACATTATTTTCAAGGGCATATGGTACATTCACCAATATAGGCGATGTGTAAGACCACAGGACGAATCTCAAGAATTTAGAAAAGATTTAAATCATATGGAGATGTTCTCTGATAACAGTGGAATTAAGTTAAAAACCAATAACATCCCAAATATTTGGAAATAAAACAATACACTTTGTTTTGTTTATAAGTCAAAGAAGGAATCAAAAGATAAATTAGAAAACATTTTGAACTGAATGAAATTAAAATATAGCAACATCAAAATTTGTGAGATGCAGCTAAAGTATTAGAGGAAAATTTATAGTTTTAAAATGTTTAACTTATAAAAGGAGTAAGATCTAAACTTAGTAAAGGAGTAAGATCTAATTGAATGGCTTGAGTTCTGAGATTAAGAAATCAGAAAAAAGAAGGGCAAATTAATTCCAAAGTAAGTAGAAGGAAGAAAATAATGATAAGGGCAGAAATTAGTGAAATAGAAAATGGACAATGATAGGAAAAAATCATTGAAATGAAAAGCTCATTCCTTGAAGGGATCAATAAAAATTTTAAACTTCAAGCTAGACCAATCAAGAGCAAAAAAGAGAGAAGGCACAAATTACCATAATGGAACAAAAGCAGAGGCATTGCTATAGACCCTATGGAAATGAAAAAGACAGAAAGGGAACACTGTGCACAACTTCATGCCAATAAAGAATCATGCACAACTTAAATGAAGTAGACAAAATCTTTGAAAGATAGAAATTAGCAAAACTGATCACAGAAGAAATAGAAAACTTCAGTAGCCCTATATTGAACCATATATAGCAATATATGATCAGGTGGGATTTTTCCTATGAATATAAGGTTTGTTCAACATTTGAAAAAAGTCAACCACTGTAAATCATCACATTAATATAGCACAGAAGGAAAAAAATGCATGATCATTTCAATAGGTGTAGAAAGTACATTTGTCAACGTTCAACACCCTTTTGTGATAAAAACTCTCAACAAACTAATAATAAAATGCAGAATTAGTTTAACATATGAAAATTAATCAATGTAATATATGATATTAATAGAATAAAAGAAAAACATGATCATTTCAATAAAAACAAAAAAAGCATCTGACAAAATTCAGTACCCAATCATGATACAAAGTCTTAGCAAACTAGGGATAGATGGGAGTTGTAGACATGAGTAAGGTTTTCCGTGAGAAAGACAATAGCTAATATCATGCCCAGTGATGACAGTCTGAATGCTTAAACTTAAACTCAGGAATAAGAAGCTCACATTCAGTTCAACACTGTACTGGATGTCCTAGCCAAGTAATATGACTAGGAAAAGAAATAAAAGTAATGCAGACTGAAAAGGAAGAAACTTTTTACTTGTAGACTGTCTGATCATGTACATAGAAAACCCTAAGGAATCTCAAAGAAGCTGCTAGAACTAAAATATAAGGCCACAAGATACAAAGCCAGTGTACCAAAATTAGTCATATTGTTATATCCTATCAATCAATTAACAATTGGAAAATGAATTTTTAAAATCTCTGTTTACAATAATATAAAAATTTAAAACTTAGAAATAAATTTAACAAAAGATTTGCAAGCACTGTACACTGAAAACTATAAACCATTCCTGAGCAAAACTGAAGATCTAAATCGATGAATAAATATTTTCATATTCATGGATTGGAAGATTCATTATTGTTAGAGTTGTATTTCTCTCCAAATTAAATAGATTTGGCTCAATCCCAATCAAAATCCCAGCCATGTTTTTTTTTTGAGAAATGGATAAGCTGATTCCAGTATTGTTATGGAAAGTCAAAGGACATAGAATAGCCAAAACAATTTTGAAAAAGAAGAACATAGGTGGAGAACTTTTGCTACATAATTTCAAGACTTTTATACAGCTATAGGTAATCAAGACAAAGTAGCATTGGCATGAGAACAGATATGTTGTTCAGTGGACTAGAATAAAGAGTGTAGAAGTACACACACACCCCCACACACATACACATATACATGTATATGGTCAGTTGCTTTAAGCATTAAGGTAATTCAACAGAAAGGATAGTCTTTTAAGTACATGATACTAGAACAACTGGTTATCTATATGGAACAAAATGAAGCTCTTTCCTTATCACACATAATATAGAAAATTAATAAGAGCTAAAATTAATAAACTTCTAGAAGAAAACATAGGAGAAAATATTTGCTCTACTGAGTTACACAAAGATTTCTTGAATGGAACTCAAAAAATATGAACCTAAAATTTAGAAAGAAAAATGTTGAAACAGACTTCATCAGAATTAAAAACTTTTGTTGTTTGAAAGACACAGTTAAGGAAGGGAAGGAGGCAAGCCACAGATTGGGAGAAAATGTTTTCAAAACATATATCTGACAAAGGCCTTTAATTCACAGTATATAAAGACCTCTTACAACTCAATAATAATATGATAAAATGACCAATTAAAAATAGGCAAAACTCTTGAACAGACATTGTCTGTGGACTGTCCAGGTGGAAGTGTCTAGCTGGGTGGCGAGATCAGGAATATATATTTATATTTATGTTTTATATTTATATTTGACAGGATGTAGTTAGTTGTTAAAACTATGGATGAGATTGTGAAGGAAATATGTAGAGAGAACAAAAGGGAGAACCAGAAGGGACTTGTGTCATGAAAGCTAAACGAGATAAGTTTCAAGGAGGAAATGGTCAGTATTATCAAACCTACAGAGGACCAGTAAAATAAGTGCCTAGAAAGTGTCTATTGTTTTAGCAAGATTGGTGACTTTTCAAGGAATGGATCTGAAGGAAAGAGGTGGAAACCAGATTATAGGGCTGTGAAGAGCACTGGGAGTTGAGGAAATGAAGAAAGAGAGGTCGTATGCCATCACGGTTAAGCGCAGGGCCTCTGGAGCCAGGTGCTTGAGTTTCAGTTCTTGCTTTTCTGCTTCCTAGCTGTGTGATCTGGGATGAGTTGACTTACCTCTCTGTGTAAAATAGAGATAATAATTATACCTACCTCATAGGTCGTTATAAGGATTCCAAAATTTAATATATATAAATTGTTTAGAACAGTGCCTGGCACAGAGTAATTGCTATATAAATGTTAATTGTTATTATTATTACAGATTATTCTCTTGGAAAGTTTGAGACAGAAAGAAAAGAAATCTAGTTTGCTTTGCTGGAGGCAGGAAGGAGAGTCAAGGAGTTGGGGGGGTTTAATAACATTTCTATGACTGGAAAAACCTAGGTCAAAGAAAAGCTGGAGATATAAAAGGGAGAAATCAAAATAGATGACGTAAGGTTCCAGAGGGAGGAAACTGGACAAGGGCGATTGGGTGAAATACCAGCATCACTGAGGTTAGGGGTAAGATGGGCTCTGATAAATACCAGGATGTTGGGAGTATTACAATGACTTTGATTTTTGTCAATTAAAGTAAAAGGTAAGGTTGTATAAGGAAATGGGAGGAGGGAGTTTGTGGTGGAGAATGGTGGGTACTTGGGATCCCCAAGAGAAATGGGAGAAATTTGACCGTGGACAAGTAAAATGTCTAAAGTCTTTTGCTTTGC